>NC_140976.1:28834367-29049367 GCF_056783735.1 Eptatretus burgeri | reverse complement strand
AACCATGTGACCAATTACATCATACGTGTGAACCTTTTATTCCTCATGGACAGGCAGTTATACATGTAAAGTTTCGCCTCGATCTGTTCAGCCACTTCAGAGAAGATTTTTGAAGGTGTTAACAACAAAAAAACAATATGGTTGCCGAATCACGTGACCGATGACATCATGATTTTTTTTTCTGTGGACCATTTCATCCCCAGATGACCCTCAAAAATTTTCATACTGATTGGATGTGACATTCTACATATGCAATTATTACATCATAACGAGGGCGCCTATGACGTCATAAGAATCACACTCATTCCCCATGAGTACTTGCTATGTGGGTAATTCCAGCGTAACGGTCATAACATAGAGACAAAAATTGCATCACTAATGTTGAAATTTTGAAAAGGTTGGCCATATTACAGAGAGTTTCTTTATTACATACTGTAATTAGTCTCTATGGCTTTCTGATATTGGTACAAACCCCACTGTGTAGTCTACTACTGAAGCAAAAATCAACATTTAAGAGGCGTAACATCGAAATGGACACAACTAAAACTGGCCATAGCACAATTCTTAAATCCTGCAAAATAACGAATTTGTAGCATACCTTTCATTCACGGTAAGCAAACTAAGCATTAGTAGCATACTTTCTATATTACAATGATACGATCTGTCTGTTGTTTGTTAAAATATTTTGAAAAGTTCACTGTAACGGACGTAACTCAGCAATGTAACGGACGTAACCCATGCAATCACATATTGGATAGTCAATGCTAGGGCGCATTTTATGATATCTATACAATCTCTTACATACATCAGCGAACATTTGGTTGTCTAACAGCTTGTACACGCCTCATTGCTTGCATATGCCTCGTTGATGTTGATCTATAGGCACAGAGAGAAATGGACCAAATATGTTGATGAGTAGTTACAGCCTGATCCTATATCAGTAATATTCATCAGCAAATACTACTTTGGATTAAAACATTCATCAAATAGCCATATTTTCGACAAAATGATAACAGACAGAATGACTTACCGTTGGAAGACGTTGAGGCAGTTCTTTCAAGATGGCCGCCAAATCACGTGACATCATCCACGGAGTAAATATCGCATAAATTATGAAAATTCAGACCTAACTAAACACTGTCCAACAGAAATCCTTTTGAAAAATACATTTTCAAATTTTATGCTTCTTGTCCATTATTACGTGGAATTACCCATGTGCTAAGTTTCAATTTTTTCCTTGGTGTGGTTTCAGAGATAGAGGTCCAAAGTTTTCCCGTTTTTCCAATATCGCTGCCACACCACATGACATATGACGTCATGATTATCATTAAAAGATTCAACATGAGTACTCGCAATGATAGTGAAAATTTCGTCTCCATCCGACAACGGTGGCAGAGAAAATCACGTAAGTTCTGCGTAAACAGACAAACCAACAAACGGACAAACAAAGAAACGGACCCACATGCAATGCCCTCTCCGAATCCTTAGGCGAGGGTAAATACCATGCTATACAGTACAAAATCGTTTTTGTCCCTATCTTTCAATGGTGAAGAATCACTTAAAAAAATTAAATCATTCTCGTATCCAGATCCAGATCAGGATCTTCACCGAAATCGAATCAATTCTTCCTTGTCACACACCCACATCCACCAAGTTTCATCCGAATCCGTCCACAACTTTTTGAGATATTCTGTTGACAGACAAACAAACAAATGAAAAATCGTGCTTAGCACGACACTTGGCGAATTAGTTGACCTTTCTGTGTGGTGGTCCAAGCTGGAATGTCATGGAATGTGTGGTGTTTATTTGTTCGTACATTAATAAAATGACGCGACATCACAAATAACAATTATCAGGCGCGCGTTGTCATGGTAACGGCAGCAGATTGAAAATTTTCACAACTCATTTAAAGCCACCATGTGACATTCAACAACTTATCAACGGTGCTTGTTGCCTTCATTGTGATCGTAGAAAATATTTGAAAATACCTAGGAACATTGCTTTTCAACCAGCTTTACGATCCCATTATCAGGTTTGAAATATGTTGTAAAACAAAAATATGTATTTTATATGTGTGTTTTTCATGTTTTTGGTGACCCTGACCTTGACCTTGGGTCAATTTCGATCAAACTTTGTACACATGTTAGTATTACATGCATAAATAGACAGTATAAGTTTCAATATAATAAGTGCAAAACTGTTTGAGAAATAGCCATGTGTAATTCACAAAATTCTCCATTGGTTTATAATGGGCGATAATATAAAGTGATGCAGAATCCAGATCCTGATCTTGAACATCACCAAAAGTCACATATCCTTTTGCACTGTGGATTTCTATCAGCTGTTAAAATTTCATCCAAATCGGTTAAGAATTGTGACCTGTAGAACGAATAGAATTTTTTTAAATCACGCCAATAGCTAAAAACTATGACGTCATACGCTTGCGAAAACTGTGCATAATTTGTATTATTAACATGCATTTTAAAACATTTAGATATTCCATTGAAGTTTGTTTTGGCATAAACAGGAAGTCACTACGACTTCCGGTTACTGAGTTTTGTTCAAAAGCTTGTTTTCACCTTTTTTGACGTAACGTCGTGACGTTAAGTGCGATTATGACGTGATTTGATCCCAGACTATTTCAGCAAGATTGGCTATCACGTGTTAAAATTTTAGAATGATTGCTTCAGTAGTTTCGGCTGCACACGAGCGTAAATATTTTTTTTAAATGACGTCAATAGGCAAAACTTTGACGTCATACGCTTGCGAAAACTATGAGTAATTTGTAATAAGATGCATTTAGTAATCATTTAGATATTTGAATGAAGTTTAATTTGGCGTCAACCGGAAGTCGTAGCGGTCACTGAGTTATGTCCAAAAATGGGTTTTCACGTTGTGTGACGTCACCTCGTGACGTTTAGTCCGATTAAGACGGGGTTTGGACGCGGACCGTTTCAGGTGGATTGCCTATCAGGTGTAAAAATTTAAGAACGACTGGTCCAGCCGTTTGTGCTGTAGACGACCGGACAAAGAAACAAACAAACCAACAAACGGAACAGACCAACATACTTGACAAAATCGAAGATTTCGCCAAGTAACAAAAAGGGTTGAAACATAACTTCCTCCCTCAATAGTGAAGGTAAACAAAACACATATAACAAGTGCATTGTTATATATTTGCATATAAATGCAATATATTGCATATAAATGCATATAAATGCAATATATAAATATTGCATATAACAATATAACACAGGTCAGGTCAGGTATGGGAGCATGTGCCAGAACAGCGCGTCGCTGCGTCCACTTTCCGCCGGTACTCCAGGGGCCTCCGTCTGGCCATCCCCCAGGCAGATGCCAGGCCCATCCCCATCTCCTTGAGATGATGGTCAACCTGCTGCAACCATGAGGCACGTGGTCGGCCCACTGGCCTCCTCCACTCATGAGACTCCCTCGCTGAGAGAATCTGGTGAGCAGGATCAGCGTCAGGAAAACGAGCCACATGTCCATACAGCCGCAGCTGACGCTCACGGACTATGCAGGTAACAAATCTCATCCGAGTCTCTCTCAGCAACCGCTCGTTGGACACAAAATCCGACCAGCGATAGCCAAGGATTCTCCGAAGAGACCTGGTACCAAAGGAATTAAGTCTCCGTCTCAGATCCTTGGTCAAAGTCCAAGTCTCGCACCCATAGAGCAAGACTGGAAGTACCAAGGACCTGAAGACTCGGACTTTCGTCCTCCCGCACAGGTACCGGCAGCGCCACACCCCATGATCCAGTGAATCCATGACTCCCCAGGCCCGACCCAGACGTCTATTGACCTCCGGCTCACAACCTGCGGAGACATGAATATCACTGCCAAGGTAAGTGAATCTATCCACGACCTCAACATCCTCACCACAAACAGACACAGACAGGACAGCAGCATCCAAGATGTCACCGAAAGCCTGGATCTTTGTTTTGACCCAAGAAATCCGTAATCCCAACGGCTCCGACTCCTCATTCAGCACCTCGAGGGCCCCCAAGAGGATGTCTAAAGTCTCCGCAAAGATGACTGCATCATCTGCAAAATCAAGGTCCGAGATCTTGACATTGCCAAACGATGCACCGCAACTTGATCTCTCCGACATCCTCCCAAAAATCCAGTCCATACAAGTGCTGAAAAGTGTGGGGGCAAGTACACATCCCTGACGAACTCCAGTAACAACTGGAAATAAGTCAGAGGCGGTACCACCACACTTCACAGCACTCTCAGTACCAGAGTAGAGTTCAGACATCAGATCGATCAGTTTCGGTGGCACCCCACGAAGACCAAGAATCCTCCAGAGGACATCCCGATTCACTGAATCGAACGCTTTACAGAGATCAACATAGGCTGCAAGCAGCCCCTGCCGAAACTCTCGTCTGCGTTCGGTGAGGACACGAAGTGCAAGGATACGGTCAATCGTTGACCTCTTTGGTGTAAAGCCTGACTGCTCTGGACGCTGGTGCTCAAGCAGATGGTGGCGAACCCTATCAAGAATTATCCGAGCAAAGACCTTGCCCGGCACTGAGAGCAGCGTCACCCCTCGGTAGTTGTTGCAGTCTTGGCGATCACCCTTCCCTTTCCAGAGAGGGACAACAAGGCCCCTCTTCCAGTCAGTTGGGATGATGCCTGTGTTCCAGGCAGAGCACAAAACTGCATGCAACGACGCGAGTGCAGCATTTCCACCAGCCTTGAGAAGTTCGGCATGGATGCCACAGATCCCTGGAGCTTTGCCCCGTTTCAACTGGTTCACCGCAGCCCGTGTTTCCACAAGCGATGGTGGACCACAGTTGATTCGAGGGTCAGCAACAGGGATTGTAACACCCTTGACGTCCAACTCGACAGCTGGGGGATCAGCCTGGTACAACCGCTCAAAGTAACCGGCCCAGCGGGCCTTCACTTCAGACTCCTCTGTCAAGAGCCTACCACTCTCTGCTTGAACTGCAGTGCTCCGAGGGATGGGCTTGGATGAACGTAATGCGCGAATTCCCCTGTAAGCGGGACGAGAATCACCTGTCCATAGGTGATGCTCTACCCCTCACAGATTCCTCGCACATAGGCCTCCTTGTCCACCCTCAGTGCACGTACAGTTTTACGCCTCAGCTCCCTGAACAGCTCAGCTCTGCCATTCAGCCTGGCCCTGCGACTCTGGTCAATGGTATCCAGTGTCCCTTGAGAGACAAAATTCTTCTTTGCCCTGCGGTGAACTCCAAGGCATCCACCGGCAACATCAAGGACGGTGGTCTTGAAGGTGCTCCACAACTCTTCAGGACCCCCAAAGCACCCAGACCCCCCAAGTGTCCACTCAGCCTGTTCGCAAACTCCTCAGCTACTCTCTCATCCCTGAGCTTGGCAACATCCAGCCTAGGCTGGGATGGTACCATTCTCCAGGATTTAAGGTGCAGCTTTAGAGTTGCTACAACAAGCCTGTGGTCAGTATTGAGGAACTGAGCACTCCGGTAGACCCTGCAGTTCTGGATCATCCTCCAACGACCGTCAATGAGGACATGGTCAATCTCCTTTGCCACACCGCCAGCGTTGGAATACCAAGTCCAGCGATGAGCTTGTGGGCGCTGAAACCATGAACCAGCCACCCTAAGTCCATGACTTCTTGCAAAGTCAAGGAACTTAGTGCTATTCTGGTTCATAGTTCCTGACCCATGGGGACCAACACACACCTCATAACCATCCCTATCAGTTCCAGTCGATGCATTGAAATCCCCCAAGACTAGAAGTGTATCTCGTCTGGGGCACTGATCAACCACAGACTCGAGTGTGGCGTAGAATGTGTCCTTCACGGTAAGATCACTCGCCTCAGTCGGAGCATAAATAGAGACCAGGGAAATGACACCTAAGGAGTGACGAATCCTTAATCTCATAATACGCTCGTTGACCGGTGTTACCTCAATTATCATTGGGGTCAGCTTATTGGACACAGCTACAGCAACTCCTTGGGTATGGTAACCATCAGAGCGACCAGACCAATAGTAGGTGTAACCACCCACCATTATCTCGCCACAATCCGGTCTCCGAACCTCAGAGAGAGCTGCAATCCCGATGTCCAAACGCTTGAGCTCAGATGATAACAGAGACAGGTGATCATCCTCTCTTAGGGATAGGACATTCCAGGCACCCACCCGAAGGGACCGCCTCAGGTTAACCCAAGGAGACCGCCGTCTGGTGGACGACACCTCAGCACCACTCCGACACACTCTCCCGCAATCTGACCCAGGGATGTTACCCCGTGGTTTCCCTCCTATCATCAAAGATTGGGGGTCCCGAAGGCTTTGCCCCAATCCCATCATCCGGTGAGCTGCCCTGCGAAGGGAAGCTGCACAGGACGTACTCCCACGGAGTGGGTTTTCAGATTTTTTTGCGTTTTTGCGTTTTGCGGAATGAAGCGTTTTACGGTGGCTGGAGTGCAAATCCTGCCACCAACCTCCTAATAAGAAGTAACCCAACTGCAGGAGGACGTCCGCAGACACAGTTGGGCACTAGATATGGATGGCCGTTGGCTCACAAGGAGCTCCTCCGCCCTTTGACAGGTTTTGTTTTTAATCCTGCTGGGTGTACATATCCAAACACCCTCCTCACCAGAAAACCTGGTGGGGGAGACGGTTTAGTCGCCGACAACCCGACCATGGAACAGGTTAGTACAGGTTTACATGGTACCTGTAGCAGGTCACAGATCGAACCTGACCTGACAAAAATAACACACAAAGGTTACAAAATATAACACACAAAGGTAAAAAGGGGGGAAAAAAAAAACATTTCTACATTGAATGCAATTAAAAAGTACAATGTTGGAAAAAAATAAAATGAAAACAAATAATCAGGTGAAATAAACATTGTCGTTAATAAAGGCAAAGGATGGTACATCCTGGTACATTCGAGAGGTGTGCGCACTTGTCTTTCAGACCAGCTGTAAATTGGCACCCTGGTGATTCAGATACAGGGAGATACATCAATGTGCACACCATGCATCGGAAGGAAGTGAAGACAAGTCTGCCAGTACTGGTCATTGGTGGACCTTAAATATCCCACGGTGTGCTTCGCAAAAATTAGGCGAGTTATCGCTGGAACACAAAACAAATTATGAAATTGTTACAAAAATTACCTCCCATGGAACATTAGGCCTGATGAGTCGTCAGTTTGTGAAAGATTTGGGCAAAAACTTCAAAACTCCCCTAACCAACAAGAATGTAGTAATAGTGGTGGTAGTAGTAGTGGTGGTAGTGATAGTGGTCATAGTAATCGTGGTGATAGTAGTAGTGCTGGTGGCAGTAGTAGTGATAGTGGCAGTACATCACGAACCATATGTTGACGATGATTTGTTGGACATGTTTGTTCAGTTATAAAAAAAATAAACTATGAAAGTACTTGTACAAATATCAATCCATTCAATGTCTACACTTTATAAGATTTTAAAAGCTTTGCCTCTTATCTCCTCTCAGCCTCCGGCCCAAGAAAAATCACATTTTATGATATTTCCACTCAAACTGATGCAAGTTTCTCAAATCAGTCTCAATCAATTTAAAACAGGGCAATGAATAACATACCAAGATTACCAGTGATATTACAGTCGTTAACCATGTAAAATGTGAATGATACACCTTTGTCTTCTCCACCAGTATAATTAAAGGTGTTGGAGCACAAGAGAAATATTGACTGTACACAGGATTCAAACCTCTGCCACACAATTCTATAAAGATGCAAAATATCGTTTTTCACCATGTTTAGGTCACGTGCAGGTTAAAGAGCCTTCTCGGCGATACAAAGGGGAAATTGTGTACTGTATCCCCAGATGGTCCCTTCCCAGCACTGCCCACATGACTCATTACAGTCAAATATTAAACAGATTCAATAAACTCCTCGGGTTCACCCAAACACCACAATGCAATATGCCTGCTCCGCATTATGCCTTTTGCCACAGATTTACATTCTCGTCTCCCTGCTGAATTCCCACGGATTCAGACTAATGAATGCCTTGCAAGATCAGTACTTCAATTTGGCTGAAACTCCAGCACGTTTGCACGCACGTTCGATCGAAGCATGAGGTTATTGATCGCCCCAGCACTCAGTAAGTGTGCACAGGAGCAGTGTGTGTGTGTGTGTGTGTGTGTGTGTGTGTGTGTGTGTGTGTGTGTGTGTGTGTGTGTGTGTGTGTGTGTGTGTGTGTGTGTGTGTGTGTGTGTGTGTGTGTGTAAGAGGAGCAGCGATTCCCAATTGCATTGAAAGGTTTTAAAACACACAAATGGAACAAACACAGCAAGCCGTTCATATCGCTTTCATCCGGTATTCTTCAATTGGAACAGATCTGACCAAGTCATTCATATGTAATAAGGACTTGAATGAGAATTTGTCCCTCGCTCTTCCAACTCAGATTATTATATGAGTATATAATTGATAAATAGAGTCTAATTGCTGAATACATTTGGGAGATGATCCATTGCAAGTTTGACCGTTTACACACATCTTCCTCTACCATGAGGTTCTCAAACATCATTATGCCGCTCCACATGAGCCATCACCAGCTACCTAGGTTGACCATTTACCAACAGAAGAGAGTCAACTCAGACATCCATCGCCATGCTGGTTTGTGAAACAGAAGAAATACAAGGTGAGATTTGATTCCCTCTGCATCCTTTCCTGCCCTTTCCACATCTCACTCCTTGGACATCTTGCGCTCTCCAACTCCGAATGTTCCGAGTTAGATTTGACACCGTCCCCCTTTACCTTTGAAAACTCCAACTGCACTGGGTCCTCAAATTCACTAAACAGGAACCTTCTGTCTGTTCTCTTCAGCTGACAATTTAACTTTCCAGAATGTGCAAACATCACCCACATTCACAAGAAGGATGCCAAAACGAATCTCCTCAACGGCAGACTCACCGCTCTCCTCGTCTTCGTAAACAAGGTAATGGATTTCAAAACTACAACCAACAATAACCAATTTTACTTTACAGGCTATATGCTTTCAGAGCATTAGTTTAGCTTTTTTCAGAGGTATTACATGCTTTTCACACAGTCCAGCAACCAACCCTGCTTGATGTGCTCTGTGCTAGTGGCAAAGGGTGGATGTTCCAACAGGATGTTGAAAGGTAATTAGAGGGTGGAGGGGGATGCACCACTACAAAAGAATGTCCAAGCAGGGGAGGATACAGGATTTTTGGGGAAAAGCAATCCATACACATGTCCGCAATAGAAGTCCAGTAAATGTAACAAGAACATCAAGGACAGGAATGTTGCGCCATTGACTAAACTTGCCCTTGAAGAAGTAGTATTCCAAGCCATGCTACAGACTCGGGTGGGGGGCACGCAATGGTAATTAATTCACTGGGGATGTGTTGCGGAAACAACCCCTACCCTACTTTTGAACAGCAGCTGCTCCGAATGAGTGTCGTTCTGATAGCTATGTAGTTTTCTGAGGATTTTGTAGAATTTTTAGACATTGAAAATCTGTCAAGATGTGTTCAAGTTATTAGTTAAATGACAATTAAGTTTCCGTTCAATTCCCCTGCACCCTCATAGCGAAATTAAATGTTGAATTTTTACTTTAGATACATAATACATACATGCACCCCAACAATGTTGGCTTCACCACAGAATCGTGCCAACTCCAGCCTATCCTCACATGTGGAGAGGCTAAGTGTAACCATCATACAGATATATCAATTGGTGATTCACACTTTAAATGCCCAAACTAACAGGGAGGTATGTGTCAGCAAATGTGTGACTGAGGAGAGATATAAGGACATTACAAAGGGGAGAGGGTAGGAGGAGCAAGATCAGAAGGGAGAAGATAATAGAGTGAAAAAACATCAACCTGTCTGTGCTGGGTGAGAAGCAGTTCCTGAAAGTCAACCTCCTGTTGCGAAATGCCATTGACACCATGGCCTCAAGAGTAGAAAATGGGATGCAGCAGCACCAGCTAATATTGGGGAGCCAATTCCATACACCTTGAAAGAAGGCATTGTAGACCATGAGAAGCTGTTCAGAAAACGTGATGAAGAACTTGGCACTTCGGAGAATTCAGAGGCACTGGCTGGCTAGAGAGACCAACTTTGAGACGTGATCTACCCAAAACAGGTTTTAGCTGATAGTGAGGCCCAGGAGCTCCAGAAACTACATCTTCCAAAAACCGACCACATAAATAAATTTTCAATGATCTTTTCATCAGTGATCTCTCCGACTCTCTGGAAAATCCTCTTTATCTCTTTGCTGATGACTCCACCCTCTGTCGTACCATTAGTCATCCCTCAGACCTGCAAGCCACAGCTTCTTTGCTCTCTGCAGATCTGGATAAAAATCACAAACTGGTCCAACACGTGGAAAATGTCTTTCAATCCTGACAAATCTCACACTCTCATTATGTCTCTCCAATAGGACCATTTAGAAAACGCCCCCATCTACTTTCTCAACAATCCTCTGGAAGAAGTCCTTTCATTGAAGCTTCTGGATCTCACTATCTGCCACGATCTTTCCTGGGAAAGCCACATATCCAACATGGCTTCCAAAGCCAATCGCTGACTGGGCATCCTCTATTGTGCAAAGTCTTTCCTTGACCCACCTGAACTCCTGACCATTTACAAAGATTTTGTCCACAGCCTGATGGAGTACTGCTCTCCCCTCTGGGCTGGTGTTCCTGCATCTCACCTTTCTCTGCTTCACGCTGTAGAAACCAAGGCATTTAGGATCATTGGTATCCCCCACGATGAGGCTGAGTCTTTGGGCCTCTCACTCTCTCACCGCAGGCAGGTCGGTGGTCTTTCTGTCTTCTACCGTCTCCTCTCCAGTCTCACCACCCCGCCCCCCCCACTCTGTCTGCAATTTGTCCCCACCATATTTCTGCAGGACGCTCAAGGTCCGCCAACAACCCCCTTTTCGTAAAACTACCAAAATCACGAATCACTGCTCACCTTCACTCTTTCATTCCTCTTTTTTCTCCATCTTTGGAATAAACTCCCACACTCTCTTCAATCCCATTGTTGCCTTCAAACCTTCAACACAGCAGTTCACCACCACCTCTTATCTTCCCCCATCCATCTCTTCTCCAATGGCTTGATTTCCGATCATCAATTTGGTTTCATACCAGGTCACTCTACCCTGGATATGCTGCTTCTGCTCTCCCAACAATGGATGGAGGTACTCAATGCCAGACATGAAATCAGAGCCATATCCCGAGTCATATCACGTGCTTTTGACAAGGTTTGGCACCCTGCCCACCAAACTCTCTACCTATGGTATCCAAAGCCATCTCCACTCATGGCTCCCAGACTTACTCTCCTGTCGCAACTGACGTGCAGCCCTAAATGGTGTTCTTTCATCCCCTCTTCCTGTCCAGGCAGGAGTTCCTCTCAAGGCAGCGTTCTGGACTCCGTTCTTTTTCTGGTTTTCATCAATGATCTCTCCGACTCTGGAAAATCCTCTATATCTCTTTGCTGATGACTCCACCCTCTGCCACCTCTTATCTTCCCCCATCCAAAACCTCGATCTTTTCTACCCCCGTTAATCCACCCCAAACCCACCTCCTTCAAATTCCCTGCTTTCTTTTCTGAAAGTACCTGTAATGTCCATCTTGTATACCCCGTGTTCCCCGCCCCATCCCTCTCTCTTCCACAGATCTCCTCCTGTCTCTGTTCCCCCACTCTTTTGTCCTTCCCTCTCCTGCCCCTCTTGTCTAATGCCCCCCCCCTCCTGCTGTGTGTTGTGTGTTAGCTCATATACGAGCCTCGTCAATGTGTAGAAAAAAAATTGGGGAATTTACCAGTTGGACCTTTTGGAAGGAGAATGTGAGTGTGTGGAACCTTACTCCATGAAACTATGTTCTTGGCAAGGAAAGATGGAGGGTGTTCGGGCCCTCTGGACTCCTACCTCCCTGTATCTGCCAACAAGTGGTATCAATATCCTGCCCTACACCTTTTGCCGATTCTCTCCATACCTCTGAAGGTAAAGATCATTTTGTCTTTGTCATCAGCAACCTCTCGATAATCCCTGTATTTGTCAAAGTTCCTTCCTTAAGGCCCGGTCACACCTTGACGTTTTAGCCAGCGATGGCAACGTATTAAAATTTATGTAAAACGCTGGCTGACGTTGAACTTTTGATGTTTTTTTTTAAAGATTCGGACGTATTCATAGCGACTTGGTCTTATGTATAACGCATTGGTAACGGACACAGAACGTTTCGTTGTGTTATAGATAACTTATACCAACGAATGCTGAACCTGTTGTCATCCTACACAACCGATGCCCAACGATAGTCTAACTTAGGCATAGCGCGTTGCACGCATCGCCGACGATGTCGTGACGTAGCCTATTAAAAGGCTGACGCACAACGATTCGAATCATAACTGCCGTAGAAATGGAAGTGTCAACATCGCGGTCACACCTTGGCGATCTTGCCAACGTATGCCGACATAAGAAAAATATGTCTAAAACGTTGGGGCACGTCAGATACGGTATGAGTAAGTTTGGTATACGTGAGTACAACGCTAAAGTACGCTATCATACGTCGTAGTAAGTAGAGTACGTCAAGAAATTTTAAACATGTTCAAAATTTTACGACGTACTCGGCGTATGACACACGTTCCGCATGCGATGGGGATAAGTTTTACACACGATATGTGGATGCTTACACACGTCCACAAAGGCTACTTATAAGCTACTCATAAGTCGAAACATGTCGCGGTAATGTCTTTTTTACGCGAAACTTATTTCTAACTTATGTTTGACGTGCTTTGAACCAATTCTTTACGTAGTCCCAACACACATCGACGTATGTAGACGTATTCCAATGACGTCCTCCGGTCGACAAAAAAAAATAAATTAACGTGTTTCTAGCTTACAACTGCCATATAAAGACGTGTTCCCAGCGGTTTTGGGAATTGGTATATAAAAATGGTGTTCATAAAAGGGGAACCCAACAGTGTTTTCGAGTCCTTTTTGAGTCGATGTCCATGTCAGCAGTAACTAACAGTATCAGTATCAGTATTAGTATTAGTATTAGTAGTAGTTTGTTCATGTTGGCAGTAGTAGGTGAGTGTGAGGGGGAGGGTGGTGGGTTATGATGGATCCTCCTTGCGTTTAACGATTTAACGATTTAAATGATAAACTCAACGATTTAAATGGCTGCATCTCCACTATTGAAAGTAGACGCTTGCGCTCAACAATTGGATTTTTTTACACTCAACGACTTTTAAACGGTACCACTCAGCTACTTTCATTGTTTACAATGAACGATTTAAATTGCTGTCACTCGCCTTTGTTTTTTGACGCTGGGGTTTGGAAATTTGAAGCGTTTCTTCTGAACGTGTTAAAACGCTCAAACTCGACTATTTTAAATAGACGCTGCCGATGGACAATTGGAATCTTAGCCAAGCTAGACATCGAAGTGTGAACATCCTCGTCATGCCGAAGAAAAGTTTGAAGAATGCTGCAAATAAGTGTCCTGGCCGTGGCCGTGGACGCTGACGCAAGGACGATCCATTATACCGACGTCTTTCAGCCTATGAGTAACTTAAAAGTAACGTCTGTCGATGTGTGGCAACGATCGCGTAACGTGCCAACAACACGTTAATCATAGGTTAGAAATAAGTTTCGGGTACGCTAAACATTACCTCAGCGTGTCTCAACTTATGATTAACTTACAAGTAGCATGTGTTGACGTCTGTCAACGATCGCAGACCGCGCATACAACTTGTGGCCAGCGTAGCGGAACGTGTGAGTCATACGCCGGCATACGTCGTGAAATTTCAAGCATGAAAAAATTTGAGGACAACCAAAAAGTACAACGTTTAAAGCCAACGTACAACGACGTATGGCAGTGTTTTTCAGCGTGCTCTCAATGTTATCAAAACTTACCCATAACGTATTCAACGTGTGCCAGCGTTTTAGAAAAAAAATTCAAAAATCGGCATACGTTGGCTAAAACGTCAAGGTGTGACCGGGCCTTTAGTGTCAGATATACTGCGGTTTCTTACACGTTACAGTTAATCTTGAGGTCAGCAATTTGTCCACTACCAAGAACATAACACAAGTTGTGAACAAGTTTGACATCCTCACTTTTATTATCTCTGCGCTTCAAAAAAAAACAAAAAAAATAAAACAGTGATATTGTTATCGGCTCTGTTTGTCTGCCCGTCCGTCCATCCATTCGTCACACTATCTCCTCACAAACCAGTTGTGCAGAAATTCATCAAACTTGATAGTTATGGTCACCACATGTCAAGAAGGTGCGAAAGCAGTATCATTTTTGGCATGCCCTCTCGGGCCCTGGGGCAGGGTCAAAAGGTCAAATACCCAAAAATGTCATAACATACGAGCACATTTTAAACGTTTTAAAATGACACTTTGAATGTGCAATCAACATTGGGGGATGCATGAAATATGTAACGAATTTTTTGCATTTGACCCTCGGTTCATGCCCCAGGGGATGGGGACTCAGGTTCGCAAGAGTCAAAACAGAAGAAAAAAATTTAACTCAAAATTTGATATTGGGTCATTCCTGGTGGAACTCTTTGCCATCTTTCAACTTCACTTCAAGTGGGAAACGTGGCGATTTGTGATGGCGCACCATCATTGACTTCCTCTAGTTTTATTATGGAAAGGCTTTCACACATGATCGTGCATTTTACTGTGGCCAACACCTATAAAATATGTAGAACTTCTCGACAAACCCACGAGACATAACCTGTCCTGGAAAGGAAAGACCACATACCAATCTGGAGTAAAAAATGGCATGTCAACTAAATATAATTTGCTGAGCCAAGCTTTTAGAATGGAACATGAGAGTTAAATAGCCCATGATGGATGGTGAATGCAGTATTAACCCTATATCCACTTGGCAGTACCCAATGGCTAGGTCAAGTATGGAGTGGCATGTGAGCACTTCATTAGTCAAACTCACTGTGTGGGAATTTCAGACTGGAGAGCTGATGGTGTTCTCGCCTGCAATGCCAACAATGCATGGCGGGTTTCAGATCTGTTCAGCATGACCCAGAATAACTTCTCTCACTTGATCTGGTTGTACCTTTTTCACCTGTGCTGGTGCTCCTTGTATTCTTGGTTTTAGAGGAAAACTGTCCCCTTTGTTATTGGTTATAGAGGGAATCTGTCCCCTTGTATTCTTGTTTTAGAGGGAAACTGCCCCCCTTGTATTCCTGGTTTTAGAATGAACCTGTCCACTTGCAATCCTAGTTTTAGAGGGAAGCTGTGCTTTTCTGTTCTCAGCTTTGGAGTGAAGCTGTCTCCTTGTATTCTTGGTTTTATAGGGGAACTGTCACCTTGTGTTCTTGGTTGGAGAGGAAAGCTGTCCTCTTGTGTTCTTGGTTTTAAAGGGAAACTGTCTCCTTGTATTATTGGTGGTAGAGGGAAGATGTCCTCTTGTTTTCTTGGTTTTAGAGGAAAGCTGTCCCTTTGTATTCTTGGTTTTCGAGGGAAACTGTGTCCTTGTGTTCTTGGTTTTAGAGGAAAGCTGTCCTCTTGTTTTCTTGGTTTTAATGGGAAACTGTCTAATCATATTATTGGTTTTAGAGGGAAGCTACCCCCTTGTGTCCTTGGATTTAGAGGAAAGCTGTCCCCTTTTATTTTGGGTTTTAGTGGAAAACTGTCCCTTTGAATTCTTTGTTTTATAGGGAAAGTGTCCCGTTGTGTTCTTGGTTTTGGAGGGAAGCTGTCCCTTTGTATTCTCTCTTTGAGAGCAAAAGTGTCCCCTTGTATTATTGGTTGAAGAGGGAAGCTATCCCCTTGTGTTCTTGGTTGTTGAGGGAAACTGTCCCCTTGTTTAGTTGGTTGTAGAGGGAAGCTATCCCCTGGTGTTCTTGGCATTCGAAGGAAGCTGTCTCCTATTATTCTTTGTTTTAGAGGGAAGCCGTCCCCTTGTTTTCTTGGTTGTTGAGGGAAACTGTCCTCTGTGTTCTTGATTGGAGAGGGAAGCTGTCTCCTATTATTCTTGGTTTTAGAGGGAAGCCGTCCCCTTGTTTTCTTGGTTGTTGAGGGAAACTGTCCTCTGTGTTCTTGATTGGAGAGGGAAGCTGTCTCCTATTATTCTTGGTTTTAGAGGGAAGCCGTCTCCTTGTTTTCTTGGTTGTTGAGGGAAACTGTCCTCTGTGTTCTTGATTGGAGAGGGAAGCTGTCTCCTATTATTCTTGGTTTTAGAGGGAAGCCGTCCCCTTGTTTTCTTGGTTGTTGAGGGAAACTGTCCTCTGTGTTCTTGATTGGAGAGGGAAGCTGTCTCCTATTATTCTTGGTTTTAGAGGGAAGCCGTCTCCTTGTTTTCTTGGTTGTAGAGGGAAACTGTCCCCTGTGTTCTTGGTTGGAGAGGGAAGCTGTCCCCTTGTGTTATTGGCTTTAGAGAGAAAGTCTCCCCGATTAATTTATTGGCTTTCGAGGGAAACTGCTCCCTCGTATTCTTGTCTTCAGTTATCTTGACTTTAGATGGAAACTGTCTGAGTATTCTTGGCTTTGGAAGAAATCTGTCCCCTCATATTCTTAGATTTGGTGGGAAGCTGCCCTCTTTTGTTGCTGCATTTTGAGGGAAGCTGTTCCCTTTTATTCTCGGATTTGGAGGGAGCCATCTCGATTTTTTATTCTCAACTTTCATCCACAGTCTGATAGAGTATTGCTCTCCCCTCCAGTGTGGTGCTCCTGTCTCACACCTAGCTCGACTTCATGCTTTGGAAACCAAAGCGTTTATGATCATTGGTATCTCCCACGATGAAGCTGAGGCTTTGTGTCTCTCACTATTTCACCGGAAGCAGGTCGGTGGTCTTTGTCTTCTACCATCTCCTTTCTGGCATTGCCCCCCCTGCTTTGTCTGTGATCTGTCCCCCCCCCCCCATATTTCCACAGGGTGCCCAAGTTCCACCAAAAAAAAATCCTTCTGGTGAAACTGCCAAAATCAAGAATCACTGCTCACCTTCACTGTTCATTCCTCTTTTTCACGCGCCTCTGGAGCAAACTCCCACACTCTCCACAATCCCACTCTTCCATCCAGGTCTTGAAAACAGCTATTCACCACCATCTCTTATCTTCCCTCATCAAAAATCATGATTATTTTCTACCTCTGTTAATCTACCCCAAACTCACTTCCTTCAAATCTGTTTTTCTTCCTGAAAGTCCCTGTCGTGTCCATCTTGTTTACCCCACGAATCCCGCCCCATCCGTCTCCCTTCCACAGATCTCCTATTGTCTTTGTTCCCCACTAATTTGTGCTTCCCTCTCCCACCCCTCTTGTCTCCTGCCTTGTTATCTGTGGTCTGTCTAAAAAGTAACAGGACTGACTTCACAGAAATTTTATTCCAAGAAATATATTGAAATCACAGCTTGTCCCCTTCAAAATAATTTCCCTCCAGTCTCACACACTTATCCATTCTCTTCTTCCACGCTTCGATGCACTCCCAGAAGGCTTCTTCTGGAATCCTCTGTAGCTCTGTCATAACAGCCCTTTTGATGGCCTCCACATCAGGAAATCGGGTCCCCTTGATCACCCCCTTGAGCTTGGGGAATAAGAAAAAAATCACAAGGGACCAAGTCTGGTGAATATGAGGGTTGCCCCAGAGTTGGCACGTTTCTCTCCGCCAGAAACTGTTGGATGCTCAGGGCACTGTGAGCAGGGGCATTGTCATGGTGGAGCACCCACGCGTTGTTCTCCCACAGATCCCTCCTCTTGTCCCGGACTGATCTCATGAGGCGCCGGAGGATCTCCTTGTAAATGTGTTGATTCACCGTTTGACCCTGTGGTGGAAACTCGAAGTGGACGATGCCCTTGATGTCAAAAAACGCGATGAGATCACCTTGACCTTCGACTTCGACATCCTTGCTTTCTTTGGTCTTGGTGATGCTGGACTTTTCCACTGACGACTCTGCCATTTGGTTTTGGGATCGTATTCGAAAATCCACGATTCATCACCAGTAATGATTCTCTCGAGCAGGTCTGGATCGTCCTCGAGGCGCTCGATAATGTCTTGACAGACAGTGACTCTTTGCTCTTTCTGGTCCTCGGACAACAGCTTGGAGACCATCTTTGCGCACACCTTGCGCATTGCGAGATTTTCAGTGATGATGCTCTAGAGTCTAGACAGTGTCCTTGTTGATGGAAAGTTCCTCAGCAATCATCCGCACCACGAGTCGACGATCTGCGCGCACCATCTGCTTCACACGCTCGATGTTGTCCACCGTTCTGCTCATTGATGGTCTTCCGGACCGTGGATCATCTTCAACCTCCTCCCGTCCCTTTGAACCTCTTGCGCCATTCAAATGCACGTGTACGTGACATCATTTCTTCCCTGTAGACTTGCTGCAGCATTGCGAAGGATTCGGCAGGTGTTTTGCCAAGCTTGGCAAGAAACTTCAGATTGGCTCTCTGCTCACGACTCATAGCGCGATGAATCAGACTAGACAATGTGTAAAGCACGACTTGTAAAAAAACACACAATGAGCGCATTCAACCATCACCAATCATATATAATGCTGGAATGTTGCAAAAAACTGTGACGCAACCCGTTCATTCAAGTTGTGTAAGTGGAGCACACAGCAGGCTCAGTCCAGTTACTTTTTATACGGACCTCGTATGTTTGTGTGCGTTAGCTCTTACATAATCCTCAACATGGTATACTTAAAAAGAAGAAGAAGCAGTTCATTAGGTCATCTCTTTGAGCATGACCTAATAATATGGGTGTCGATGTCCTTCAACCCGTCCGTTCACAATGAAGTTAAAGCGGGAGATCTGGTCATTAGTGATCCTGATAGAGGTCGATGAGACGTACACGATGGTATGACTTTCAAGGTCACCGAAGGTCAAGGTCAAGGTCACGAGGCCTTTGAAGTTGCAAAAATGGCGATTTTCAAATTCTATCTCATCCGCCATTTCTCAAGTGATCTTGAATTTGATTGTAGCATATGAATCTATGGGACAATATCTAAATTTGGTCAGGCCGGATTTTCGATATTCGCTTTCGTTTTCACGTCACGTGACTTCAAATTTGGCCAAAAATCCTTCCTGGCCCGAGAATACTACACCCTAGTAACAGGAACTCATGCTTGTATATTTATACATTTTCCGCCGAAGGTGCAAAAGTTTCAAAACCCGGAATGTAAACGTCTGCATTTATTTTCAAAATACAATTTCGTGCACACACGCGCCAAAATGCCGAGTCATTTTTAACCAAACTGCGCAGTTGTCTACGGTCATAACTGAACATTAAGAACTTTTGGTATTATAGAGATGACCGTCACCCCCACAAGGGGGTAATTTTTTTAGTCTAGTCTTTGTCGGGAATATGTCCCCTTTTAACCTAGACTTTGGAGGGAAGCTGTCCTCCTTTATTCTAAATACCGAGTGTGTCATTAACATTTAATAAATGCAACGCTATTAAAGTTATTAGAATTTTTTTCTTTTTCAATTCAATTTTTTTTTTCTATTGCAGGTTTGTATGAGCAATCGTTTGGAGGAAAAACTGCAAACATCAAAGTGCAACGTTAATTTTAAAGATGGCATTGACAACTGAACAAAAGATCTCCATTGTGAAGTCTTACTTTGCCACAAAGTCATTTAAACAGACTCAAACATGATCCGGAAAGAAGTTCGACACCAGATTAGCCCGAGATAAATAAGTCTGCTATTTTACGATTGACAAAGAGTTTTAAGTCTCACACGACAGTACAAAATCTTAATTGCTCAAAGTCTGGTCACCCGAGGATTGCAATATCATGAGAAAACATTGAAACGGTCGATGAAACAGCTTGAGGAGCCACAGGAAATTGGTGTCGTTGATCTCAAGAATTGAACTTATCTTTATCAAGTACACAAATCATTCTGAAGCAGGAACTAAAAATGTACCCGTACCGCATACAAGTGAAGCACAAACTAACAGACAATGATAAACAACTTCAGGTGATGATGTGTAAATGGTTTGAGGAAAGAAATGCGTGGGGATCCAAATTTTCTGAGTAATGTGTGGTTTTCTGATGAGGTCTACTATATTTTGAGTGGTCATGTTAACTCTTAACAATATCCCCCTTCCGCCACGTGGCGGGGGATAAAAACAACGTGTTTTGGGGCTCTAGTTCTTCTGATGAAGTTCTTGAAAGGCCGTTTCGCAACCAGAAATATGCTGCATGGGTGGACAAAAACGAATCTGGCATCATTGGGCCTTTCTGGTTTCAAGATGAAAAAGGGAAATTGGTAACGCTAACCACTGAACGGTACTTCAAAGTTATCCAGAAGTCCAGGGTTGCATTAACGAGGAAGCACCACATCGACAGGGCTGTGCAATGGTTTTAGCAAGATGGGGCCACACTTCACACTTCCAACAGATCAATGCAGTGGCTTCAACAGAAATTCAGCAATCAAATTGTCTCTAGGACAGATGTTGAATAGGCGCCCCATTCCCCATTCCTATGTATCCTCAACCCACCTGACTTCGATATTTAGGGTTACATGAAGGATAGAGTCTACTAGTGGAGACCTCGGACGATTGACGACCTCAAAAAAATGTAATTGCCACCAACATCAAAGCTATCGTGGTTCAGGAATACAGCCGAGTTATCGACAACTTCACTCGTTTCATTTTCTGTGTGTTACTTTATTCTACATATAAAAAGGTTCTTATGTATAACTTTCATCTTGTTTCCATAGAAAATTAAAAAAAAAAATGTAAAAACAACTTTGGGTTTTCTTTTTTTTTAAAAATGAAACACCCTGTATTACTGACTACCTGTGTTTGGTCCTTCCAATTTCTGCACACTCCCCTGTAAGCAAACTCCTTCCATCACCTCTCTGTAAAAAAAACGGCATCCTTCTATCATTCAGCATTTCTATGAGTCTCGAACTTACAAAAATAAATAAGAAAGACTGAACCTGTTGAAGCTGTATAATGTCTACAATTTAGGTGTATATATGGGGCACTAACACTCCTCTGAATAAATATCGTTAATCAATATAAGAACCTTATCAAATACAGAGGTACATCAGCAGTAAAAGTCAGAATTAAAGTTCAACCCTCTCATCGAAAATAAATTATGAGCAGAGGTTCCTCGTTTAAAGGGTCAAAATATGAGATATCCTTCTTTGTAGTGTATTGTCCAATATAAGGGGATGGTTGCAGACGAGGTCCGCAGAGGGGTGGGGGGGGGGTTGTAACAGACTGGGGAAAACTTCAATAATTCACCATTAAAATATGTATCCTAAGGAATTCTAAACCAATTATTTCATCGAAAGAAAAAACTTTTATTGCGTTGTGTTGTGGCAGCATATGCTAAGCCGCACAAACGTATTCAAAACTACACACATAACACTCTCGGACTATAGGCAGCAGGAACATAAATTCCAGCACAGCTGATTTGTCTCAGATTTGACCAGTTCCAGCACTCGATTTTTCTTTCAACATTTGACCACAAAGGCATCCTGGAGTAGCTGTAGCAATAGAACACGTCTGAAAAACAGAGATCAGTGATCGGTACAATTTCCTGTGCATGTGACGAAGCAAGACAAATGTTTCACAAGGTCACGCTAATGTCACACCACACAACGATTCATCCCTTCATCTGTTGCGTATGGTATTAAATATGAAAAACCGACCTGATCTCCTTTTCACATTGAAGACTCTTTCTTTAGATTATGTATTCCACCATCATTGACAGACATCCTGATTTATAAATTCGACACAAACTGCAAGTTTCCACCTTGAATTGCTGTGCTGAACCTACAAAATATCTCTCACGTAATCCTCTCCGAATCGAGATTCGTCTCCTTCGAGTTCTTTGTGCCCGAATCCGACCAAGCACAAAATCCGTTAGAACGGATTTCTTTTGCCAAACGGTTTTTCGGTGAGAATTTCCCCAGGATTAGAAAGCTTATTCGATAGGCCAGTTATACGGAAACATTAAAACACTCGTGAGGTCGCCAGACATTCATGTCAGGTGGTCGTCATTCCGAGTCAAATGGGCCAACCAGATCACATCTTTTAAATGACGGCAAAGTCAAACCGCATGGCAGTGTCAGAACACGAAAAACGTTAACGTTAGCCACACGATCTCACTTTAAAGTTTTTCCAAATCGGGAGAAACCATCAAGAATGACGGATATTCTTTGAACGTTGGAAGGTTTTTCAGATTAATGGAAGGATAGAACCCTCCATTAACCTCGTGGAAGTGGAAATACCTTGTGAAACAAACAGGATGCCTGGAATGGTCAGTACAAGTTGCTTTGCAATGTCATAATTCTGTCCCTCTGTCATTTCTCTAGAGCTTGGCTTCCTCCTCATCCTTTAAAGAACCAACATCGGAGTTAAATTTTCAAATACAATATGTCTACACACATTGCAAATACTGCCAGATTACAGCAACGCTCGTTTATTGATATGTGAACGATAATATAGTGAAAACTAGAGCAGCACTCGCTAGAGCGCACACCTCCGCGAGGCTGAACAGTTTACGCTCATGTTTTGTATCCCATTGATTGGCTTGATCTCAATCCAGACCTTAACCAAAGTCTAATCAGCCTGTTCTTATCACATAACCAGCTCATCCACCGAGTTTTGTCATAACTCGTCCACAACTTTTTGAGATGTTGTGCGATATATCGTTTTTGGTCCCATCTCTCAATGGTGAAGAATCTCTAAGAAAACGAGAAGGGCACTCGGTATAGCACACACTTCCGCCACTTAACACCTGATCCACGAGAACATATCTGGCCCAATACATTTTTGAAATATCGACATATATATATATATATATATATATATATATATATATATATATATATATATATATATATATATATATATAGATATCGTTTTTGACCCGATCAATAGTGAAGAATCACTTTGAAAATTAAATAATTCTCGTATCCAGATTCCGATTCAGATCTTCACCAACATTGAAGCAATTCGTCCTTGTTGCACACCCAACATGTCCACCAAGTATCATCTGAATCCGTCCACAACTTTTTTGAGATATCGTGCTGTTTTTCATATTTGGCCCTATCTCTCAATGGTGAAGAATCAATTTTAAAATTCTAGTCGTCGGATCCGGATCCAAATCTTCACCAAAATCGAATCAATTCGTTCTTGTCACACACCGAACCTGTCCACAAAATCTCATCCAGACCCGTCCACAACATTTTGAGATATCCTGCACACAAACAGACAGAAAGGGGTGAAAACATAACCTCCTCAACCTTCGGTGGTGGAAGTAATTTAATAATTCTCGTATTCGGATCTGGATTCAGATCTTCACCATAATCGAATCGATTTGTCCTGTCACACTCCCAACCTGTCCAGCAAGTTTCGTTCAAATCCGTCCACAACGTTTTGAGATATACTGCTCAAATACAAACAAACAGGTGAAAACATAACCTCGGTCCACCTTTGGTAACCGAGGTGTGAAAGAACGAACAACTCATAATTAGACAGGTGAAGACATTGGTAGTGGTGATGCAGAGGCTATAAGAAAATAACCTGGTGCACCTGGATTGGTCTTGATCTCACATGACAAAGTTAGTCACTGACCCTCATTATCATGTGACACCAATTGCTCCACTTCAAAAAAAACATGTCACTTTAAAATCCATTATAAATCGAGATGGTCCAGGGCAATTGATAAAAGTTATGGAGAAGATAAGTTCTTTCATTCTTATTATTCCAAGTGACCTTGTTGGACACACAAACTGGAAATGTAACCTGGTGCGTCGCTTTCACAAAACCCCCGAGCCGACGTCACAGTGCATGGGTCTGGGTGTTGTCTCGGCAGATGGGAAGTGACAGACGGGACTGTTCCACCAGCCTGGCTAGCCAAAGCTCGCTCTTTGCTTGTCGCCACATACGCTTCCAACCCTCATCCAATTTGGAAACTAATCATCCTCCAGCGGTCCAGCCTCTCATTCACGCTGCTCCCAAACTGCCTTCCCACTTAGGAGATTGCCTCATTCAAATTATTCAAGACTTCATTAATAGATATTCCAGCGCATTTTCGCTGTGGACTGATGTGGACAATACCTTGTGCCGTCTTATCTCAAAATATCATGTTCGGATCTCTGGTCTGGTGGTGCCATCGGTGCGAACGCTGCAGTGAAACTGTAGCTTCTCTGTCGTTGTGTAATCACAATACAAAATTGACATCTCAGACATATCTTTCTTTTCCATCCCCATCTTGACAATATTACATTCCCATGGTTGTCCACAGAGACTCTCAAACGGTGTCGTCTCTGTTCAACGGTCTGGATGTACGTCCCTGGTATGAACAGGTATCCCTCTAGAGTGCTGCTTTATCTCGGTGAAACGGTTCACATTTGTATTCTGTTATCCTTTCACACGATTGGCCAATTTTCCATCATGGATAAGTGGCATCTGTGCCTTTGGCAAACATATTAACACATACATGGCTTGGTATCACTTCGAGTGTGAACTGTAACCCGAACTGCCATCTTTCGAGCATCTGACTTCCTTGGAAAAAGTCTTCCAACCTGGATTTTCGTACCTGGGCATTTAACGTGGAGGTGAATAGGTTCAATTTTGTAATGACATCGTAACGCACCTCTGCTTGCTTGATAAGTCATGCATTTGATCTAGTCCTCTTTCAATGAAGACCCTTTTTGCCCGTCATTTCATTGAGATCTCTTCCAAATATTCCTGGACCATGATATTGTTGCGGAATATGAAGTTTCAGATCATTTCATTGCAATGAAGCCGATGCTGTGGTGAATGTTGCTGAGAAACGTCATCTCCACTTCCATCACGTCACAGCCACCACTGAAGAGCTCTCCTGGTTGCCTGGAGGCATAACCTTACAATGCATTTCAGATACGTACTTAGCCTGGTGACCTTGACCATTTGTGGGTTTTGCACATACAGGTAATAAGTAAATATAGGTTTCTGTCTTTGCCTGTATTCACTGCCTGTCCCTCGCTTTCCATGCATTCACTGTGGGTGCGCCTTCCCAAAGCGCCCGGACCCCCTCCACGTCGTCCCCAGGCTAGGATAGACAGTGCTCAATCAGAGCCTTATCGGAGTCCGCGCCGCCGCCAGTCCGCCGCCTCGTGTTTACCTGCGACCCGCCCTGGAGCCTTTTAACCCCAACAGCCCCACTAATGGTGCGGGCGGCAGGCGGGCGAGGCGCGGCTAATGGCGTGAAAATCGGGCTGCGGGCGCCTCTGGCTGACCGCTAATGAAGTTTATGGGCCCGTTCGGCTCCAGTCGGCGATCGGAGATGCGGCGCGATAGACAAGGCTCCCCCGGATTGCGCTGCTAATGCGCCAGACGGGCGGCGCTCGCTTTATGGCCGCCCTGCTCCGGGCTGTTTGCGATACCTGGCGGTGCACGCGGCGCCGGGGAGCCCTTGGGTGGGTGTCGGGGTGAAGGCACCTGGGGAATGAGGCCTGATGGCCGCTGAAGGAAGGGGACGTGTACTTCAGGGGTGGAAGGTTACTTGGTAGAGAAAGGAACAGGAAGGGTACCTGGGTATAAAGAGGTGATTTGGAGGAGGTGAGATGGAGCAGGGAGGGCGAAGAGGTATGAGAGAGGGTATTAGATGGAATGTTAATGGAGCAGCGAGGAGAGATAGAACAGGGAAACACGTGGGAGAGAAATGTTTATATAAAACATTAAGAGTAGAGTAGTCAGGATGGAGTTGCAGCGAATAAATAAGTGTAGGAGGCAGAGGGAGAGCAAGAGAGAGAGCGAGAGAGAGAGAGCGAGAGCGAGAGAGAGCGAGAGCGAGAGAGAGCGAGAGCGAGAGAGAGAGCGAGAGAGAGAGCGAGAGAGAGAGCGAGAGAGAGAGCGAGAGAGAGAGAGAGAGAGAGAGAGAGAGCGAGAGAGAGAGCGAGAGAGAGAGCGAGAGAGAGAGCGAGAGAGGATGTAGAGTGGAGTTGGGTGGGTCGGGTAAATGACGTGCAATACCAAGGTTTGACAATGTCATGAAGATGGAAATTTTGAATGACGTCATACGAAGACGGCGATGACGTCACACAAGCACAGCATTGCAAAATCCGCGGCAACACACGCACGACCGACCGTTCGCATTTTAAAGACGAAACACGCACTTTTGACGTCAGCATTGCCAACACGATGGCAAATTTACTGATGACGTCACGTGCGCGTCGTTTATGATGACCGAGCTGTATTGTTGATAACCTGGTGCGGCTTCACTCGTACCATCGTCTAGTTGTTGTGTTTTCAGGTTCAAACACGTGTCGTGAGTTTGCGGTTTCAACTTCCTCCTCATTTCCCCCTTGTTCGTCCTCGTTTTTCCTTTTTTCGAACGGACCTTGAGCACGCTCAAGCGTTTGTTTGTCTGTCTCCCACTCCGTGAGACAGAAGCTCCTGTGATTGTTTTTAAAATGTGAAAACAGAGGTAATACGAACACACGAAGTAAACAAAGAAAGCACCACCATGAAAAGGACACCGAGCTACATCCTGTACGGAACAGATATATTTCACCGGGTTGGAGGACGGATCAATCAATGGTGCCTTATCATTTGAACCACAAGCGTACAGTTAAATATGGTGGAATCAATTTTCACACATTATCTGTATTGCCCCATTGAAGGATGGGTGATAGATACGCGAGCGAGGAGGGGAGGGGATGGTGAGGCGTGATTGGGGGGGCGGGGGGTCCACCAGGCGCCCACGGGATGGTCGATACACCGATGGATCCACCGAGCAGGTGCTCCACGGTCCTCGTCCTGCCCGCGGTGATCAATGCTTGGCGTCGTCGATAGGACAGCCATTTGAGCTTGCACGTCTCGCGCCAGCCCCCCTCCGGGACTCTTCTTTATAAATTCAGAGCACTAGGGTTCTCACCGCTTTGTTGGCAACGAGTACGACGGAGGAACACAATGATAATGCAACATATCTACTGTGCGAGTACCTTACCTGGTGTTTGGTTTATACAGCAGAATCCAGTTTACCATAAGGGGTGAGAGGAGGGGCCAGGGGAGAGTATTTTAATAGGCCTATGAGTCATACAAATAAAAAAAAAACAATGGATATCTCTGACATACTGCACATTAAAATTAATTAAATACAGGTGTCGAGTCTCCTGGAAAAAGAGCAGAGTGATGCTGGGGGTGGGAAATAGATCAACAGACAAAATGGGGCATCCCAGACTCGGTGGTGATTTGAGAGCGTCCACTCCCGGTCTGGGAGGTCGGTGGTTCAAACCCCAACCAAGTCATATCAGCACTATAAAAATGGTGCGTGCTGCTTCATACTTGCATTTAAAAGGCGAGAACAAGCAAAATCCCCGTAGGTTGGCCTCCATGGGGAGGAGAAAATTCCTCCTCAGGAGATGCCCCAATGAGTGCGGTGAGAAAGACGGTGCGAGTGTTGTGACATCACTGGTACCCAGAGTGCCCCAGGAAGCGACGACATTAAACCCAAGCTCAGTGGCTGTGTTGTGGAGCCGGGTTTTGGCGGCGAGTTTGACCGCGAGGTGGAGCAGTATAGTCGGCTCCACCGAACACCGTTAATCTAGATCGTGCTTCTCGGAGAACTCCGAGAGGCACTGGTCCCTTACAGGACCGTGGTCGCCAATATTTCGACGGTGTGAGGGAGGGTCCACTTGTCTAACTCCAATTTACCTAAGTACTCACACCGTCCAACTAGTGGGGAAACCACACCCTCGGCCGACTCTGTCCGATCCGAGTCGCGATAACGGCTCCGATCCGGCGTAATCGAGCGGAGTGACCAGAGCCGCCGGATCAAATGCACAATTTTCTGCTTCCCAATTTCCCAACACGCACCGTGCTAAGCCAATGAAAGAAACACAGAAACGAGCTGATACATTCAACAATAGGGAAATGTATTTACAATGGGGGGAAGGGAACACACAAAGAGCAGAGTTATCACGACTAAAGCAAGGCAAATAATGTACAAGGAACACAGGCACTTGACAGTTTCTACTTAAAGACGGGGCCCAAGGACACACACATGCACACACAAATACCCCAAAAGAAGATGGACCTCGAGGTCTTTATTCAAGGTTTCCAGCTCGAGGGAAGATTATCTGGAAACCAGAGCTTTCTTCGACCTGTCCACCTCGTGTGGTCTTCGACGTCCTGGACCGGCGGGACTCGAACCCTCAACCACGATGCCACCCCAAGTACCCGGGACGGAGGGTGAAGGGCGGACGCCAACCAGCGCGAGCGCGGACAAGGCAGCGAGCACCAGCAGGCAAGGCCAGGCGATCCGGCAGACCAAAACAAACTCTCTCTACCAGTCGGATCGCGCTGAACAATTATCCACTCCTTCTCCAGAGGGGAGGATCCACCTCCTCCGACCCGCTTTCCCTCACTAGACGGTTTTGGCGCGCAAATGCGCTCGTCGCCCCCGTGATTGGCCAAAATGGGCACCAAGTCCACTGATTGGACCGGGGGGGAGGGCGTGGCGGGCGTCACGGCGAACCGCCCCCCAAACAGGAAGAGTAACATTGTCCTGCGTTGGCTTCTCATTGGTCGGCCGACGGCAAACTCGCTCGCATCTCTCTGATTGGGCGAGAGAGACACCAAGTCCTTCTTGAACTCCGCCCACTGCGAGCGTTATGGCGTCAGGATGGAGCGAAGGTGTTGTTGTAGTTGTAAGTGATGTAAAAATGTAAAAAAAAAACCTTGACTATCAAAATAAGTCCACAGCGCCCGGACATTTAATTCCCATGAGACTAGGGACGGGACCCTAACTAAAAACACGTACTTACCGATATAACTGATCTATAAGGACTCTGGCTGTTGTGTGCTCATGGCTTCCCGATTCGCAACAGCTGTTTGTCTCGGTATGTAAATATGTGTGTGAGATGTGTGTTTGGCAGCTCCACCACGACACAATAGTGGGACGAACAACACACATATGCAGCACAAAAGGAGGAATTCTATAACAGAGGGAACCGGATATTCGTGGGAGTCGTAGGGAAAGTCGTGGAGATGGCAAAAACCATGATGTGACTGTGAGCAGCACACTTGACAACCTGTAGAGAAGAGTTCCAGTTACAGGAAATCGAGTTATCGACTGCTACTCACTACTAAAGGTTGATGACATTATCCAGTCTGAGAGTCAAAAGTTCAATAAGAAGTAAGAAATGGCGGATCACACCAGTGGGTCAATTCGTCGCTGTGTCCACGATATAATAAAATCCACTCGGTGACTCGGGTGTCATATATGACCACTGCCAGTGGTAATACGCAGCTCACCAAAAGGGTTTGATGATTGTAGTCCCGTGGTTGAAAGGCATGAAAACCCACTGAAGATAGAGCCGAGACACAGTACGTGGTCGGCTGCTCCGGGTGCAGAGAGCAAAGTGCTACTGGAGGAAAGGGCCATGAGCAGGCACATGGTACAAAACTCTGTGAGTCAAGAGAGGAAATGCGCCGCTGAAGATGGGGATGCCAATGTGGTTTAACTCCATTGAACTCCAGTGAAACTCAAGTCAGTGAGTCATTTCCACGATGGTGAAAATAGCGAGCTGCCAGGCAGGGAAGCGTCGTCACCCTTCCACGAAAGCCTTCCTCACACTTTTCCCCCTCGAAGTCCAAGAACCCTATAGTAGTGTGGGGCAAAATGATTGGTTAGAAATCAGATTTTAAAAGATCACGCCGACACTACTGCCATTGGTTGGGCAAGAAAATGGAACAAAATTCATGATGCAACAAATTGGTGCCGATGAAAAGTACACGACAAGTAGCCCCCTACTTGATCGATAATAACCAGAATTTGTCAACATAGGAAGAAAGTCAGGGTCAGGTCAGGTATGGGAGCATGCGCCAGAGCAGCGTGTCGCTGCATCCACTTTCTGCTGGTACTCCAGGGGCCTCCTGGACATCCCCCAGGCAGATGCCAGGCCCATTCCCATCTCCTTGAGATACCGATAAACCTGCTGCAACCACGAGGCACGTGGTTGGCCCATTGGCCTTCTCCACTCACGAGACTCCCTCGCTGAGAGAATCTGGTGAGCAGGATCAGTGTCAGGAAAATGAGCCACATATCCATACAGCCGCAGCTGACACTCACGGACTATGCAGGTGACAAATCTCATTTGAGTCTCTCTCAGCAACCACTCGTTGGACACAAAGTCCAACCAGCGATGGCAACGATTCTCCAAAGAGACCTGGTACCAAATGAATTAAGTCTCCATCTCAGATCCTTGGTCAGAGTCCAAGTCTCACATCCATAGAGCAAGACTGGAAGCACCAAGGACCTGAAGACTCGGACTTTCGTCCTCCCGCACAGGTACCGGCAGCGCCACACCCCATGATCCAGTGAATCCATGACTCCCTGGGCCAAACCCAGACGTCTATTGACCTCTGACTCACAGCCAGCAGAGACGTGAATATCATTGCCAAGGTAAGTGAATCTCTCCACGACCTCAACATCCTCACAACAAACAGGCACAGACAGGACAGCAGCATCTAAGATGTCATTGAAACCCTGGATCTTAGTTTTTACCCAGGAAACCCATAATCCCAGTGGCTCCGACTCCTCATTCAGCACCTCGAGTGCCCCCAAAAGGATATGTAAAGTATCCGCAAAGAATGATGACTGCATCATCTGCGAAATCAAGGTCAGAGATCTTGACATTCCCAAACGAAGCACCGCAGCTTGATCTCTCCGACATCCTCCCGAGAATCCAGTCCATACAAGTGCTGTAAAGTGTGGGGGCAAGCGCACACCCCTGAAGAACTCCAGTAACAACTGGAAATAAGTCAGAGATGGTACCACCACACTTCACAGCATTTTCAGTACCAGAGTAGAGTTCAGACATCAGATCGATCAGTTTTAGTGGCACCCCACGAAAACGTAGAATCCTCCAGAGGGTGTCCCGGTTTAATTAAATTAAAAACGCTTTGCAGAGATCAACATAGGCTGCAAGCAGCCCCTGCTGAAACTCTCATTTGCGTTCGGTGAGGACCCGAAGAGCAAGGATACGGTCAATCGTTGACCTCTTTGGTGTAAAGCCTGACTGCTCTGGACGCTGGTGCTCCAGCAGATGGTGGCGAACCCCATCAATAATTATCCGAGCAAAGACCTTGCCCGGCACTGAGAGCAGCATCACCCCTCGGTAGTTGTTGCAGTCTTGGCAATCACCCTTCCCTTTCCAGAGAGGGACAACAAGGCCCCTCTTCCAGACAGTTGGGATGATGCCTGTGTTCCAGGCAGAGCACAGAACTGCATGCAACGACACGAGTACAGCATTTCCACCAGCATTGAGAAGTTCAGCATGGATGCCACAGATCCCTGGAGCTTTACCCCATTTCAACCGGTTCATCGCAGCCTGTGTTTCCACAAGCGAAGGGGGACCACAGTTGATTGGAGGGTCAGCAACAGGGATTGTAACACCCCTGACGTCCATCGTGACAGCTGGTGGATCAGCCTGGTACAACCAACCGCTCAAGTAACCGGCCCAGTGGGCCTTCACTTTGGACTCCTCTGTCAAGAGCCTACCACCCTCTGCTCTAACTGCAGTACACCGAGGGATGGGCTTGGATGAACGCAATGCGCGAATTCCCCTGTAAGCAGGACGAGAATCCCCTGACCACAGGTGATGCTCTACCCCTTCATAGATTCCTCACACATAGGCCTCCTTGTCCACCCTTAGCACACGTCCAGTTTTACACCTCAACTCCCTGAACAGCTCAGCTCTGCCATTCAGCCTAACCCTGCGACTCTGGTCAATGGTATCCAGTGTCCCTTGAGAGACAAAATTCTTCTTTGCCCTTCAGTGAGTTCCAAGACATCCACCGGCAACATCAAGGACGGTGGTCTTGAAGGCACTCCACAACTCTTCAGGTCCTCCCAAAGCACCCAGACCCCCCAAATCTCCACTCAGCTTGTTACATACTCCTCAGCTACCTTCTCATCTTTCAACTTGCCAACATCCCGCCTAGGCTGGGATGGTGCCATTCTCCTGGATTTAAGGTGCAACTTCAGAGTTACTACAACAAGCCGGTGGTCAGTGCAATCAAAACCAGAACTTAGTGCAATTCAGGTTCACAGTTCCAGACCCAAGGGGGCCAACACACGTCTCATAACCATCCCTATCAGTTCCAGTCGAAGCATTGAAATCCCCCAAGACTAGAAGTGTTTCTCGTCTGGGGCACTGATCAACCACAGACTCGAGCGTGGCGTAGAATGCATCCTTCACGGTGAGATCACTCGCCTCAGTCGGAGCATAAACAGAGACCAGGGAAATGACACCGAAGGAGTGACGAATCCTTTATCTCATAATACGCTCGTTGACCGGTGTTACCTCAATTCACATTTGAGTCAGCTTATTGGACACAGCTACAGCAACTCTTTGCGCATGGTAACCATCAGAGTGACCAGACCAATAGTAGGTGTAACCACCCACCATGATCTCGCCGCAATCCGGTCTCCGAACCTCAGAGAGTGCTGCAATACCGATGTCCAAACGCTTGAGCGCAGTTGATAACAGAGACAGGTGATCATCCTCTCTTTGGGATAGGACATTTCAGGCACCCACCCGAAGGGGCCGCCTCAGGTTAACCCAAGGAGACCGCCGTCTGGTGTACGACACCTCAGCACCACTCCGACACACTCTCCCGCAATCTGACCTGGGAATGTTACCCCGTGCTTTCCCTCCTATCAAAGATTGGGGGTCCCGAAGGCTTTGCCCCAATCCCGTCATCCGGTGAGCTGCCCTGCGAAGAGAAGCTGCACAGGAGGTACTCCCACGGAGTGGGTTTTCAGATTTCTTTGCGTTTTTGTGTTTTGCGGAATGAAGCGTTTTACGGTGGAGGAGTGCAAATCCTGCCACCAACCTCCAAATAAGAAGTAACCCAACTGCCGGAGGACGTCCACAGACACATTTGGGCACTCGATATGGACGGCCGTTGGCTCACAAGGATCTCCTCCACTCTTTGACAGGTTTTGTTTTTAATCCTGCTGGGTGTCCATATCGTAACACCCTCCTCACCAAAAAACCTGGTGGGGGAGACGGTTTAGTTAGGCCTCAGTCACATTTGCTCTACGGCGAGGATAAGGCAGCCGTACGCCCTCTGAATTGACAAACGTGCGGCGGCAGCAGAAAAACTGAGGTGGCCTCAGGGAGGCCCTACGCCGTTTGGCTATATATTACAGGCCGTAGGGTCGCCGTGGAATGAAATTGCAGAGTTATAACTTTTTTTCATTTCTACGCTCGCCGTAGCAATTAGACAAGCCAAGCTATGACGTAGATGTGTTCCACGTCGACCGTACATAGGGCGGGCGATGGGCTTGCGTTTACCGTGTGGCTGCCGTAAGCTCTTCTCAATGAAAAATGAATTTTCCCAACCCCCAAAAAATTACGGCGGCCGCACTATTTACACGGTCGCCGTACGGTGACCTTGCGGTTTGTGTGACTACCTGTGGGCAACGCAAGGTCGACGCACGGTTCCCCTACGCCCGCCGTGCACCTACGTACGGCCTCCGTGGCAGTCTGCGTCGACCGTGCGTCCACCGTGCGCTACCGCTCGAGATCGGAGTATAGGTGTTTGCCTATACCGTGGTGCCCCCAGAATCCGAATTTAATTAGCTCCAGGAGGCTGTTCGAATTGCAAAAAGTTCGGATTCAAAAAATATTTTCCCAACAAGAAATAATGGAAAGTGAATTAATCCGTTTGTGGACCCAAAGAAAACCCACTATCAAGACACTTTAAACTGAAATTCCCCATGTTTAAGGTAAAATAGGATGAGTAAATGACCTTCGGTGGCGGTGTATTGTATGTAAACTGGTACAATCGCCACATCCAAAGGCCAACACAGGCTCGAGCTCCGGCCTGGGTTTCGATCGCTCGCCCACTCTGCAAGAACGCTGCCCCCAGGGCAACTCATCAAACATGATGCCCCCAGAACCACAATCATTTTCATCAAACGCATCGGGTCGACGTAATCATGGATATTAAAAATTACAACCGGTTTTGCTGTGAAATTCAATCCTTGCCCGACAGTCCGTCAAACCACGTGATCGGATTGCCTTTTTTGTTAATAATTAAAACACAAGATGATTAAAAAAAAAATGAAGGTGAAAACACGAGGTAAGGCCGAAGTCGCATTTGGCTCGGCGCCCGGAAGGTCTACAAAATGTACGGACACTCGCAATTATAAAGCGGCCGCAGTATTTCCACGGTCACACAATGTAGCAGTCACACATGTTTTTATTTTTCGGGTAGCCGCACGGCGTGTTTATAAATTGTGGAGACCCAAAACGTGGGGGTGCCGTAATTTTTTGTGGGTTGGGAAAATTCATTTTTCATTAAGAAGAGCTTACGGCAGCCGCACGGAAAACGCAAGCCCACCGTACGCCCTATGTACGGTCGACGTGGAACACATCTACGTCATAGCTCGGTTTGTCAAATTGCTACGGCGAGCGTAGAAATGAAAAAAGTTATAACTCCGCAGTTATAATTCCACGGCGCCCCTACGGCCTGTAAAATATAGCCAAACGGCGTAGGGCCACCCTAAGGCCACCTCAGTTTCTCTGCGGCCGCCGCACGTTTCTGTCAATTCAGAGGGTGTACGGCCGCCTTATCCTCGCCATAGAGCAAATGTGACTGAGTACTTCCACTGACGAACTGAATGAACAAAGCGCGAAGATGCGGGTCGAACAGGTGGGGGAGACACGTGAACAAAAATGAACGCTACGTTTTGTTCGGTTATTTAAAAATGTATTGGGTTTTTAGGGCCAAACTTTCTCGAAAAAATTGTTCGGATTCCAATTTGTTCAAACAGCTTGGCCGTTCGGATTCTGGGGGACCACAGTATATTATAGTTATAGTATATTCAGTTATATATACTGGTATATTTTTATTTCAGTAAAAAAAAGGACTGGTATATATACCCACTCGTTACCGTCCATCTGGCCGCACGTTCGCCTTAGGCCCCCCTGCGGTCCCCCTGCGGGCACCTTGAGGTCTCCTTGCGTCTGCCTTGAAAATTATATTGCCGCCGCCGGGACGCCCTAAGGTCAACGTGCGACATCAAATCAAAGACCGTACGGCACCCCCACGTTTTCGGTCTCCACAATTTATAAACACGCCGTGCGGCTACCCGAAAAATAAAAACATATGTGACTGCTACATTGTGTGACCGTGGAAATACTGCGGCCGCCGTAGAATTGCTAGTGGCCGCAGATTTTGGAGACCCCACGGCCGCCGTGGCAAACGTGACCTAGGCCTCACCAACAACCCGACCATGGAACAGGTTAGTACAGGCTTACATGATACCTGTAGCAAGTCACAGATCTAATCTGGCCTGACCTGACCTGACATTGAAGAAAGTGATCGATCAGAAAGGTTTAAAAATAGTAGTGTAAAACAATGAACAGTCCCAAAGTTTCAAGTTCCAAAAAACTGTACAAAACCAGCTGGCGAATGGACTCGATGGCCAGACTGTGTCTTCTTCATCGCCGGCACTTGAGGAACAGCTGCTGGTGCTGATGCTGATTGCAAGTGAGGGGTTGTAGGTGGTGCATGTGCAGTAGTCAGGTCATGTTCAACATAAAACAGGCTGCATCCTCAGTGGCAGATCTAGAGGGGGGGGGGTTGCAACCCCCCCTTCAGCTGCCGAGTACCCCTCACTCAACCCCTCCTTCCATCAACCATCCCTGAGGGTTCACTAAAACCATTTACTAAAAACAAATAAAACCATTCCATCAACCATTCACTAAAAATATGAGTACAACTCCGAATGTCTGAATTGGTCTGGGTTTGTCTGTGCTGTAGCCTGGTAGGTGTAGGCTTCAAGATTCTCGTGTGCATCCGTAGTCCATGCACATAGTTACGAGGATCCAAGTCATGATTAAACAGACTAATTGCCACAAACTGACCTGGCAACTTGAGAGTTGTGCCAAAAACTAACTCTGCAGCACAGCACCATAGGTCGCTTCACCACAGTTCAGATACTTCACCACAGTTCAGATACCGAGCAAGCCAATAGGAAGACTCTCCGTCTACCTTGTATTTGCATGGGCTTTCAGAGATGCGTTTAACTGTCGATGGAATCATTCCACGAGCCCATTAGATGACTGGTGATAAGCTGTGGTTCAGGTTTTCCTGCTGCCAAGTAGATCAGACAGAGCTTGGAGAAGTTCTGATTCAAACTGACGACCTCAGTCTGTGGTTATTGTTGAGGGTGCACCAAACACAGCTACCCAATGTGAAATGAATGCTTGTGCTACCATCTCTGCAGCCTGTTCAGGGATGGGTATTGCAACCGGCCAACAAGTAAAACGATCAACGCACGTGAACAGGTATGTATTGCCATGTTATGGAGTTGGAGGTCCTACTAGATCAATGTGAACGTGGTCGAATCTGGCATCTGGTGTAGAAAATGTGCCAAGAGGAGACCTGATGCGTCGATGTATTTTGGATCTCTGACATGCTTTGCAGGTTATGGACCAGTCTCTGAGTCACGATTCCCTCCCTGCCAGACAAAATACCGATTCACTAAATGTTGAGTGGCTCTGATGCCAGGGTGAGACAAATTGTGGAAAGCATCAAAAACTGCACATCGGTACGTGCTTTGGACGTAAAAGCGAGGATTACCTGTGGAAATGTCACAGACAATCCTACCCTCAGATGTGGGGAGTGGTTCCTTTTTTTAAACTGGAGTGATGTTGAATTGGATTGCAGCCTTTGTCGCTGCTCATCACACTGTTGGGCTTCAGCTATGGTCGTGAATTTGATGATGCTAGATGCATCCAGAGCATTTACATAAACTTTGGAGAGTGCATCTGCTGCTGAGTTGTTTTTGCCACTCATGTGCCTCAAGTCTGTTGTGAACTGGGAGATGAAATCAAGATGTCGTACTTCTCCTGGAGAGTGATGATTGGGTCCTGACTTGACAGCATAGGTCAATGGCCTGTGGTCCATCTAGATAGAGAATGTCCTCCCTTCTTACATATGCCAAAAGTGTTTGACATCCAGTTAGAATGCTAGAAGTTCTCTTCCAAACGTGCTACATCTGGTCTCTGCAGGTTGAAAACACTTTGATAAAAAGGAGAGTGGTTGCCAGATGTCATCTACATACTGCTGCAAAACTCCTACTCCCATGTCCGATGCATTGACCGAGAGGCACAGTGGTGCTTCAGCCTTGGGATGAACAAGAAGTGTGGCCTCAGCCAACCCCATCTTCACCTCTTCGAAGCAAACAATTATTTTTAATTGAGGGTGATAGGCTGATTTTTCTTATTCTCGTTACGTAGTATATCCGTCAATGACTGAGATACGTCTGCGCAGTTAAGGATGAAATGCCTATAAAATTCACAAGACCAAGAAACTCCCTCAACTTGCACAGTGATGTGGGTGTAGGAAAGGCTTGTATGGTTTTGACTTACTCCTCCAGTGAGCAGACACTGCGTTTGGCTACGATGTGGCCGAGGAAGGTGAGTGGTGGCACTCCAAATTGGTACTTGCTGGGATTGATGACAATACCATACATAGCAAGGTGCTCGAAAAGTAATTGGAGGTGTGCCTCGTATTCTTCGTTCATAGGGTTGGTACTCGCAGATCATCAAGGGAAGAGGAGAGGAAAGGGACATCATGTGAGAAATCATCGATCAACCTCTGAAACGTCTGCACAGAATTACGCAAGCTGAATGGTATGCGAAAAAAAAACGCGTGGAGCCCAAAAGCTGTTGTGTTGGCTGTTTTGTGTATGTCGGTCGGCTCTACTGGTATCTGGTGATATGCTCTGATGAGGTCTATATTGGAGAAAGCACGTGCACCTTCGAGGGAGGATGAAAAATCCTGCAAAAGGGGAATTTGATAGCGATCAGGAATGGTGCATTCGTTAAGTGAACAGTAGTCACCACGTGGCCGCCAGTCACCCGGTGACTTCTTCAGTACCATATGCAAGGGTGAAGACCAGTTGCTGTCAGATTGTCGTATGATGCTGAGTTCAAGAATGCGCTCGAACTATGACTTGGCGATTTTCAGATGATCTGAGGCAAGGCCGTGCTTCAACTGGAAGTCCACGAGTTACTATGTGGTGAGTGGTCGAGTGCTTGATCTCACAATCCCTGTATACTGGACGAGCTATCTCTGGGTATTCACAAAGGAGGGTGTCATAACATGAAAGAGATGTAGCTTTCACGAACATGGGGCTGATAGAGGGTGAATGATTGATTCCCCGCACAGCAAGGCTTTTTTTTGTATACATTGTCGAAGGTCGTATGAGAGCTAACACACAACACACAGCAAGGGGTGGGGGGGGCATGAGACAAGAGACGTGGGAGTGGGAAGGACAAAACAGTGGGGAACAGAGACATTATATATGTGGAAGGGAGAGGGATGGGGGCAGGGAACATGGAATTTACAAGAAGGACTTTACAGGAACTTTCAGGAAGAAATGTCAGGAAAGAAATTTCAGGAAGAAAAAGCTGGTCATGTCAATGAACTTGTGTTGTCTGGCATTCACGAGCAGGCCAAACTGGAAAAGAAAATCAGCCCCGATGATGGGTGTCGGCAACTCAGCAACCACAAATACCCATCAAAATAGTCGTCGCAGTCCAAGATCCAGTGTTAAAGACCTATCCGCATATGTAGTGATGGGAGAGCGATTCACTACCTGCAGCTGGATTGATGTCGGCTACCCTTTGCTTTTGTGAAGAGATGATAAAACACTCAGATCAGCACCAGTATCCACAAAAAAAAACTGGTACCTGATGCCATGTCAGTTATGTAGAATTGGTGACGAGATGTGTCACTGCCAGGCTGAGTTGTTTCCGCTAGGCACTGGCGTTGGAGTTTCCCTGCTCCGAAGGGTGGACGAGTATAAGCGTGCTGATGCATTTGTGACCCTTTTTCCATGCTTCCAATGGTACCAGCGCATCTCTTTGGCATGTTGGTGGGTGCTTGAGCTGGGATTGTGTCCTCTTGATTGACTTCTAGATGGACCATGCCCTTGGCTTCTACTCCTCAGTCTCTTTCCACGTGTAGTTGTGTCATGAGAGGTTGTACCTGTCTGGTCAAGTTCTCAAACTTGGTGGACAAGGAGTAGACTTGGTCTGGTTTGGGGGCAAGTTTCCGTTGAGGTTTTGAAACAGTTCCCAGGTGCGTAGTGAAGGATGAAGAAGAGACTTCCATGATCTTGGCGGCGAGGTCCCCCAGTTGTTCCATGTCGATAGCCTCTTTAGTTAAGGCCAACATCAGTTGGACGTTCGTGGGAAGTCTCTGGAGAAACAGCTGTTTCAAGATGGTATTCTCCAATGTACTGTTCCCAAGCAGCTGTGTCATCCTTCACAAAAGCTGAGAGGGTTTTCTGTCACCATGCTTTTCAGAAATGAGTAGTTGGTGTAGTCTATTTTGCTCTGAAGCTGAGGTATGCCTGATGAGCTCAGCCTTGAGAATGGTATTGTGTTCTGAGGTTGGAGGAGCAATTAGAAGGTCTCTCACTTCTTGCACTATTTCTGGCTGGAGAGATCCAACGACATCGGTGAAGCATGTATCCTCGGTGGTGAAATGCCTAGTCAGGAACTGCGTCTCAACTTGTGTAAACTAGACGTCGCAGTCCAAAATCCAGTGTTAAAGACCTAGACAAGTGATATATCAGGTTTGCGATACAACGTGGGATCGTTGGGCCAGAAAGGAGGAAGTTTTAAACTAACGGCCACTCCCGGTGATGTGGCGGGGGGGGGAGGAGGAGGGAGTACATCAGCAGATGCATCTTGGTGGACGTCGTCGTCGGACATAGCTTCGACAGACATGATAACAAGTAATCATGTCGGGGTCACCAATTTGGAAAACCACCGCTAAAGATTGATGACTATGTCCAGTCTGAGCGGTGTCCCATAAACTGTTGAGCAAGTTGAATAGTCACAAGTTCAATAAGAAGCAAGAAATGGCATATCATCAGTGGGGCCAATTCGGCGTCGTGTCCACGTAATAATGTGGTACAGCCGGTACACTGAAGGTAGAGCCGCGACGCAGCACGTGGTACGCAGCTGCGGGTGCAGATAGCAAAGTCCTACTGGAGGAAAGGGCCACAAACTGACACGTGGTACAACGCTCCGTGAGTCAAGAGAAGAAATCCATCGCTGAAGACGGGGCTGCAAATGCGGTTTAACCGCAGTGAAACTCAAGTCCGTGAGTCATTTCCGATGGTGTAAATAGCGAGCTTCCAGGTAGGAAAGCGTCGTCATACTTCCGTTAAAGTCATCCTCACCCTCGTCCCCCGAGGGGGAGCTCCAAAAGCACGATAGTAGTGTGGGACAAAATAATTGGTTCGAAACCAGATTTGGTTTTTTTTTTTAACCACGCCTACACCACTGCCATTGGTTGGACAAGTGAATGGAACAAACGTCATGATGTAAAAGTACAGGATGAACAAATTGGTGCTGATGAAATGTACACTACACCGTCGATGGACGAGGGAAAACAGTTCCACAGCTGAGGAAAGAGGGAATTGTGAGAAAACTTAAAAAATTTTTCCTGGTATCAAAAATTAACCTTCCCATCCAGAAGCCTTAATTGGCACAATTCACGAATGTGTAGATTTACAACCTCTGGACGAGGAGGCATGAGTAAGTTACCCCTTAAACGATATCTTAAAATGATTTACTTATTACGTACCTATGTGGACAGTAAAATGAGACAATGACGATTATAATAAAGCAAGGATTTTACAGGAGAGAAAATGGAAGAGAAGGCCGAGAGGAGATGGAATTAAATAATGCGTTTCACTCTTCCATGCCAGAGCATCGATTGTGTATGCACGAGGGAGGGAGGTGTGGACGAAGTTCACGTTGTGTTACCGTACGTAATAAATAGATCGATCCGTGTCAGCAAGGAAGAGCGGGAGGCGCGCGTGCGCACTGCGTGACATTAAGCACGAGCCTCTGTGAAGGGCGCGCAAAAAAAAAAAAAAAAAGCGGGAAAATAAATTGCTTCCTTTCCCGCTTCCTCTCGTGTCATGGAATTGGCAGCACATTCCTCGGTAATAACAACACATTGCTGCGGACAGCTCGCTCACGGGGGCGGCCCTGTTGAGGCGAATGCGAGGCTTTGGCGCTTTGGAGGTGACATAACCCCGATGGTCTATTTCCGTTCAACCAGAGTTTACTCAAATCTCTACGGAATCGTGTCCAGCAGCTGCGCAGCGAGTCTGCGACTCAACAAGTATCCTTAATGGGTCTAATTATTAGGTACGCAAATATGGGGACATTTTTTAATTAAACCCCCACGTCCTTGGGGGGCTGTGCACACGAAAAATACCTCATTCTCTTTTTGACACCTTCCTTCCCCCGCCCTGTGACGCTTCCACTGAAGAAGAATCATAAGGGGAGGAAGAAGAACCGTTTACTCCGCGTCTTCAAGTTTGGACGCAATGGATGCTGAGCAGGGCCGGTGCAAGGGAATTAGGCGGCCAAAGCAACCTTTCAGCTTCCCCCCCCCCCCCCCCGCGCATTATCTTGAGGGAAATTGAGCTGCTGACCTTGTTCTGGCCAACGTTCCACCAAGATTTGCTGCACACTTTATTTATTATTTATTTATTCGTATGCAGCCTATCAGTTTCTGGGGGCGTGGCTGTGCAGCTGATGCAGTGCCCCCCTGTTTCCAGTAAACTGGTACTCATATTTTGCGGGTAACAGCACCCACAGGGGCTCAAAGTCAAGACCGTAAGATAGTAAGCCAACCACCTTAACCGTGAAGCCAAAACAAGGGTTTCCACCTTAGCCAAATCCACTCCCACATGTCAGATGTTGGTCTAGTTACTTTTCACCTTCTATGAATGGTTTAGCTCCATCCGCTGGACGCGCAAGTTTTCTAATATGTCAACCCTCGATGGTGACAAGAGTATTAAGTGGATGTTCCGAAGTTACATGAATACTCCCACATCAAGACGGAACAGCTTACAGGGAAGCATGCGTTGGTCTGTTTAGTGTTTATCCGATAACCCATCCTGGGATCCCAATTTCAAATCTCAGATACGATGTTGTGGACATTAGGTTCCACTAAATGTATTTACTAATGTCCTTGTAATTTATGGAAATCTAAACATGTCTCCTCATCATGTCCTTGTTCTGTAACTGATTTATATACTAATGTAAGTCCACCCCCAAGAAAACAAGCTCAAATGAGCTAAGATCCTCGTCCTCTTAATGATGACGCAATAAAAACGAATATGACGTCATTGTGATATATCAGGTTTGCGATAAATTATCTGTGCCAATGCCCGGCTTGATTCCCGCAAACAAAATTCAAACAGCTTGCCAAGTTTCGGAGATAATGGTACATGCGATTTCCATTCGCGGCGATATTATGACGTCAACTTTTTTTCTAGGAAGAATTTCCAAAATCGGAGATGGTTACTGCCTGCGCGTGGGCTTTCTGCATATACAGTACATGGCAAGTTTCACGAAGATCCGATGAAAACTCTGGGTTGTGAAACAAAATATGTCATATAAATTTTTATGACGTCATAGTGATGTATCATATGTGCGATAATTCATCTCTGCTAATGCCCTGTTCGATTCCCGCAAACAGAATTCAAAAAGCTTGCCGAGTTTCGGAGATAATTTTTTAGGCGATTTCCATGAGCGGAGATATTTTGACGTCATAACTTTTTTTCGAGGAGTAATTTTCAAAATCAGAGATGGTTACTGTCTGCGCAGGGTATTTTTACAGATATATGCCAAGTTTCAGGAAGTTTCAATGAAAACTGTAGGCTGTGAAACAAAAAAAGTCCACAAGAAGAAGATGAAGAACAACAACGTGAGTAAGACTTAGAGATCCTCCAAGAGGATCTAAATACTTCAGAGCAGCTTCCAGAAAGGCATGGGGAATGGAGTACATGAAGATAGTTTTCAACAAGGGAGAACAACTTAAAGAAAATCACAGTGGCTTGCAGCAAGACCACTTAAAGGGGCTGGTAAGAAACCCCCAGGCCGAGATGGCCAAGAGGTGTGCACACTTTGCCTTTGAGCTCTGTCGCCTGGGTTTGAATCCTGACCCAGCTATAAACTGCCATTCTGGTGTTTCACAGGCAGGGTGATTCATCAATGTGAGTGCCGTCCCGTCTGCCAGAATTAGTTGATGGACGTTAAACATCCCACGGTGTCCTTCGCAAAGAGTAGGCGAGCTATCCCAGCACCGTGAACGAATTAAAATTTTCTGCTCTAACCAACAGGTACTGCATCAACAGTACAGACCTGCCCCCAAACAAATGATGCTACCCGCAGCAATGTGCTGCATATGGAAGAATAATTTAGGAAATGAGGGCTCACAGCAAGAGGAATCCAGCAGCAAAGTATGGCAACATACAGTGACATCGTTTACAGAAAGGCAGGGTGGCTTACAGTGATGTCGCACAGCTTATAGTTCACATCAACATCGGGTGCAGAATGGCAATTTCCAGCAAGAACGATGATAATGGTGGTAACCGCCATGGGAAGCAAGGTGAGTGAGCGTTATCACTTCGTTCGAATGACAAAAAGATATAAAATCCTTTTTGTCTCAGATGAGACAGGTGAAAAAGGTCATCCTATTTGCGTTAAATCGGGGAATGCATACGTCTTGGTTGGCTGCGCTATTTGTTTTTTGCTTCTGGTTCTTTGAAAAACCATATAAAATATAAATATTATATAGTACTTTCATCAATCCTTATGAGCAGGGCAGAGAAGCCATTAAATAGCAAAGAGAGGGGTAAAACTTTAAAAGCAGGCTTGCCTGTACAAACATGCAAGATGAAGTACTTGACACGGGAAGTGAGGGCATTTTACAAGCACCGAAAGGGACGTGTAACGCTGCAATTATGATGTTGTGTGATTAAGGACAAACCGTGGTCGGGATCATCACACCCCATGCGTGACAGTATGGAGTGGTACACATCAAGTGGTCATTAAACAAGATGTTTTCTCTGACCTTGTTCCATGGCGAGTGTGGAGCATTGTAATGGTAAGTCTTCATGGTGAAGAGGCAGTCGGTTGAGTTGCACATGTTCTTGTAGATGCATGACTGATGGAATCTGTTCGAGCCATGAACCTTTTGAGGAGGAAAATAGGAGGTAATAAAGGGAAGGAGGTCACGTTACTCTTCGTTTGAGACTTCCTCTATAAGCCTGTGGTTTGGGTGGCAGGTTTGGGATCCTCGGGTCCTGAGTTTGAGCCCTGTTGGGGTTGACTCAGCCTGTCTTCCTTCAGAGGTCGGTGAAATGAGTGAGTACCAGTGTACTGGTAGAGGGGCACAGCATTAGTGGCACAGCTGTGCTTCCAATAAATGATAGCTACCTGCAAGCCAAGCTTCCATATGCATAAACAGAACGGAACCTCCTCTGTAGATGATAAATGGGAACCCCGTCTGCCAGCATTAGTTGATGGACATCAAAGATCCCACGGTGTCTTCTGCAACGAGTAGGTGAGCTATTGCTGCCACCCTAACTTCCAAATACCTGCTCTAACCTACAGATGGCACAGCATTAGCAACACAGCACCGCCTCCAGCACATGATGCAACCTACAGCCACCTGCTGCGTATGAAAGAAGAAGAAATACCTCCTCTGCATGCAGGTTTGAAATAACTAACTGGTGGAAAAATAAGAAATAACTGGTATGCAGTATTCTTACCTTTTATGAATCATATAAACGAGCAGAGGCCATCCCGCAGTTGGGAGGAAGAGGAAGCAGAACATGGTGTACATGTTTATGAAAGCGCTGCTAAAAAACACAGAAACGTCCGTCTCAACGATTCTCATGTACCTTGTACTATACTCTTTACAGGGAGCTGGTGCTGCTGAAGCAGTTTCTTGGCAAGGGTTATACTGGGTGCTTTGCCATTGCCTTTTCAGCGTTGTTTATCCATGCTCTAACCTTTAAATGCTGAGCATCAATCAAGGAAGCAGCACCTACCATTTACAAAAAGACTTTGGTATGAATCGGCTAGGATTTGACACCGACTTCTCAGACTCAGAGAAGACATTCTAACCATTACACCACTGAATCTGGTGTTTGGGTAATTGGTTATGGGTTAAAAAGAGCAGGTAAAAGATAAGCTAAGATGTGTTTAGAGGGATAGGTGAAATAAATCGATTGTGGAAAACACTGGGGATGATTGTGAGCCAGTGTTTTTAATAACGCCTTTTGTACATTACTGTCACGTGCTATTCAGGCTGGGCAAATCTTCCAGTAGAAACAAGAGTGAGAATTGCTTTGCAATACATGTCCCCTACTGGTCCAATGAAGACAACTAGGATAACAAACCAGAAATAAAAATTAATTCGCTTTAACGCATACTTGAGCCGATACTGGAACCATGCTGAAGAAGAAGAACCTCTCTATCCCACCATGTTTCGGTCGTTTCTAGACTTTGCCTCTTTCATATTAAAAATAACCCCATGTACATACATGAAGTAACAACATGCGTATGGTTTATGTGCATATATAATACATCATGGTGATATTCTTGGGATGATTCCGATTGCACTGGGCCATGGACTAACACCCAGGCCTGAGGCCTGCCGATCTGTGCTGCTTCATGCAATGGCGACACATTATCTTATTGCGGTGGAGTCAGGCCAGCCGTCCAGCTAATGGGTGTAAAGCTGTTGGGTGGAGTCAGGATAGCCTAACACTGACCAAAGTATAAATATGTGATAATATATATGTGATAATATGTGATATTTTCTAAGTCCAAAGAGGGCATAACTGTGAAAAATTGTCGAAATGCCCTGAAACTCGAACTTGTTCTGTAACTGATCATATAAAGTCATGCACCAAGTTTCAGTTGAAGATGTTAAAGGGTATGGGGGAAAAAAAGGCTGAAAAATCCAAGGAGGGACGGAGGGACAGACGGACGGACAAATGGAGAGCAAACCTATAGTCCCCTCCGGTGGTACCAGTAAGGGACTAATTAAAGACAGTCTCGATCATGATGTACAATGAAGTGAACCAGCTGGAAGATGAAGGGTCTTTTATCATGTTGTTGTTGTTGTTTGTGGGTACTGTATGGTACAACTTTATATTACTTCGTTTATCATTCTACAGGGTGATCCAAAATTAAGTCCTTGTTTTAAATAGACAAATACCATGTTGGAAATATAAAGAAAACATCAAAATGTTGTTTTTTTTCCCCCTGAAAGGCCATTAATTGCCGTTTTAATTTGTGAACGTCATATTTCAACACAAGTTCCGATGTTCTCAACATATTTTTTCAAATGTTTAACAGTGTTTTCGTTCAACAATGTTTTCTGGTGATCTCGCTGTAATATGTCTTCCTGATCTTCCTGATCAATTTTTTCCTTAAATCCTTGACTGAACCAGTTGTTATCAGCTTTTGGTGACTGTTTTTATTCGTTTTTGGATGTAAAGTCTGACATCTTCCCATTTATTGCCGCCACCATCGTTGAACTGCCAAACTTCATCCTGTGCAGCAATTCACGCTCTTTGAACAACAGTTATCTCTCAACCATCGATTTGAATCTTATCAATGTGAAAATGAAAGCAAAGAGAAAACTATAATGGAACTCGGTAGAGTGCTGTTAAGGTTAGGGTTAGGGTTAGGGTTTGGGTTAGCGTCTCACCTTGCACACTCTTTCTGAACAAAAATACCATTGTTAACTGAACACGCAACTATTATGGCCCATATACCCGTTTCATCCGTGCATCCTATAATGTCACATGCGCTTCCATTAACCATAGCTTAATTGATTATTGATTGATTATTAGGATATTTAACAACCACTTTTATGCACATTCAGGCTAAATTGCATCAATGATGATGAATATGAAAAAAAAATTAAAACTATTTCCCCATGGCTGGTTAGGCCTAGGTCACATTTGCCACGGCGGCCATGGGGTCTCCAAAATCTACGGCCACTAGCAATTATACGGCGGCCGCAGTATTTCCACGGTCACACAATGTAGCAGTCACATATGTTTTTATTTTTCGCGGAGCTGCACGGCGTATTTATAAATTGTGGAGACCGAAAACATGGGAGTGCCATACGGTCTTTGATTTGATGTCGCACGGTGACCTTAGGGCATTCCTGCGGCAGCCATATAATTTTCAAGGCAGATGCAAGGTGTCCGCAAGGCGACCGCAGGGGGGCCCTAAGGCGAACGTGCGGCCAGGCGGACGGTAACGAATGGGTTAATTTTATTTTTTTTAACGAGTTTTTTTGTTTCGGCTTGTCGAATTGCTACAGCGAACGTAGAAATGAAAAAAAAAAAACTTATAACTCCGCGTTATAATTCCACGGCGACCTTACGGCCTGTAAAATATAGCCAAACGGCGTAGGGCCACCCTGAGGCCACCGCAGAAACTCTGTGGCCGCCGCACGTTTCTGTCAATTCAGAGGGTGTACGGCCGCCGTATCCTCGCCGTAGAGCAAATGTGACTTAGGCCTTAATCATGTGTATGGAGTTTCATATCGATCTGTGAAGCAGTTCAGGAGAAGATTTTTTTTTACATTTTTTTAGCTCGCCTGTTCGAAGAACAGATAGCTATAGCGATACCCCCAGCGTGAGCGTTAGCGTGAGCGCGAAAATGTTAAAGTTTTTGGTGCAAGTTATTTAGAAGCTTGCCATTCATTTTATGTGTACGAGGATGCTGATATTTGGCATGGAGGGTCCTTTGGGGTATATTATTGATGTAGTGAAGTTGAAATTTAAAAATAATTTCAATTTTTTTTTATATTTTTGACCTGTTTTGAACTTAACTTTTTTGTAGCACATTAACATTAAAGTTATTTCCTTTCTAATGTTTTTATCTATCACACTATTTTTTTACTGATTACAATATACAAATACATATATTGCTTTAAAATTATTTGGATCAGACTTTACTGCAATGCTTTATAAAAAAATATTATTAGACTAGTCTAATAAAAACGATAAATGTATAAACAGGCGAGCATTGGGTGGCTTTGACACAAACTCTCTGGTTATTTTCAATCCAATATGGCCACCACACGGTGTGACCGATGACATCATAAGGTTAATTATTCACTTACATCGGATTATAGATCAGATTTATGAAGTTTCAGATTTTTTTTTAGATAAGGATTTCTATTAAAACAATTCTGGCTGGAATAACATTTCACCGATGACATCATCGTTCTCCCCCTATATACCCCATGGGGAGTTGATATGTGCCAAGTTTCAATTTTTTTCATTGAGCAGTTTCAGAAAAGATGTCCAAATTTTTTCCTCTAATCCAATATGGCTGCCATACCACATGACCTATGATGTCAGATATATCAATAAAATATTCTCCATGGGGAGTCCCTCCTAAGACAGACATGGGTGTTACAATAATCTCGCAACTCCTTCAGAGTGAGATTAATACTACTAATGGCAACTAGTACGTGCCCGTACGTTCATGGCCATACGTGCAAAAAAAATGAATTAAAAAAAAAACTTTCAAACCGCGAGCCAGAAACAACAACCACACAGGCCGTTCCTTCGCTATCACGTGCCCGTACGTGCGTGCCCGTACGTGCAAACCTAAAAAAAAACAAAAAAAAACTTTCCAACAACTACACAGGCCGTTCCTTCGCTCTCGTAAACGACGACTGGATTGGAGCATTGTGTTTATCTATAAATGCGCATAAGAAATCGAGAAATTATTAGAATACAGTCAGTCATCACTATCCAGAAGTAGTGCGTGTCCGTACGCAGGACCGGATTTACTTGCTTGTTGGCCCTCGGCCAAACCTTATCAATGCCCCCCCCCAATTTTTTTTTTTAGATATATCTATATATATATCGTAATATTGTAATGTAAAAAAAAAGAATTACAACATAATGTAACACATCAATAATTTTTAATGAAATTAGTTCCATATTAAGTACATCAAAGTAAATCAAGTTCCATATCAAGTACATCTTACACATAGGAATAATGGAAAAATACAATGAAACAGAAGCATAATAAATTGCAATGAAATACAATGCATAATAAAAAGCATACAATGGAACCGAACAGAGATCCCACAAGCCCCCGGTGGGCCCCCAGTTACTGGTCGGCCCTAGGCCAATGGCCTATGTTGCCTATTGGAAAATCCGGCCCTGCCCGTACGGAATGTTCACATGTATTCCACGAATTATCGCTTGCATTGAAGTAACAACTACTGATACTTCCACACACACAGTTAATTAAAATCCTAATTAAAATAAAGTTTACCTCCCTGTCTTTGCTTGCCATGACATTCGCTGCCATTGACCATTGCCACTCCTACGCCACGGGAACTAAGGCATCGATCCCCATCGTAACCGGCACGGAACGTGACGTCATCGTCGGCCAGCCGCGCACCGGCCCACGCAGCAACGGGTCTTGTCATTGGTTTGGTAAATAAATGGCCATAACTTGGGAAACACTTGTCCGATCAATATCAAACCTTGAAAAGGCACATCCTCAGATCCCCAGCAATATACCTGGCAAGTTTCAATTACATCGGACCAGTGGTTGTCGAGAAACAGCGGTCACGTACACACACACACACACACACACACACACACACACACACACACACACACACACACACACACACACACACACACACACACACACACACACAGACACACACAAACACACACACACACACACACACACACACACACACACACACACACACACACACACACACACACACACACACACAAACACACTGGTGAAATTATAGATAGATAAACAAGCTTAAATAAATTAATGCTCTCCCTATAATAACAACACCAAAGTACGGTATTTATATACTAACAGGGACGTGTGGAACATCCGTGCAAAGTAAAATGTGATTTCAAGTCCTCAACTCTTTCCCCCCCCTCCCTGCCCCCCTCACAAATCCCAAACCCCAAGTCTTCAACCTGTACCTCCTAACCCAAAGTCCTCACCCTCCCAGCCCCAAAGCATCAATCACACCCCCACTCCAGGCCTTCAAACTCCTTTCCCACCACAACTTATGAACCCCCCTCCTCCTCCCAGCGAAGGTCCTCCCACCCCCCCCCCTTTACAAGCCTCAACCTCCCCCTCCCAACACTGTTCCATCTTTGCTCTTCCCCACCTCCAAAGCCTAACTCTGTCCTCCCCTCATCCTCCTCCTGCTCTAAAAAGCAAACAGGCATTCCCACATCGATCATTACATATTTATTCATTACCTCGTTGAAAAAACAATATTTAACGCTTTCCCCTCCCCTATCATGCGATCACCGACTTCACAGAAACCATGATCGCAAAACAGCTCCTACATGTCATGGGGCATCACAGTCACCTGTTCCAAATCACAATTCCACGAGATGTGCGGAAACCCAGTGGAATTGCAGCATAAACGACCCAAAACCAATGATCTTGTTCTGATACATGTATACACATTGTTAAAAGTAAATAATGCTGAATGCAGTGAGATGCCACCAGGATGAGAGGAAAGATAGGAGCTGGAAGGACAGTTGGTCAGTGCAAAATATGGAATAAAAGAGGGGGAAAGGGATGAAATTACTGGACAAGCAAAAGCTATGAGGGTGGAGAAGATGATTTTTGCTGAGAAACATGAACAGTCTATTGGAGCTGAAGAGATGTGTGGAAGGCAGACAGGGGAGGTGGTGAAAGTCCAAATGAGAGAAGACAGAGGACTGCAAAACCACCAAATAGCATGTGTTATGAAACTCCTGAGTACTCCTGCAGTGACATTGCAATCATGGCCAGGGCTTTGAACTCCACCACATCCAGGAGGGCCAAGTGAGAAGCAGGGTTTCTTCCTTAGATTGGTGAGTTGTGCTCCATGGAAGTGCAAAATAAATGTCGTGTATGCTGTGAGGACCAGACTCAGTGGCATAATGGTTAGAATGTCCGCTCTGAGTCTCGGAGGTCCATGGTTCAAACCCCAGGCCGAGTCATACTAAAGTCATTAAAAATGGTATGTGTTGCTTCTTTCCTTGGAGATCAGCATGCATAGAGCATGGAACAAACACTTGGAATATGTCTTTCAATCCTGACATCTCTCCAAATCTCTGTGAAAGGATCATGTGGCAACCCCCCCCCCCCAACACACACACCCTCATATACTTTCTTAACAATCCTCTTGAGGAAGTTCAGTCACTCAAACTCCTGGATCTCATTATCAGCCATGATGTTCCTTGGGCAAACCACATTTCTAATTTGTCCTCCAAAGCCGCACTGATTGGGCTTCCTCTGTCATCCTCAGTCGTTCTTTGGCAAAGCTGAACACCGATCCACCTACAAGGTCTTCATTCAAAGCTTGAAGGAGAGCTGCTCTCCCCTCTGAGCTGGCAACCCTGCCTCCAACCTTGCTCAGCTTGATGCTATGGAAACCAAGGTCTTGAAGATCATTGGAATCTCCTGCGAAGAAGCTGAGTCTATCGGCCTACCACTTACACATTGTAGACATCAGGTTGGTGGTTCTTCTGTTTTCTCCCACCTCCTTTCTGCTCTTACACCCTCTGCTCTTTCCTGTGTTTCCCACCTGTGCAACGAACTTCCACATTTTCTTCAATGTAATCCTTCCCTCTGGATCTTCAAGACAACTGTTCGTCACCATCTCAGATCATCCCCCATCCAAAACCATGATCTTTTCTACTCCCATTAACCCATCCTTCCCCCTCCATGCCCACCTCCTTCCAAATATCCACTTGTTCCTTCCTGAGAGTTTGCTTCTGTACCCATCTTGTCCACTCCGTGCATCTTCCCATACCACTCATTCTTACTCGCATCCCTTGTTTGTCGAAGTGTCCCTTTATTTTGTCCTTCAACACTGGTATTGATGTTTTCCCCCTCTTTCTGCTGTTCCTCTTGTTCTGTTGCTTCCTGATCCATTCTGTGTTGTAACTCGTCCATCACTCTTGACTTTGCATACACACATTAAAAAACCCGAGACAGGTCATGGTCATTCGTGAGAGCAACAAGCCTCTGGGTCAAGGCTCTAAAGGGAACAGCAAATGAATTAACCTGAAGTTTGGCAATGAAGAACAACTACATAAACTCTTTCAGGCAGACATTGTAAATATGTCAGACTTTCTTCGGTGGAATGTCATGCTCCAGGTGGATGAGCAGGTTTTGATTTTACAAGATTGGCAGACAAGGAAACAGTTGCAGCTTGCTTTTCACATGCATTAGAAGCAATATGGCCTATGGTGGAATCATCTGCAATCATAAAATGATTTCACTATGAAAATGGAAACATTGTTGATGTGCTTATATATCATGAACAGAATTGGACCTGAAGTACTGATTTGAGGAACACCAGTTTCCAAAGGAAGAACAGGTGGAAAGGTACCTTTAGGAGCAATATGCTGCTTGTTTAGGCATATAGTGGGGGCAACTTAGCTAAATATAGCATAACAATTGTGCATTTTGTGAGGAAAGCACCAAATTTGGCACACTAGTAGCCTATCATATTATGAACAGATTTGGATATTGGGCCATCTCAAATTTTTGATAGCAGTGGAAAATGGCTGCCACAGCCATCAGCGGCTGAATTTGAGATGGCCCAATATCCAAATCTGTTCATAATATGTTAGGCTACTAGTGTGCCAAATTTGGTGCTTTCCTCACAAAATGCACAATTGTTATGCTAAGTTGCCCCACTAATAGGAAATTGTCCATCCAAGTATGATGTACTGACTAAAGACAAGTCGCAGGGAGTTTTGCAAGGAGAGCTGGATACAAGACCGTAACAAAATATTATTATATATCCAGGGACACAGCCCTTACCTTCCTTGTTATGTTGAAGGCCTTTATCAAGTGGTGAGTCAGGAGCACTGGGTTGGCATGAGGAAGAAACTCTAATTGATAATCTGGGATTAATGATTGGCAAAAAAAAGAGATATCATTTAATTTTGTTGAAATTATTGGCTCCATCATGCTGTTTATAATTAGGAGGAGGCTGTAGATGAAGAGACCTCTCTTGGGGGTGTCCAGTCTATAGATTACTGCATTCATTTATTCATACACAAACTGTGGCTGCATCATTCTCTAGGTGCACAGCTGTGCTGCTGATGCAGTGCCCCATTTCCAGTAACCTGGTACTCATTTTGCCAACTTCAGAAAGATGACAGGCTGAGTAAACCCACCTGGTGTTAATTCAAGACCCAATTATCTTAAAGCAACCACATTAACCATTAAGCCACCAGGATTAGTCGATAGATGAAGATACCTCTCTTGTTTTGTTTTGTTTTGTTTTATCGAATAGACTGACATTTCACAATTTCATTCATATTGTAGGCTGCCAGTAGCAAAGGATATGGTGAAAAATAAAGACAAGCTGCAAAATGACAATAATTAATTGTTCTTCTCATATAAAGCATGTGCCTGCTGGTTTCCATCATTGCTGGCCCAGATCCCTTGTCGACGAGGGCAGGAATTTAGCCAGGAAGCTGACAATAGCTCGTCTACCTTTTATCAAAAGACACTGTGGGATCATTAAAGTCCTCCAGAAAACGCTAACAGACAGGTCCTCGACTTAAAATCCATCCAAGGGACGGCCTGTGAAGCACCAATCCAAGAGTTTAAAATCAGGATGGAAATCAAACCCAGACTTGACAGCTCAAAGGTAAGTGTGCTACCTCTGCACCATCCCATTGGGAGAGAATTATAAATGAAGGAAACAGAGATCTTTGTGAGATGTGTCAGGATCTGCTAACATTGGTAACAGGAGGTTGGAGCATTTGCAGGAGTGTGCTGAGCAGAGAACAAGCCAATTGGTGCAATTATATAGCCAAGCATTTTTCTCCTTGAGCTGCTGTTCCCACTTTGTCTGTGGAATCATGGATTTGTGCAGTCCATTTTGGAACACGTTTAAATGTAAACTACACCATCACAAGCACTCAACCAAGTACAAACTCAATAACCAAAGGTGACTTGGGCAGTAAGTAAGCAAGTAAGTAAGTTTGTTCACCCTGATCCAACTGCTCAATCACACCCTCCCCCCCCCCCCCACCAACAAATAAAATCCACAATGATTATCGTCATTAAAAACAACAATGATATCAGACCAAGCGTGGTTGGAGTGAAGTGGAACGGAAATGCGCTGGTGATAAAATGATTCAAATCGGTGCTTCACAACTTGAGCCTGGTGTTGGCGCAGTGGTTAGGGCAGTGGCTTGGGACCCAAAAGGTCCTGAGTTCAAGCCCCGTTTGGACACTGAATTTACATATATATATATATATATATATATATATATATATATATATAAATATATATATATATATATATATATATATATATAAATATATATATACATACACCAAGTCGAAAACACCAGGGGGTTGACTCAGCCTGCCATCCTTCCGAGGTCGGCGAAATGAGTACCAGTTGTACTACTTAGGTGTATGCCCCGGTTAGAATAGGTGTACCATATCCGTGTGTGTCATAAGAGGCGACCAGGGTTGCGACAGGAAGGGCATCCGGCGTAAAAACCTATGCCAAATCATTATGCGGACAACAAAACGAATTTCCATACCGGATCGGTCAAGGCCCGGGTTACCAACGACCGCCACCGGTACCGGTGGTCAGCAGGGCACCAGTGGAAATTGTGCTAGGCGAAGGAGGAGAAGGAGACGGGGAAGGCGAGTCCGGTGGGAGAGGGGGAAGGGTAGAAGTGTGGAGGTGAGAGTTGGAACTCTGAATGTTGGGACGATGACTGGCAAAGGGCGAGAGTTGGCTGATATGATGGAGAGAAGAAAGGTGGACATACTGTGTGTACAAGAGACCAAGTGGATGGGGAGTAAGGCTAGGAGCATTGGAGGTGGTTTCAAACTGTTCTACCATGGTGTGGATGGGAGGAGAAATGGTGTCGGGGTAATCCTGAAGGAAGATTATGTCAAGAGGGTATTGGAGGTGAGGAGAGTGTCTGACCGAGTGATGAGTGTGAAGTTGGAAATTGAAGGGGTGATGATGAATGTCATCAGTGCATATGCCCCACATATGGGGTGTGAGATGGAGTATAAAGAAGATTTCTGGAGTGAGTTGGATGAAGTGGTGGAGAGTGTATCCAAGGATGAAAGAGTGGTGATTGGAGCAGATTTCAATGGACATGTTGGGGAAGGGAATAAAGAGGATGAGGAGGTGATGGGGAGGTACGGTCTCAACAAGAGAAATGTGGAAGGGCAAATGGTGGTAGAATTTGCAAAAAGAATGGAAATGGCAGTGGTAAATACGTATTTCAAGAAGAAGGAGGAACACAGGGTGACATACAAGAGTGGAGGAAAGTGCACACAGGTGGATTACATCTTAAGTAGGAGATGCAACCTGAAAGAGATGAGTGACTGTAAGGTTGTGGCAGGGGAGAGTGTAGCTCGACAGCATCGATTGGTGGTCTGTAGGATGACTTTAGAGGTGAGGTTGAGGAAGAGAGTGAGGGCTGAACCAAGGACCAGATGGTGGAAGCTGAAGGAGGAAGACTGTTGCGTGAAATTTAGGGAGGAGGTGAGACAGGCGTTGGATGGTGGTAAAGATGGATGGGATGATTGGGCAACGACAGCAGAAGTTGTGAGGGAGATAGCTAGGAAGGTACTTGGTGTGACATCTGGACAGAGGAAGGAAGATAAGGAGACTTGGTGGTGGAATGAGGAAGTACAGGAAAGTATAAGGAAGAAGGGGTTGGCGAAAAAGAAGTGGGATAGTCAGAGAGATGAAGAAAGTAGGCAGGAGTACAAGGAGTGGCGTCGAAAGGCAAAAAGAGAGGTGGCAAAGGCGAAGGAAAAGTCATATGACGAGCTGTATGAGAAGTTGGATACAAAAGAAGGGGAAAAGGATTTATACCGATTGGCAAGACAGAGGGACCGAGCTGGGAAGGATGTGCTGCAGGTTAGGGTGATAAAGGACGCAAATGGGAATGTGCTGACGAGCGAGGAGAGTGTGTTGAGAAGGTGGATTGAGTACTTTGAGGAGCTGATGAATTTAGAAAATGAGAGAGAGAAGGTTGGAAGAGGTGGAGATAGTGAATCTGGAAGTGGGGTGGATCAGTAAGGATGAAGTGAGGACTGCTATGAACAAGATGAAAAGTGGAAAGGTGGTTGGCCCAGATGGTATACCAGTGGAGGCATGGAAGTGCTTAGGAGAGACGGCAGTGGGGTTGTTAACCAGATTGTTTAATAAAGTCTTGGAAAGTGAGAGGATGCCGGAGGAGTGGAGATTAAGTGTACTGGTTCCGATTTTCAAGAATAAGGGTGATGTGCAGAGCTGTGGAAATTACAGAAGGATAAAGTTGTCAAGCCACACCATGAAGGTGTGGGAGAGTAGTGGAAGCTCGGTTGAGAGGAGAGGTGACGATCTGTGAGCAGCAATATGGGTTTATGCCAGGAAAGAGCACCACTGATGCAATGTTTGCTTTGAGAATGTTGATGGAGAAGTATAGGGAAGGCCAGAAGGAGTTACATTGTGTGTTTGTGGATTTAGAGAAAGCTTATGACAGGGTGCCAAGAGAGGAGTTGTGGTATTGTATGAGGAAGTCGGGAGTGGTGCAGAAGTATGTGAGGATCGTGCAGGATATGTATCAGGACAGTGTGACAGTGGTGAGGTGTGCGGTTGGAACGACGGACCGGTTTAAGGTTAAAGTGGGATTGCACCAAGGATCGACTCTGAGCCCTTTCCTGTTTGCAATGGTGATGAACAGGTTGACGGACGAGATCAGACTGGAGTCTCCATGAACTATGATGTTCGCGGATGACATCATGATCTGTAGGGAGAGTAGGGAGCAGGCTGAAGCGAGCCTTGAGAGGTGGAGGTACGCACTGGAGAGAAGGGGAATGATAGTCAGTAGGAGTAAGACGGAGTACATGTGCGTAAATGAGAGGGAGGGTGGTGGTATGGTGCGGTTGCAAGGAGTTGAGGTGGGGAAGGTGGATTGGTTTAAATACTTGGGATCAACTGTCCAAAGTAACGGAGAGTGTGGGAGAGAAGTGAAAAAGAGAGTGCAGGCAGGATGGAGTGGGTGGAGAAGAGTTGCAGGAGTGATTTGTGACAGAAGGGTATCTGCAAGAGTGAAGGGGAAAGTATATAAGACGGTAGTGAGACCAGCTATGTTGTATGGTTTGGAGGCGGTGGCACTAACAAAAAGACAGGAAGCGGAGCTGGAGGTGGCAGAGTTAAAGATGCTGCGATTCTCGTTGGGAGTGACGAGGATGGATAGGATAAGGAATGATTATATTAGAGGGACAGCGCAGGTCGGACGGTTTGGAGACAAAGTGAGAGAGGCGAGATTGAAATGGTTTGGACATGTGCACAGGAGGGAAACGGAGTATACCGGGAGAAGGATGTTGAAGATGGAGCCACCAGGCAGGAGGAGAAGAGGAAGGCCAAAGAAGAGGTTCATGGATGCGGTGAGGGCGGACATGCGGGTGGTTGGAGTGTCAATGGAAGATGTGGAGGATAGAGCGAAATGGAGATGGTTGATCCGCTGTGGCGACCCCTAACGGGAGCAAGCCGAAAGAGGAAGAAGAAGATCGGCGCTTCACAACTTATCATCGCAGGCAAAATCTCAATCTCAGCTTAGACTGAACCGATTGCTTTCAAATTTCGCACAAACACCCCCGTGCCCATTGCGGTGTAATAATATTTTTAAATTAAATTAAACGATCCAATAGTTTTCTTTTAATTTGCTAACAAAAAATCTCCAAAATTTCGTCACAGGGTACATGGCTGGGTGGGTGTGTGTTACGCCGCTACTTTTGAGGCATTTTATCGTGTATACTGTATATCGTGTATTCATTATAATACAAGCAGATAACCCGGTTTCTACCGGACTTCTGTAAGGGAATTAATTTCCATTAGAGTGTGGAATATTTGGGGAGTTTGATAGGCATGTCCTTTGACAGCAAAACAGTCCCTTAACTGTTAGCACTGCTGAGGTTTCTTTGTGAAGTAAATCGACAAAAAAGGTAATTATATGTAGGATGGAATTGACTGAATAGTTTGTGGTTATGTTATTTTTTACTTCCAGTAGATGTGCGAACCAGCAACTCTGAGACTATGCACCGTGTGCGCAACAAAAACGCACAATTTAACTCGAAATTGCATGAATAGGCCTATCGGTATTTGTGGACCTCTGCATGTACTCTCCGGACCCAAGAGCTCTTAAATGAATCTTCCAGCTCTTCCATGAGCCAAGACTATGTATGCAAAAAAGGGTATCATTCAGCATTATACATGCTGTGGTCACGACGTTTACCCCATTCACACACAATTGTGCAACTTGCATTTATCAATAGTAGAAGCACCCGCTCCCAACAGGAGCCATCAAGGGGGTCATGTTATTATATTTATGCCTACTTTACTCCAAGGGGTCCCAGGATAACACACCCAAAAAATGGTTGTGAACGGTTCAGCCATTTTTGCGGTACCTGGGAACAGACAGACAGACAGACAGACAGACAGACAGACAGACAGACAGACAGACAGACAGACAGTGAATTATAGTAAGATACTAGATGACCCGTGAACCTGTTGGGTTCCCGTTCTGACAGCTGTTGATGAAAAAAAATCATTTCAAGAAAAAAAAAGATCGCTCCAGCGAACTATACCGCTGAGGTTGTTTGCATTGATCAAATTCTTCCGAACAGTACTTGATTGAATCGGGAATTGATTTTTTAATAATTTTTCGTTGCTCGATTTGAACGAAACTTGATACTGCACACCGCAGGAGAATAGTGAGTAAGGTCGCCCCCAAATTTTTGCGCTATCGTGCACAGTTTTGGCTGTATTTCGGGAACATACATATATACATTATCCAAACCTCAAAATATGTATGTGTTTCATTACAACCATTGGTTGGACAGCTGTTCTGACTCCACCCACAATTGGAGTCTGACTCCACCCCTGAAAAAACAAATCATTCGTCTGCCATTTTGCTGCTCCTTTAGGCCCAAGACAAATTCAGAAATGTGATGTTCACAATCACCATGCTTTCCCCATAAGTTTTCTCTTTAGTGTGAAAAATACCAAAAGCGACTGTCAAAAAGCATCATCAAATGTCAAAAGGTTGAAGCCCATTGGCATCCCAGGCATTCCGAGGCACAGCTTGTGTAGATCCCAAGCTTCAAGCTCAACAACCAAGTGCCAGCTTGCAGTATCACTCCCTTATGAGCCAGTGGAATTGGAATCTATCCAAGTGATATAAACACAATGTATTATATATGCGCATAACCAATAGCCATGTTTTGGCTTCATTATATAACCCGAGCTGTTGTTTTTGAGATGGGGAGGAATCAAGCCAGTGTTCTGTACCTATACACCGCCTGCATTTTTTTCATTTTTTAATTTGGAGAAACGAGGCTGTGCTGATTCACCGTATGTTTGTGCATTTCGCATTAACTTCTGAAGCACATAATAGAAATCCTGCCTAATGTTTTGACGTTCTAAATACTAACGCACTAAATACTAAATACTACGTTCTAAAAATTTCTATGTTATAAATACTAAATACTACGTTCCAAAACTTACTACGTTGTAAATACTAAATACTACGTTCTAAAAATTACTATGTTCAAAATACTAAGTTCTAAAAATTACTACATTCTAAATAATACATTCTAAAAATTACTACGTTCTAAAAATTACTACATTCTAAAAATTACTGCATTCTAAATACTACGTTCTAAATACTAAATACTACGTTCTAAATACTAAATACTACGTTCTAAAAATTACTACGTTCTAAATACTACATTCTAAAAATACTAAATACTAAATACTACGTTCTAAAAATTACTACGTTCTAAAAATTACTACATTCTAAATACTAAATACCACGTTCTAAAAATTACTACGTTCTAAATACTAAATATTACGTTCTAAAAATTACTACGTTCTAAATACTAAATACTACGTTCTAAAAATTACTACATTCTAAATACTACGTTCTAAAAATTACTACGTTCTAAATACTAAATACTAAGTTCTAAAAACTAAATACTAAGTTCTAAAAATTACGACGTTCTAAATACTAAATACTACGTTCAAAATACTAACCTAATCCTGCTGTTCATGTTTAGAATCGCGTTTCAATCCATCCTCGTTTCCCATTCTCTTATTGCAAATAATTCATCGGACGCAATCCATATAACTTTGTGTGTGTTGTAATCCTCTGTGTTGTGTTGATTTTTATCCACCCGACATTTTGACGGGCTTTTCCACTAGTATCAGTAAATATGATATATGACTTAAATCACTGCAGCATGGCTTTTATAAATAACGAGCAGGGATTCCCAGCATTGCCCAGTGCTGTTATAATCCTGTTGGTATTTTTAAGAAATAATTTTGGGTTTTTTTTCTCTATTTTTTGTCGGGGGCCTAAAACACTTTCCTACCACCCACCAAGGAATGAAGCCAGGGATCATTTAACATTACCTTTCACATAGCTATAAAGGGTTAGGCATTATAGAGCAATAAATGAAAAAAATCAAAAGCCAGTCGCCGACTGGGAATCCTCCATCATGCTAAGTCCTTCCTCGGCCCTCTTGAGCTCCTGACCACTTACAAAGCTTTTGTCCGTAGCCTGATGGAGTACTGCTCTCCCCTCTGGGCTGGTGCTCCTGCCTCCCACCTTTCTCGGCTTCACGCTGTCGAAACCAGGGCATTTAAGATCATCGGCATCTCCCGCAATGAAGCTGAGTCTTTGGGCCTCTCACTCAATCACCGCAGGTTGGTCGGTGGTCTTTCTGTCTTCTACCGACTCCTCTCCAGCCTTGCCCCCCTGCTCTCTCTGCGATTTGTCCCCACCACATTTCCACAGGGCGCTCAAGGTCCGCCAACAACCCCCTTCTGGTAAAACTACCAAAATCACGAATCACTGCTCATCTTCACTCTTTCATTCCTCTTTTTTCCCGCCTTTGGAATAAACTACCTCACTCTATTCTTTCCCATTCTTCCCTCCAGGCTTTCAAAACAGCTGTTCACCACCACCTCTTATCTTCCCACATCCAAATCCTCGATCTTTTCTACCCCCGATAATCCACCCAAGCCCACTTCCTTCATTTCTCCTGCTTTCCTTCCTGAAAGTCCCTGAAATGTCCATCTTCTCTTCGCCATGTTCCCCGTCCCATCCCCATCCCTCTCCCTTCCACAGTTCACCTAATGTGTCTGTTCCCCACTGTTTTGTCCCTTCCACTCCCGCCCCTCTTGTCTCATGCCTCCTTGCTGTGAGTTGTGTGTTAGCTCTCATACGAGCCTCGACCAAGGTATACAAAAAAAAAAAAAAATCCCCAAAAATCCAACTATTATTTTCAAAAATTTCAAAAAGGTTTTGTGCCCAACACACTCCCCAGCACTCACTGAAGAATCTCTGAAATTTTGACGAAGATCTGTTTGGCCATCTCTGAGGTGACACACAGACAGACAGACAGACCTCTCTCTTATAGTATAGACTAGCAGAACCTATTCATCACTTCGCTGACAGACCAATATTAGTCATCCTATTTGCCAAAAATTGCTATCTTGGTCACTTTGGCATCACTTTGCAGACTAAAAACAGCCTCTGAGGCCGTGACCACATTGCCCATGTTACTTTCCTCACAAAGTTGTATCTACACCCTGAGTTTGGAGTGTGTAGCTTCCAACTCCTTTCACCCCACCCCCGCTCCCCCTCACCCTGGCTGCACATCCCTTGCTGTGAGAAATGTTTCCCTCACACGATGTGCTCGGCTCCGTCTAGTTATTATTTTGGCCACTTTGACAGGCCCTCCATTTTTGGTGAGAAGAAGAAAGGAAGACAAATTTACCTGTGCACAGAGTGCTTTAACCCCACCCCCCAGCTCCCCTCCCCATTTTCACATGCCACCCCCCCCCCGTTCATCCTGATGTCCCTTCCTGATAGAAATGTCGTGTCTCACACATGATGACAGACTTTGACAAGCCCCTCCATTTTTGGGGGGGGTGGGGGAAGGAGGACAAATTTACCAGTGTGAAGAGTGCTTTCACCTCAGCATTTCCCAATTAAGAAAAGGAAATTATAATACCCTCTGCCACCACCTCTATGTTGTTGTTGTTGTTGGAAGCTGTGAGGTCACGAGTCACACAACGTCACGCGTTACGTATCGAGTGTGAAGCTGTGAGGAAATCTGGGCGTTTCCCCGTGTCTTCCTAATGTGATCAGATATCACCTTGATTGAGTGAATTAAAGCCTCTATCGTGAAATCGGCTTGTTTCTATTCTACAACACTGTCCAACTCACAATCCCGTGAGATATGCAGAAAAAAATAGATTTGTGACGATGACCAAGTCATGGCCTGTAACGGTCGCTTGTCGAACTCGCAATCCCATGAGATATGTGGAACAGATATGTGACCATGGGCAGGTAATAGCCCATCGTGGTCGCCTGTCCAACTCACAATCCTGCAAGATATGCAGAAAAGAAATGTGACAATAAACGACCCACAACCAATTCTCTTCTTTCTGATTCTTACGCAAACATCGTTAAAAGTAAATAATGACCTCGGCCAAATTTCTCATGGCATGGGTTTAAATGCGGCAAAAGAGACTGCCACATAGTTACTTGGGCGGTGTATAAGTTAACAGACCGCTGCCTCAATCACTGAGGCTGATATTCACAAGGCCGGTGGGTAACACATATCGGCTCAAAATCCTTTTGACTGTTGCTTTGGTAGTTTTACAATTAAGAGAAAATGTATAGGGATGGACATCTTTGACAATATGACAGCTCCGAGACATCTTTGGCTTCGCTTAGCTGCAAACACCAACATGGTGGCTGCAAGACTGTTCATGAAATCGGAAATCGTGGGTGGAGTCAGGCAAATTGTCCAAACAATGGGTGGAATGGAATTGTTACAGACACACATGGACGACAGGCATATTATTGTCATTAAGATAATTTCATTGTCAAAATGCCTTGACTTGTGTCGAATTGGACTGACAAGATTATGTCTTTTTATATACACTGTCGATGCTCGTATAAGAGCTAACACACAGAACATATAACAAGGGGAGCAGGAGACAAGAGGGGCGGGAGAGAGAAACACAAAACAGTGGGGAACAGAGACATGAAGAGAACTGTGGAAGGGAGAAGGATGGGGTGGGGTACACGGAGTAAACAAGACGGACATTACAGGGACTTTCCGGTCCTTACACAACAAGGACTTTCAGGAAGGAAAGCAGGGAATTTGAAGGAGGTGGGTTTAGGGTGGATTAACGGGTGTAGAAAAGATCGTGGTTTTGGATGGAGGAAGATAAGAAATGGTGGTGAACAGCTGTTTTGAAGACCTGGAGGAAAGAGTGGGATTGAAGAGAGTGTGGGAGTTTGTTCCAAAGGCGGAAAAAAGAGGAATGAAACAATGAAGGTGAGCAGTGATTCTTGATTTTGGTAGTTTTACCCAAAGGTGGTTGCTGGTAGACTTTGAGCGCCCTGTGGAAATATTGGGGGGACAGATCGCACACAGAGCAGGGGGAGGGGGGGGTGAGGCTGGAGAAGAGACAGTAGAAGACAGAAAGACCACTGAACAGAGACCCAAAGTGAGAGTGAGAGACCCAAAGACTCAGCTAAATTGAGAGAGATACCAATGATCTGAAATGCCTTGGTTTCCACACCTGAAGCCGGAAAAGGTGAGAGGTAGGAGCACCAGCCCAGAGGGGAGAGTAGTACTCCATCAGGTTAGAATGAAAGCTTTGTATGTGGTCAGGAGTTCAGATGTGCCAAGGAAAGGACTTTCCACAACAGAGGATACCCAGTCAGCGACTGGCTTTGGAGGCCAGCTTGGAAATGTGGCTTTCCCAGGAAAGATCATGGCAGATAGTGAGACCCAGAAGCTTGAATGAAAGGATTTGTTCAAGGGGATTGTTGAGAAAGTATATTGGGAAAGGGGGGGGGGGTTCCCAACGGTCCTTTCGGAGAGACATAGTGAGAGTGTGAGATTTGTCAGGATTGAAAGACATGTCTCACGTGTTGGACCAGATCTGCAGAGAGTGAAGAGGCTGCTGCTTGCCAATCTGAGGGATGACAGATGGTTCGGCAGAGGGTGGAGTCATCAGCAAAGAGATAAAGATGTCTGTTGACATGTAAAACACAAGGATACAAAGACAAAATAAAGATTGCAGACCCACGCCAGGACTTGTTTTGTGTGGTGTTTGTGTAGCTTTATGTGGTGTATTTTGTGTGGTCTTTGCTTACTGGTGTGTTACGTAATTAATAAGACATAACAAGAACTGCCACTTTATAACTGCTGGCAGTGATGACCGTGTACCAAGAAGTCCCGCTTTCATGCAACCCCTCTTTGATCGGACACCTGACCTTGACCAATGGCGTTTATCATTATTCAATTGAATTCAGAATGGGATTAAAATATATTCAATTCAAATCAAATGGAAGACCAAATCGGTGCAGTCCTGCATTGGAGTTATCAGAAGGAGCCCAAACAAACAAAAAGAAAAGACGAAGTCATCAGGAGGAACCTGGATAGGATTCACATTTCAGCTGCTACTCCTCTACCATCAAACCCATTCAGGCACAGCCAAGTAAGTCTTATTCAAAAAAAATAAAAATCAAAAAGAACCCAGATCAAAAAATGAAATATGTCTGGCTGCCACACCATGCATCCAAACAGGTTGAAATTTAAAACATATATTCCACATCACTATTATATCATAATTTTGAAGTTTCACGTCGATTGATTGAGTGGTTCAAGAGAAAGATTTTTAAAAGATTTTTGTTCAATCCAATATGGGTGACAGACGAAATGACATCAATTGTTTGAGAATACCCTGGTATCCCTAAGGCTTGGAGAACATCTGTGTGAAGTTTCCCCTCGATCTGTCCAGCCGTTCTGGGGAAGAAGATATTTTATTGGTATTAGGGTAAATACCATATGGCTGCCATACCATGTGACCTATGACGTCATATGTGGGAACCTTTTGTTGCTCATCTATAGGCGGTCAGAGGTGTAAAGTTTCGTCTTGAACTGTTCTGCCACGTCAGAGAAGATTTTGGAAGGTTTAAAAAAACAAAAAACAATATGGCTGCCGAATCATGTGACCGATGACGTCCTCTATTTTTTTTTCTGTGGACCATTTTATCCCAAGATGACCCTCATAAATTTTTATACTGACCAGATGCATAATTCTACATATGCAATTCAAAGTCATAACGAAGGCACCTATGACATCATAAAAAAATAAATCCACACATTCCCCATGAGGAGTACATGTCATGTGCCAAGTTTCAATTTTTTCCTTGGTGCAGTTTCAGAGATAAAGAGGTCCAAATTTTCCCGTTTTTCCAACATGGCTGCCACACCACGTGACATATGACATCATAATTATCAAAAAAACATTCTACACAAGTAGTTGTTCCTATAATGAAAATTTCTCAATCCGACAAGCTTTTGTGGAGAAAAACACTAAAGTTCTGTGCGGACAAACAAACAATCAAGAAAAAGATGTCATGCAGAGCACGATACTTGCAAAATCCACCCCCCCCCTTCTCCAAAGATTGCCATGGATACATCAAATTGTCCATTTCATTGAGATTAAAATTGACAATCTTAATCAAAGCTCAGGTCAATCGGATGAAAATTGACGATTTTTCAGATGAAATTTGATTTTAGAAGTTTGACCTTTTGATCTCAAAAATAATTGGTTTCCCAATTCAATGATGTACCATGCAATTGCTGATAAATTTTCAAGTCAATCAGATGAAAACTGACGACTTTTCAGATAAAAATGCATGATTTTATCAGTTTTGACCTTGAGTTGACCTTTGACCTCAAAAAATAATTGCTTTCCCAATCCAATGATGGAATGATGTAAATCTTGGGTTTCCCAATCCAATGATGCATATCTTGTTCAAATTTCAATTCAATCGGATGAAAAATGATGATTTTAGAAATTCGACCTCAAGATGACCTTTGATCTTTGACCACAAAATCAATAGGATTCTCAGTTGAGACTACCTTTAACACTTGGTAAAGTTTCATGACGATTGACTTGAAATAGAATTGTGACATGTAGGCGATTGACAGATAAACAGAGAGAATAACAAGAAGACGACGTCGTGCAGAGCACGATACCTTGCAAAATCCAGCAAACAAATTTGATCTCAAAAATAATTGGTGGTTGAATGCAATGACCAAATATGCAACTCCTCTTCAAATTTCAAGTCAATCAGATGAAAATTTAGGATTTTAGAAATACCTCTTTAGTTGTTGACCTTTGGCCAATGTTGACCTTTTGGTCCATGTTGACCTCAAACATAATTGTACAGTTGAATTCAGAGACCTGAAATATAAATTGACTTAAAATTACAAGTCAATCGGATGAAAATTGAGGATTTTAGAAATCCCACCTGAGTTGTTGACCTTTGGCCTATGTTGACCTTTAGACCTCAAAAAACAATATGCCTCTTCCTTATGACCAACTCGACCATGTGGTGAAGTTTCGTGAAGATCAGTTTTAAATTGTGACATGTAGGTGATAAACAGACAGACACACAAACAAAGACAATAACAAAAACGACTGACCGATATACTTGAAAAAATTTCAATTTTGCAAGTAACAAATGGCCCCAAATACAATACCTTCTCCTCCGGCGAGGTTAAAAATGGCACAGGCAAAAAATGATGGCGAATATGACTCATGAATCCAGTGACATGAATTAAAGAAGAAAACGAAGCCTGTACAGGTAAACAAACAAGACCAAATTAATTAAGGGAGCTCACTTGAGTGAACAAAAACTTGCTAAATCAGGAATGTTAGCACGAGCTGTTGGAAACTTTTCACTCAACTGATCATGGACACATTAAATGTTCAAATGGAATTATTTTTCCAGTGACTCCAGTCAACTACAATTATCAGGTACTTCTGTAGCCATACAGAATCGTCCATAACAGGTGAAGGTTCCCCATTAAAATATGTGAAACATAGAAATTTCAAACATATGCCATAACACTTAGTCCCTCATAAACGAATGGGTCTCATTGTTGAATCCCTCATAACCAAAGCTGACCAAGTTGCCATAAAAGGCACTCACTCTCATTTCTGCACGGAATGTTCACATGCATATGGACCCAGGCATTCCATTCACAATAAATGCACTAAAGAGCTACAATTCTCATTTGTTGCTGACAAATGTCTAACATGCATGCACTATGTTTGTATGCAATGTCTGTATATACATATATACCCCCTGCAGATATTTCATCATTGTCAACACCTAAAATGCCTTTAACTTGCTCATACAAATAATATTGACGATGTTCACAATTCAATTGATGATACTAATTAACAATGGTCATGCATGCAGTCCTCTTTATGACACATCCACACAACTTACATCACATGCAATCATTAGATTGCAAGTTTGCAAATTGGCATGACTACTCTGCCCACTTAGTCACAAAAAGTAATTACATCAAATAATCAAACAAAATGAACAAGCATTGCATATTTCACATGACCATTTTATTGGTCAATTTGGCATCACGGCGCCACAGCACCAGCTCATATGCCTGAGTTAGAACTTTCTTTACCACTTAATTAATTTAATCTTCTTTGTTTTTTCCTGTACAGGCTTTGCTTTCTTGTTTCATTCAATACCTCCGCCACCAAAGGTGGACGGAGATTATGTTTTCACCCGTCTGTTTGTTTGCTTGTCTGTTTGCGCAGGAGATCTCAAAAAAGTTGTGGACGGATTCGGCCGAAATTTGGTGGACTGGTTGGGTGTGTTACAAGGAAGAATTGTTTCAATATTGGTGAAGATCCGGATCTGGATGAGATAATCGTTTAATTTTTTTTGAGTGATTCTTCACTCTTGAGAGATCGGGCCAAAAACGATATACAGAATGATATTTCAAAAAAGTTGTGGACAGATGATGACAAAACTTGGTGGATGAGTTGGTTTGGTGACAAGAACAAGCCGATTCGATTTTGGTGTGTGACAATGATGAACCCGGCCTATCAGTGCGATACAAATCGTAAACTGTTCATCCTGGGGAGGAATGCGCTCCACTGAGTCCCGTTATAGTTTTGCATGACTCAAGAGTCATATTAGCTCACATTTTTTAACCGATGGAATTTTTTGCACTTGTAATCATTATTCAACGCCGAGTTTGAATCCCACATACACTTTTGTTGATCTGTCTGTCATCTTGTTATTCGTGCACATTGATATCCCCGCATGTCCTTCTTATTCCTGGAATATATAAAAGCTCTTAGTGGAGCCTTAGATGCTGTTTACAAAAGAGTGTTATTAATTATAATTAATTATAAATGTTTTATACGAACCAGCTGCTTTTAATTATGTTGCTTTTCTCTGTTACAGGGTGAAAAGCAACATAATAGGACATTTAACCAAATGCCATGTTTGAACCGAGAACGTGTACTTGTAACATGCATAATTATCAGTCGTTATAAATGTTTGGTGGAATCCTTTTGGTGTTCTGTCTTTAAGGGTCAACAATGTTGTTCTTGTATTAAAGGAAAGATAAGCTCAATAGTAATAATTATAATGCCATTCCACTCCGACGCAGGTTACCCCGAATGGTTATTACCCGAGTACACTGGTACTCATTTCGCCGACGTCGGAAGGATGACAAGCCGAGTCAACCCCACCTGGTGTTAATTCAATGACGACAGGGGCTCAAACTCAGGACCCTGAGGTCCCAAGCGAGCTCAATGAAGCTCAGAAATAAATTTATATTTTTATTTATTTATCAGAATTGGATAAAGAAATCCTTCTGTTCCATTTGCTGCCACTGACCGACCACTGACCATTTGCTGCCATTGACCTTGATGACAGTACACTCCAACATGTCGTTGTCATGACTGAAACAACAGGAGCAATAGTCCAAAAAAACTATTGGTCACCATTTATCTGTCAGGATAACTTCAAAGAGGTTTGCATGCTCACCTTGAAGCTGTCTATCCTGGGTTCGAATGTCGTCCCAACTTTAAACTGTCACCCCGATGTTTTGAATGTACAGGCATCAATGTGTGTGCCATCCCAAGGATGGGTACGTTAACCCGGAGGACCTGTCTGGCAGCACTGATGGATGTTAAACAGAGGTTAAACCACCATAACATTGGTGAATGTTAAACACCCCACGGTGTTTTCATGCAGAGTCAGAGAATTATCACCAGCTCGATGAACAAATCCCAAATTTCTGCCACATTCTGTCGAACTTCAGGCCTGACCATCCTGGTCATAAAAGACTTGGCTAAAGACTTTCCCCTGCCAACCCCACAAGAACGTGGGTATAATTGGGACCATTATAATAGGAGTCGTAGTATATTGTGATGGTTATGAACCCGGGGAGGACGGCTCCAAACCCCGTGAGGCCAAAGCGCATTCACATACTGTAGGTTGAAAGTTAGTGATGTCATAGTACTGTATTCTGTTTAGCAATTAAGTTATATCATGTTCATGGGGATAGATGTGCATTACGAATGTAAGTTAGACTAAGTTTATGTTCTTACACTGTTCAACCTTCACATCTCGCACTATTTCTCACCAAACGTATTTGAACTTGCATCCCAACATCCACACGTCCCTTCATTTAGCAAGGAAATTGTGGAGATTAGCACAAGCTCAGGGAAAGCCTCACACAGAAACCATCCATCAAATTTGGCAGGTGGACACTAATCAACAAGTCTCCTCCCCTTTCTCGGAAATTAAGCCCTGCAAGCGCCTGTTCCACCAATCAGGCGCTGTCGTTGGGTCGGAGAATGGGACCTCACCAATCACCACCCGGGGGGTGGGGGGGGGGCTGACCACTCCTGCAAGACCTGTGCCAATGAGGAGCCATGGAGCAGAGGTGTGAGGGAGAGGCAAGGCAAGGCAATAAAGGAGGGAACGCACAAACTTACGAGCAGACTTCAGGGTTTTTCACAAAGCAAAGTTGGGGATTTCACGATTAGAGACTTGGGGGGTTCTCACAGTACTTTTCCTCCCACCGCACCTCTTCCACACATACACAAATCTTTTTCTGACACTTCTTCACTTTTCCAACTTTCTTTCTTTCATTTATTGATGCCCTTTCTGACTCTTTCCTTTCATTTCTTACAGACTTTCCGGGGCTTTTACATTCATCGACGCACACCTTTCACATAACCCGGCTGTCACCGCACTGCCACGAAGCTACCGCCTCCCCTCACATCATGGCACGAGATACCCCCAGCCACGCAGTCCATCGTGTTCGGACAGAGACCATCCAGCGACCCCCATATGACCAGGGCACTGGTCGGAGCAGAGGAAGGAGACCAGGAGGGAGTACGTGGAAGGCAATCCCAAACCGCCAAACCATGGGCGATCGCAGGTTCAACCAGGGTTCTGAAAGATGTGCCAGGGTGCATTAAAGACCCCACACTTCTCTTTCTCACCATCATTGTGCACCTCTCTTTTCTTTATTTGAGTGTCTGGATCTATTTATTTTAAAAGTGATAGGTCATTGTTGTAAGGCATCTGAGGGTGGGTTTAACATTTTGGCATAAATGGGAATATAGATATGCTGTAAATTTATGAATATGGAATTCCTTGCCCTTTTCTGAATTTTCCCACCATTTCTCCATTAGAATTCCCCAACCGCAATTTCTCCTGCCAATTTCCCGCTCTATTGCTTGTATGTAATAAATTAACGAAAGTTTATTTTATGTCTTGACTTATCCTGCTCGGGTTTGATGATCTGAGATAGCACTTCTGGGGCAAATGGTTCAAGTGAATAATTGAAATGATAAACGATAGAATGCGACACGTAGCATTGGTTCGCTCGGCCAATTAGTAGCCGTTACGCAATAGTCAGCATGGTTCCCCATTGCCTTCATTCATCTCACAGGTACGAGAAACCGACCCTGACCTTGAAGATCCGGCCCGAGGTGAATGCTGTCGATGGTGTCCTTGGTCTTTTCATAGACACACTGGGCTATCGGAGTTATCCACCAACGCGGTCATAACAATATTCAGCCAAAGTTTGGACTTGAAAAACTCGAAGTGATTGCCACACACCAAGACAGGATTTTTCAAGGCTTTTTCTTTTAATATATATATATATATATATATATATATATATATATATATATATATATATATATATATATATATACATATATATACACACACACATCTTGGCCTGGCTTGAGAATAGAAGATAGTAAAGACGTAACAGACAGAACTCCTGTTTGTCAACCTCGATATATAAATTACAGTTGCAAGGCTTGTGCATTATCATTTCATTTTGGGCATTAACTACAAACTACAATCTCATATTATTATGTTCATATTATCTTCGTGATTAACCACACTACTATGCTACATCAACTGTATTTAGTGGATTTATCGACTCACCTCTGCCCTTCGATGTTTCATGCATGCTGCTCTCAGCTTTGCCTTTCATTTCAGGCATTGGCAGAGGAACATTTGGAACAGCTTCAGAATGAAGCGGGGGCTGTGCCTGAGAATAGCCATAAAAACACCATTTTTCATTTGATCTCATTCATACTAGTCTTTGAAGAAGTGCAGTCAGCATAGTTTGGGGTGAGACTTCACCTCAAACACCTAGCTGGGACAGTAATGCATCCACACTTGCCACAGAGCACTGTCCCCCAGAAAACTAACAAAACATGCCACGGCCCTTTCTCAAGCAGCTGTAACAATCAAAGGCAGTGCAATATACGTACTCATATTCAAAATATCTTGTATACACTACTACCTCTTCAAACCATTCTGCAGCCAACATGTCAACCAGCAGTGAAGGAAGTGTTAAGATGATGTCAAACCTGTTCTGAAAGTGACCTCTGGATCATGAGTATGTCTATTCACATTGTGACAAAATTTGAATTTTCCTTTCCAGCAATGACTTGCTTAACGATGTTGGCCTTAAAACTACCGGTACATGAAAGATAGTTTGGGCAGGAATCCCTTCATGTGACCTGCTGTCACCTTCACACTACCATCATTTAACGTCCATAGGTCAATGGTGTTGATGAAAAGGCAACTTAGGCCAAGCCTAGCAGTGACACGAGAATGCAGGTCAGCTTGGGTCATATGGAAAAGCAGTTAATATAGGTGCCTGAGTTTTAGCTATGAATGCATTACATGTTTGCATTAATCTGCTGCTGAATGAACTTGTTTCTGATCAACTGCACTCCTTTTCTCAATATTTCTGTCGTTTTTTTGAGAGAGGTTGTGGGATTGCACAATGTACAATGCAATACGAGTTACATTTCCATGGTAGATAAAAAAAAAAATGGGTTAGCTTATAAGGAGAGCAATTCATTGTTAGCACGATAACTTCCAGGAACGACAGAATGGCTCAGATGTAGTGCCTTTGAGTGTCGTCATCGAGGTTTGATTCCCAAACGGATGACAAACTGCCATCCTGGTGTTTTGCAGGCAGGACATTGATTAATGAGTGCGCCGTCCTTAGAAAGGGATGCAAAGTTGGCTTTCTTGTCTGAAAGTGTAATGTACTCAATGAACAGGGACGAAGACTGAAGTGGAAATAATAGGTTTGATCTGGATACGGGCACAGCACAGCACCGCATCGGAACATGGGCAGGACACATGACTCCCCTTCACCGCACCCCGGTGCACCCATGTATGCATGCATTAGTAGAAACTATTGATTCATCACATCTCCCCCCCCCCTCCTTGTTTTATTTTTTTTTTACAAATCAAGATGCTCAGGAGGCTTACAGACACAAGCTGACCTTCTAAGGCAGGGGTTCCCAACCTGTGGTACGCGTACCACAGGTGGTACATTTGGACTTTCTCGGTGGTACGCGGCGTGGTACGCGGCAGCGTGCTTTTTTTTTCTTCTCTCTCATGCAGCTTGTGCAAAATAATTAAATTTATATCGAAAGCGGCTGTACACTGACAACTGTTTATCGGCCATTGTGCACAAGTCTTATTATTCGTTTTGTCTCTACACGCCACATTGTCATCATTGCTTATTGTCCGGCTTATTGTTACCGGTACCGTTCACCAGCATCATGTCAATGCGAAAATATTCGGAGAGTTATCTCAAGTGAGGCTTCACTTCCATCCAAAAAGGTGAATTAGAAGCTCCACAGTGTGTGATTTGTGGAAAAGTTCTCGGCAATCAATCTATGAAGCCAAGTCTATTGAAGCGCCATTTTGATTCTGTTCATCCTGAACACAGCGACCAGGACCATGATTTTTTTCGTGGGAAGGAAAATGCAATGAAAAGAGCACGCTACGACGGCAGCAGCAGTTTTCAACAGCAGTCCACGGCAGCCGTAAAGGCATCCTACTTAGTTGCACTGCGAATTGCAGAACAGAAAAAAACCTCACACAGTTTGTGAAAGCCTCATCCTTCCCGCCACAAAGGATATCGTACGTCTCATGCTGGGAGAACAAAGCGCCAAGAAGCTCAATTCTCTTTCGTTGTCAAACAACACAGTTCAGAGGCGCATTGAAGAAATGTCAACCAATATTCGTGACCAGGTGGTGGCAGACATCAAGGCATCTCCATGCGGATTTTCTATGCAATTGGATGAGTCAACTGACGCGGCAAATTGTGCCCAACTGTTAGCGTTCGTTCGGTACGCGCATAAAGCCAAGTTCAAGGATAAAATACTATTTTTCCGCCCGCTTAAAACCACAACGAAAGCAAACGACATTTTCGAAGAGGTGTCTTCCGTCTTTGATCAAGTTGGGCTGTCATGGGTTGATCTGAAAGGCTGTACTACAGATGGTGCTCCAGCTATGATGGGGTGCAGATCAGGTTCCCAAACGCTTGTGAAGGCATTTGCTCCTGAAGTGCGCGGCCTACACTGTACGATCCACCGCCACGCACTCGCAGCCAAGGCGCTCCCCAAGCCATTGACTGACGTTCTCTCAACCATGATCAAAATTGTGAACCATGTGAAATCCCAGGCTCTCAATTCGCGACTTTTCAAGAAACTTTGCGAGGATTTCGACTCAGACCATAAAGTTCTCTTATTCCACACCGAGGTGAGATGGTTATCCCGTGGAAATATGGCGGAGCGCGTGTTTGAACTGCGAGCTGAGCTTCGTGAATTCTTCGAAAACGATGGAAAACCAAAGACTGTCGATTTCGTCGCTGCTTTGAACGACCCCGACTGGGCATTGCACCTGGCTTATTTGGTCGACATTTTCTCTCAGTTAAACGCCCTGAACAAGTCTCTTCAGGGGACTGGCGTGACTATCATTGACTTCATAGACAAGGTCAAGGGATTTCAGGAAAAACTCCGTCTGTGGAAGACGAATGTCGAAGCGGGAGTGGTGGTCATGTTTTCTTGCATGGCCGATATTCTTCAGAAGCGTGAAAAGAATCCCCCAAGGGAGTTCATATAACTGGTAAAAGATCACCTCCCATATTCGGATGAGGAATTAAATTCCTATTTTCCGGATCTCAAGGAACCGGATCTGAAAATGATTCGCAACTCATTTCGCATGAATGCATTGGATTTGCCACCAGGAACAGGACTGCAGGAAAGCTTGATTGATCTCCAGAACGACTACACAGCCCGAGATCAGTTTGACGAGATGAATCTTGTGGACTTCTGGTATAGAATGTTGGGGTCTTACCCTAAGCTAGCTGCCCTGGCTGTTCATTCGCTCATATTATTCCCATCTACATGGCTGTGTGAAGCTGGGATCTCGTCAGTCGTTATTCTAAAAACAAAACAAAGATCCTGCTGCGGATCCGAGGTGGCGGGAATCTGACCCGGTCCCTGGTGCCACCCTCGCCACCACAGTCTCCAGGAGTCGAGAACGCCGGCCGGCTCGGCACAGGACTCAGGTCACGCGTCTTCAATCGCGATACCAACGTAATCCTGTACCTTACCAGTTGGGGAGATAGAACCCCTAGTTACAGACTGGTTGTGTCAGATGCCGAGCGTTTTCTGCCAGTCTGTAACCATTTTGGTCTTGTATGCCAACCGAAGGGATCGTTCCTCGACACGACACGCATTAATCCATTGCGGCAACTTCATCAGAATTAACCAGATTTATTGGGGACATCAGGGATCACAACACAAGCAATAACACGACAGTGGTTTTATTAACAATCAACCCGTTTTTAACTGGGGGACCACGGCTAAAAGGTTTCGAGGGGATTACTACGAAATATGCCTTATACAACACGTGCAAACCAACATGCATGCAGGACAAGACAGAGTACCTGGTGATGGCTCATGGACGAGAGGACCGTGTCCCAAAAGCACGAAGGTCGCCCGTAAAAACCAGCGGGTTTCCACGGGTTCGAACTCCCGCTCGAACGTCCCGCGCGGCAAGAAATGGCAGCGCAGTACTCCAGGTCCCGCCCAAGTCACCACGTGCGCGGTTCTCCTCAGCGCGCTCCGGCTCCGCGCCACGTCGACGATGCGAGATCGCCGATCTCTCTCCAGGGTTCAGCACACGAATCCCGGCCTGGCCTGTTCTCCATGCAAGGTCCCAGTCGAGGTCCAAGTTCCGCAGGCGGATCACAACATGTCGAGCCGTGAGGTGAGCAAGGACCGTCAGACGCTCCGGCGTATCCTCTCCGGCCTTCCCGCCTCGAAGCCCGACTCCCGCTTCGTCCCCTCAGTTCCTCTCTCGGTCGAATCGCCGACGTGCAGGTCGGTTCAGCGTCTCTCCCGGCAGACCCAACACGGTGCCTCCTTCGTTCGCTCGCCTCGAGAACCCGGCCGTTCCTCACACACAGCACTCCTTTCGTTCCCTTTTCTCCTTTGAGTCGTGAGGTGAATCGATGTGCAGGTTCCGCTTTCTCTGCCGGTCGATTCACCACTTACTTTTTCTTTTCTCTCTCGCCTCGACACGCGAGCTCCTTCGACACACGTCCGTCTCGGCGACTCCCTGACCAAAGGCCCAGGTCAAAAAACCAGTAAAGACCAGTAGCTTACTGGTCAACTGGTACCAGTTGAAAACCAGTAGCCAACTGGTACCAGTAAAGCCAGTTGGTTTCTTACTGGTTTTAATATGGAAATTGGAATAGAGTGATATATTACCAGTTGAAATACAATTGTATTTAACTAACTGGTATCAACTGGGACCAGTACATTGCAACTGGTATCAACTGGAACCAGTACATTGCAACTGGTATCAACTGGGACCAGTACATTGTAACTGGTATCAACTGGGAGACCAGTACATTGCAACTGGTATCAACTGGGACCAGTACATTGCAACTGGTATCAACTGGAACCAGTAAGACTTTAACTGGTACAAATATGAGCTACTGGTTTTTTCAACTGGGAAATTGGAATTCTGACTGAATTTAACTGGTACCAGTTGAAACCAATAGAGACCAGTTAAAGACCAATTAGAACCAATAGAGACCAGTTGAAAATGTGTACTGGTTTTAACTGGTTTTTCGACCTGGGGGCTCCTCCCCCACGTCACTTCCTGTCCAGGCCACACCCCTCGCTCGAGGCCACTCCTCTCAGCCGACTGGGAGGGGCCTATTCCGGAATGAGGAAGGAATAACAGCGATGTCTCGTTTCACCACCATAGCACGAACACAACAACAGTCCGTTACACCTCCCGACACACACACATATCGTCCCTTATACCACACAACCTATCTATACATGAATTTAATGTGGGGAACTGAGCTAATTCTATATTTAGTATTCCCGTGAGGGCCATTTCCCTAACAATCCCCACTGGATGTTGAACATGATGTTCGGTGCGCTTTATCCAAAACAAAGCCCGACATCGACCTGCTTGTGAGCAACAAGCAGGCTCAACCATCCCATTGACTGGACATGTTACACAATCAAATAGGTACTTACTGTATCATTCTTTTGTTCAGATCAGATTGCTCAATGTCATGGTTGTGAATCGTTAGTATTGTTTAACTCCCTATTGTCGTATCTGTATCGCAAATAAACACTATTTTAGGTGAATTTTGGTACAGCGGTACTCGGTGGGACCACGAACATGTGAAATGGTACCCCAGTAGGAAAAGGTTGGGAACCCCTGTTCTAAGGGCGAGTGGAGGGCTGTCCTTGCTTGCAACTGCTGTGGGTTTCTCAAGAAGGGGTACAGGGTCGGGATGGAGTTTAGGTACATTGACAAGTGAAAATCTTTCATGAGGAAACACCTCGGGTTCAAATGCAGATGGTCTACCATCACACAACTTCACAAGAAACATCGTTTCACCAATGTTATCGATAATGATGCCAGATAACTACCTGGTTCCACATCCGGAGTTCAACACGTGTACAGGATCGTTGATCTGGAAGTTGCGGTATGTATTACGTTTCTGTTGATACTTGTTATTCTCGACCTCGACTATTATGTCCGGGTGCACCAATGATAACCGTGTTGTTAATTTATGACCCATCAGAAGCTTGGCAGTTGAGCATCTGGTGGTTTGATGTGGTCTGGTGCCGTAGTTGAGCAACACACGAACTCGATGAGCTTGAATGGAGCCTTCCTTGGCGCAGGTTAGACCATTCTTGATGATCTGAACAGCACATTCAGCTTGACCATTATTGACAGGTTTGTAGGGAACAGATGTGTAGTGCTTAATGCCATTCATTTTACAGGAGTTCTGAAACTCTGAACTCGTAAATGACGATCCATTATCTGATATAATGGAGTTCGGAATACCATGTTGTGCGAATGTGGGACGTAGAGCTTCAATTGTTACAGCAGAGGATGAGGATGGTACCACGAGAGCTTCAATCTATTTGGAGTGGGCATCAACTACCATAAGGAAGAGCTTCCCTTGAAATGGACCAGTATGGTCTGCACCATGGCTTTAATGGCCATGACCACTTGGCCAATGGAGACTGTGGCAGTGTCTTGGCATGGGCTTGACAAGCGTAAAAATGTCGTGCACTGGACTCAATGTCACTGTCCAAATCAGGCCACCAAACATGGTCTTCGGCAATAGCCTTAATGATGACAATGCCTGGGTGAGCATTGTGGAGTTCACTGATAATTTTCCTGCAGAGTTTACAGGTAATCATTACTCAGCTACTCCAAAGCAGGCAGTCTGCATCAATAGAGAGCCCATCCTTCCAGACGAGGTACAATTTCACCCCTTCCAGTTGTGATGCCCAATAAACTGACATAACAGCGTTTAATTTGTGACAAATCTGGATTGCTATTGGTAGCACAAGCAATCTGCTTAGCGGTTACAGGTGCCTCATCGTGAATGACGTCAGCCATAAGATGAATGATATCGCCAGATTGTGGAGGTTCTGGGATGGTTATGGGAAGCGGCAAGCGACTGAGCATGTCAGCACAGTACATTTTCTTACCCGGGTGGTAAACCAATTAATAGTCATAACTGGCAAGGGTCAACGCCCAACGTTGTACATGACCTGATGATGTGGGCAGAATGGCTCTGGTTTCTCGTTGGAGACCTAACAAGGTTTTGTGATCAGTCTCAATGGTAATATGTCTTCCAAAGACATATTGGTGCATCTTTAAGGTGCCCCAGACACACGCTAACGCCTCTCATTCTACTTGAGCATAGCGACGTTCAGTGTCATATAGGGTTTGTGATGCATATGCAACAGGTGATGGAGATTATCGGTTCCATTTGTTTGCAACAACGCACACCCGATGCAATATGAAGAGCTATCACAACTGCGAACAAGTTCCTTTGATGGCTCGTGATGGACAAGTAACGGTGAGGACAGTATGGTTTTAACAGCCTTGAAAGCTCTTGTTTGGGCAGCTTCCCATTCATCCCCACCCCCCCCCCACTCCCCCACGCAATATGCCGATTCACAAAGACGACTTCATCGACACTGTAATGTACTCATTGAATAGGGACGAAGACTGAAGTGGGAACAATAGGTTTAATGTGGACACGGGCACAGCACGGCACCACATCGGAACATGGATGGGTCACGTGACTCCCCTTTACCACGCCCCGATGCACCCATGTATGTATGCATTAGTATAAACTACTGATACATCATAGATAGCCTGTTAGTACTTGCTTGTGGATGTTAAAGGTCCTATAGTCCTGTACGAATCAACAAGAATTACTGCACTGTGGTCACAACCTGTGGCACAAAATATATATTTTTTGCCTCCTCTGTCTGCTCAACTCCTCTTGATTAAACCTTATTAATAATTTTTATTCCACATATGATGAGATTTTTTTGGGGTCCCTCATCCTGAGTAACACTTGACCCAAACAAAGCCAACGGAAATCTGATGCAACAAACCTGGGTGGTGAATAATTAGCAGAGGCCTACAGGCCTGATGTCTTCAATCCACCAAAAAAAACAAGATGGCGGCAATATTATGTCGTGTCTGGAATAGCGATCTGTCGAAGGTACATTCAGTTCAGATCAGGTATGGGAGCATACGCCAGAGCAGTGCGTCGCTGCGTCCACTTTCTGCGGGTACTCCAGGGGCCTCCATCTGGCCATCCCCCAGGCAGATGCCTGACCCATCCCCATATTCTTGAGATGCTGATCAATCTGCTGCAACCATAAGGCAGGTGGCCGGGCTATTCGCCTCCTCCACTCACAAGGCTCCCTCGGTGAGAGAAAATGGTGAGCAGGATCAGTGTCAGAAAACAAGCCACATATCCATACAGCCGCAGCTGACGCTCACAGATGATGCAGGTAACAAATGTCATTTGAGTCTCTCTCAGCAACCGCTCGTTGGACACAAAGTCTGACCAGCGATAGCCAAGGATTCTCCGAAGAGACCTAGTACTAAAGGAGTTAAGTCTCCCTCTCAGATCCCTGGTCAGAGTCCAAGTCTCACATCCATAGAGCAAGACTGGAAGCACCAAGGACCTGAAGACTCGGACTTTCGTCCTCCCGCACAGGTACCAACAGCTTGCCAACATCCAGCCTCGACTGGGATGGTACCATTCTCCTGGATTTAAGGTGTAACTTAAGAGTTGCTACCACAAGCCGGTGGTCAGTATTGAGGAACTGAGCACTCCGGTTGACCCTGCTGTTCTGGATCATCCTCCAGCGACCATCAAGGAGCACATGGTCAATCTCCTTTGCCACACCACCAGCATTGGAATACCAAGTCCAGCGATGAGTTTGTGGGCGCAGAAACCATGAACCAGGCAGCCTAAGTCTTTGACTTCTTGCAAGGTCAAGGAACTTAGTGCTGTTCAGGTTCACAGTTCCAGGCCCATGTGGACCAACACATGTTTCATAACCATCCCTCTCAGTTCAGTTGAACCATTGAAATCCCCCAAGACTAGAAGTGTATCTCGCCTGCGGCACTGATCAACCACAGACTTGAGCGTGGCATAAATTGCATCCTTCACGGTGAGATCACTCACCTCAGTCGGAGCATATGTAGAGACCAGGGAAATGACACCCAAGGAGTGGCGAATCCTTAGTCTCATAATACGCTCGTTGACCGGTGTTACCTCAATTATCATTGGAATCAGCTTATTGGACACAGCTACAACAACTCCTTGGGCATGGTAACCATCAGAGTGACCAGACCAATAGTAGGTGTAACCACCCACCATGATATGCCTGGTTTTGGCTTAATGATTAGGTTGGCGGGCTTTGGACCCTAGGGTCCTGAGTTCAAATCATGCTCAGCTGTTGAATTAATACCAGGTGGGGTTAACTCGACCTGTCATCCTTCTGATGTCGGCAAAATGAGTGTCAGCAGGCTGGTATACTGTGTCGGAGTGGCGACTGGTCCAGGATTGTGCCCAATAGCTAAGGAGACTGCTTAAGCAGCACCAACGCTCTGCACAGAGTATGGTCCCAATCTCCTCTCTCTCTGCCATGATCTCACCACAATCCGGTCTCCGAACCTCAGAGAGTGCTGCAATACCAATGTCCAAACGCTTGAGCTCAGATGATAACAGAGACAGGTGATCATCCTCTCTTTGGGATAGGACATTCCAGACACCCACCCGAAGGGACCGCCTCAGGTTAACCCAAGGAGACCGCCGTCTGGTGGACGACAGCTCAGCACCCCCCCTGACACACCCTACCGCAATCTGACCCAGGAAGGTTACCTTGTGGTTTCCCTCCTATCATCAAAGAGTGGGGGTCCCGAAGGCTTTGCCCCAATCCTATCATCCGGTGAGCTGCCCTGCAAAGGGAAGCTGCACAGGAGGTGCTCCCATGGAGTGGATTTTCAGATATTTCTATGCTTCTGGAATGTTTTGCGGAATGAAGGGTTTTACAGTGGGCCGGAGTGCAAATCCTGCCATCAACCTCCTAAAAAGAAGTAACCCAACTGCAGGAGGACGTCCGCAGACACAGTCGGGCACTAGACATGGATGGCCATTGGGTCACAAGGAGCTCCTCCGCCCTTTGACTGGTTTTGTTCTTCACCCTGCTGGGTGTCCATATCATACACCCTCCTCACCAAGAAACTTGGTGGGGGAGACGGTTTAATCGCTGACAACGTGACCATGGAACAGGTTAGTACAGGTTTACATAGTACCTGTAGCAAGTTGCAGATCTCGTCTAACCTGACCTGACAAATATATTCTTACTTGAAAAACGTTCATGACCACAGAATGTAGACTTCAGCTTCTGACATGAGTAACAATAATAATCATAATCATAATTATAACAACGAGAATGACACTTGGTAGATAGAGCACATGCCTTGCCAGGCTGAACAGTTTACCATTTGTATCCCACTGAGAGGCCGGATCTGGATCCTGACCTGAACCAAAATGTAATCGGCTTGTTCTTGTCACCTAACCAACTCATCCACCTAGTTTTGTCATAATCCATCGACAACGTGTTGAAATTTAATGCTCTTCTTCTTCTTTAGTGTGGCCCCCATCTCTAAATGGTGAAGGATCCCTTTAAAACATTAAAAACTAGAACGGGCACTCATACAGCGCATACCTTCGCCGCCACTACTTTTTTTGTTCTTGGTATGAGTGTGGGGAACTGGTTTCATATGAATGGTCTTATGACACAAACCACATATCTATAATGTCATGACTCCTCCCCCGACTTTCGGGGGCTACGGACTAAACAACAATCAACTCACGTCGTTTTGGCAAGTCTTCACTCGCAAGCTCGGTGATAACAACGTTTCAACAAGAGAAGGTAATCTCGTTTGATGCTGGTTTCATGCAAATCGAATAAGAATTGACTGAGTTATGCCGAAAACCGCATATTTTTCAAGGGCGTGACCCCCCCCCGACATTTTACCCCAACCGGTGACATGTGTTATGACGTCATTGTGTCACAAGATTGGGCATTAAATTCTGAACATTTTGGTGCTGGGTTCATGTAAAGCGGACAAGAATTGACCGCGTTATGACAAAAACCGCATATTTTTCAAGGTCGTGACCCCCCTGACCTTTGACCCCTAACCGGTAACAAGAGTATGGGCGTCATTGTGTCATATTGCATATCACAAGATGAGGCGTTGAATTCTGAACATTTTGGCGTTAGTTGCATGCAAATTGAATAAAAATTGACCGTGTTATCGTAAAAAGACGATTTTGACCTTTTCGTGACCTTGACCTTGACCTTTGACCCGAACGATTCCAAAATCGAATCGAATGCTTCCTGGCTAATAACCAATCATCCCACCAAATTTCATGCAATTCGGTTTCATACTTTTTGAGTGAAACGAATCACAAGATTACAAATAAATAAATAAATAAATAAATACACGCCGACCAAAACATAACCTTTCGCAGAATGCGAAGGTAACAATTCTCGTATCCAGATCCGGATTTTCACCGAAATCGAATCAATTCGTCCTTGTCACACACCCATCCTGTCCACCAAGTTTCGTCTGAATTCGTCCATAACTTTTTTGAGAAATCCTGCTCACAGACAAGCAAACAGGCAGACGGACAGACAGACAGACCACCGTCCACCTTCGGTGTTGCAGAAAATGACAATAATAATAATAATAATGCATACAATTAACTTGAACTGAATTTTTGTCAATGAAAGATACAAAATGAAGACAACCAAAAGGTGCACATTAATTATTAAATTTATTATTCCATGTACTATCATGTACGAAGCGTCCTATATCTGCACCATCCTGTTGGATAAATGGTTTTAGTGATGTCGTCATCAACAAAATCAAATGTTTCACTTCAAATCATCCAAATTCCAAGGCAAATCGGTCAAGACAATAGCAAACACTCGTCAACAGAGCATTAACAAGGAATAACAAGGAGCATTGATGGAAGAGGAGGCCATTGCGCTACACCAACACCAGGCAAAAACAAATCCGCTTCAGACCACAGGCACAATCACAATTGGGGGGGGGTAAAGGGGATGTCATACATGGAAACAAAATAATATTTCAATGAAAAGTATTTTGATTATTACAGTGTTTGTACAAATAAATATTTTTGTTTTGACGGGTAGGGGTCACAAGGCAGGTGTAGGGTAAAGAGTGCACAAACACGAACAACACACCTACCTTTGATGAGACTCTCCAATGACTCCAGGTACCGATCTAATTCCCTGTATCTCCAATGACTCCAGGTACCTATCTAATTCATATTTAAACCGATTTACTGTTTCTGCTGCCACCACATTTCTAGGGAGACCATTCCACGCATCAACTACCCTTGGACTGAAAGACCTCTGCCTTGTTACTGTCTTAATTCACCTCTTGTTTACTCTCAGTCTATGGCCCCTGGTCTTATCACTGTCTACTGTGCTGAAAAATTCCTCTGCACTCACTTTGTATAAAATCTATTACATACCTTTCATTGTTTTAAACATCTCTATCATATCCCCTCATAATTGCCTCCCTTCTAGTTTATAAAAGGCCTGTCTCCTTCAGCCACTACTCATAGCTGAGTCTCACTAGGCTCGGAATCAATCTCATACCTCCTGCGCTAAACCCCCCTCGAGGGCAACTATGTCCTTCCTGAGTTATGGTGACCAAAACTGTCCACAATATTGTAGATGAGGCATATATTCCGAAAAGGCGTTAACACGACCTCTTTTGATTTATAATTTATCCGATACAAATACAACTTACAACCCTTTTTGCTTTACCTGAAGCTGGTTGGCACTGTCCTGTCTGCTTACCTCTCCCTCCCTTCCCTTCCCTATCTATTTCCACTCCCAGATCCCCGGATCCTTCTCCTGTGTGACACACTCCAAGACTGTCCCTTATTTTATGTAGCACCTTGATATGTCCCCATCCCCAACACCTTACATTTGTTCAGGTTAAACTGTATCTACCAATCCGTTACCAAATCTATTAAAGGATCTTGACATTCCTGAATCTGCTGAATCTGATCACTCTCTCTGCTATCCACCTAACCTCCCGAGCTTTGTGTCATCTGAAAATTGAGAAACGTGACTCTTAACTCCACTGTCCAAATCATTGGTGTGGATTATGAATAGTAATGGTCCTACTACTGATCCCTGAGGTACCTGACTACTTACATCCTCCCAGTCTAACATCCTTCCACTCACAGGCACTCTTTTCTTCCTATCACTAACTAATCCAGTTTCCAACCAAGTTAGTTACTCCAGCAGCCACTGCACAAGCCCTCACTGGAGCTCACAACCTCCTCCGTGGCACCTTATCAAATGCCTTCTGAAAGTGTAAATATACTATGTTCGCTGCACTTCCCTCATCCACTCAATCAGAAACTACTTCATAGAACTCGAACAAAGTTGTTAAACAAGATCTCCCTTTGGTAAATCTGTGCTGATGACCTTTAATTAATTTGAACTTATTGAAATGGTTTCCCATATGAACCCTGATCAAGATCACTGTCCAAGCATCTTGTTGAAATCACTTACAAACAACTTTCACGGACCAGGAAATAACCTCATAATTATTTGGTTGGTGTTCATATCTGGGCAGTTGATGTTGGGGAAGGTTCATTGATTGTGTGTGGGTAACATTTAGTCTTGCCGGTCTCTTCCTGTTCCCCTGAAGACAATCACTCAAGTCCTCCGGTTGATGTTCCTGATGAGCACTGAGCTCACCATGCTGGGATCCCAGGTTCAAATCTCACGTAGGCCAACACCGTGTTGATTTGCCCGTTCTCAATGAATGTCCTCGTCAGTAGATACTGCACTGGTGTCTACCTCATGCTGCATCATGTGATGAATGTACAAGCTTCACCAAGAGCTGTAAACACACAAAACCATGCGACGTTATAACTGCAATAAACAACGATTTGCTTTTACAATGTCAAAGATAACATTGGCATTTCACGGATAACAGCTGAATCAGGAGTTCACGATGCAGTTGGTGCTGTAAGTTTCAGCCTTCGGATATCACATTTTGGTCTAAACTGCGTGTCCTTCCTGGCTCTGTGTGCTCAGGCACCTGCGGGTTTTCCGATTTGCAAACTGATTCTTGCAATTGGATTAGATAGTGAAAGGGAATGCACTGGCTCAAAAAAAAAAAAAACATCATCAAATGAGCAATCTTTCATTTTTCAGCTTAAAATAAGGCAACAACCTTAGCTGGGATCCTGTTTTCATTTTTTTTTTTTTTTTAAGCATGGAAGGCTTATATGAATGAATATTGCCAAATGTAGGATGAGCAACATCTTGCAGAGAAACAAATTTAAAAAAAAATAATAAATAAATATGCATGGCTAAACGAGATGAATGTCACACTGAGAAAAATCGACAGACCAAATCTCGATGACGACCAAATGTAATCAGGATAGTGTAAATAAACGGTGACCCGGTAAATCAAATTATCTGATGCACCATCTCATTGACGATGCCAGGATCTTTAAGGGATGAGCGGGCGGATATGGCTCGCGCGCGCCATCTTTATCAGACTCTCGCCATTGGCTTCCTGTCGTTGGCTTCTCCAGGTCTACCTCGGGAGCCGTTAGCCGGTCGCCTTCCTGCCTGCGTTCCGAAACCGCTCCGGCTCGATATATTAATATCTATAATGGTATCACTCAGCGAGGGTGGATCGATGCAGGGTAAAAGAAGAAAAAACAAATAGCGAGGAATGGCAGCAGGTTTGGGGGGGGATCATGAGGGCTGACGTCATTTCAAATCTTTACGATCTCACTCCCGCCAGCTCATCCAATTGGCTGCGTGGGCAAATTGGATTGAAGGGCCAACCATCAATTCGGTGCTCTCAGCATGAAATGCATGCAAACAACACCCACGAGCTGCGTTCCGCACCATCACTGTGATGCGAAGCATCAAGGCCGAGCAGCAATTTTACTTGTGACGTCACAGTCCAAAAAGACAAACAAACAAAAGGAACAATGGCTTTTCAACCGTTTATTCACCGTTCGATGTCAACTCGTGACAAATAGGCCGAGGGGATCGACTTAGCCGGTGTAATTCACACCCGGACACGCAAACAAAACAACACACTCGTTGTCCTCTTGACGGTTCCGTCAGCTGGTATTAATCTCGTACAAATAAACAGGGTCCGCTTGTCCGGACCACAGCCATTCCCACGTCGGGCTTGCAGAAGAAGGGAAACCCCTCGGCCTTTGAAGCACCGGAGGCATGACGACCTTCCGCCAGTCTTGCTTAGCATTGGCAAGGTCGGCGGCAAAAGAAGCAGCACGCCAAGATGGCTGGAGATGCGTTTCTTTCGAATGCAAGACCTTCACGACTAAGCCACGTTTCAGCCGCGATTTCTGCGGTCTAATCTCCTTTTACCGTCTCGTGACCCCTAGCCCGCCCACTTGTTAGCATCGAGAGCCGTTATGGCTACACCTCTTGTCCAGGCTCTGTGATGATGCTTGTTTGTTTTACCGTCTGCTGCCCGCATCCATTTATTGACGTGTTTGTTTCCCTTACAGAGGACAAGGCACACAGAGGAGATTAACCCCATTGTCACACCGACGTCGCCTGGAGATTGATGAGTTCGTAACGGCTTTCGCAATCACACCAATGGGGACAATCCGGCACAGCGTGAGTGCGGACGGGAAAATTGGTGTTCTGTTGTTAGACTTTACAAGGAACTTCAATGCAGGAGGACGCCGTTTGGCCAATCAAAACCGGTGCTGTGGTTGCCAACCTATGATTGTTCACCTACAAAGTAACCTGACTGTTTTACAAAATTTCATTCCAGAACAGGGTGATGATGGCTTGTGGAACGGGCAACCTGGGAATTCAACTGCAGGACAGAATGGAGGAGGGCTGCCTGTGCTGGTGACCTTTCACCAATCTAGACCGGCCTTCCGATAAAGCCGTGCTAATCTCGCAACGCATCTCTTACTCAGCGTGGCTCAGCCCGTTACGCCATCCGTGTTGCCGATAAGGCGCCGTACTGCTGTCCCGGATGAAAGCACCCTCTGACCCCATTGATTGGACACAGGGCGCCGCATTGGCATGCCACGTCGATCGGACCACAGACGCGCGGAACCACACGCATAGACACACAAAATGTCATGAGACAATTTTCTTGAGGTTTGTGTATTGTTCGTACTGTGAGCTCGATGAACTGCTGTAGTAACATTTAGTCTGTTTTTCTTGTTGGTGTTGTATTACTTTGCTTTTTAGAGGTGGTTTGAACTACTGTATTAACAGATTGAGCATTTTAAATTGCTTCCTCGAAACAACAATATTGTCGTTTGCAAACGTATAACATCCTCTCGACTTCAAATACCAGATGTAATGTGTCATGTATGTGCTATACTCTATTCTTCTTGAAAGATCTGATGCTCTTAGCGAGGCTTGATATAAGTATATATATATATATATATATATATATATATATATATATATATATATATATATATATATATATATATATATATATATATATATATATATATGGGAAAGCATCATCCAAAAATAAGTGCAGCCATGTTGTGCTCACTGCAGGTGAGTGACCTGAGACAATGGGGAAGCATGGCTCATTATTGCTTACAATGTATAAGCAGACCCCGCTAGTATATATATATATATATATATATATATATATATATATATATATATATATATATATATATATATATATATATATATAATTACATATAGTATTATTATTATTATTATTATTATTATCCTGCGTGCACAAGGTGGGGTTAAACAATTGGTTCTCTGTGTCTGTCTGACTGTCTGTCTACAAACATCAGTTTATGATCAAATAAGTGTTTAAATTTAATGTTATATTTTGAACACGAATCAGAAAACGAACCTGTACTTTGGCTCTGAATTTAGCAAATTGTACGGAATCTCGTTCCAATCGCACATGTAGAGGGGTAAGATTTTTTTTTTTTGTCTGTCTGCCTGTCTGCTAGTCAAACAAAATTGAAAATCATTCCAAACAGGAAACTTACAGTTTTCAGGGACGTCATGAAGGACACAAACTACAGGCACGAATAACTAATGTAATGTGTTTAAAAAGTTGCTGTAAAAGACGGTGTATCAATGGCGATAAACTTCCGAAAAAAGTTTGCTTTTTTCTGCAGCCTTTAATCAAATGGAGAATCAAGTACTGCATTGGAATCATCAGAAAGCACCATAATTAGTAAAGGGCAAAGAGGGAGTCATTAGGAGGAACCTGGGTAGGATTCGGGTTTCAGCTGCAACTCCTCAACCCTCAAACCCCATCCAGACACAGCCAAATGGTGAATTAAAACCTTCATTTTATATTAATTGAATTATATAGTTGAACACTGTGGAACACAAATCACCTTGTTGGCACTTCCAAAAACCTCCAGTGTAGCAGAACTTGGACAAAATATTTTGCCACCTCGACGAATCAAATTTGCCACTTGTGCTCTCAGCATTGGGAAATATTGAGATATGGACGAAACAGTGGCTCATAGGAAATATAGATCGTGCTCGGAAAACGCAAAGCAAGAGTTGAAAAGACCCTTCCCATGTCCTTTTTATCAAGACTCCATGGAGTAAGGTGTTCTATGAACTCTCTACTTTTTACTGTAATGATATAGTCCAGAATCAATGATGTGGTTTCGCTAAAACAAGCCGAGTCTGAGTCCAAGATGGAACTTGAATCATAAAGACTTGACTTCAAGTCATGGGTTCTCGAAGTTGGCATCCAAGTACAAGTTATTGAATCCACCAATAGTCCAAAAACAATCCCCTGAAATAGTTACCAAAATACAAGGAAGACATGATGGTGACTCGCAGATTTTTAACGTGAAACAAGCTGAACTTCACAAACGAAGAATTCATATATTTGATCAATGGTGAATTTTTCTGCTTACATTCTTAAGTTAAGAAAAGTACGCCGTTAACACAAATACAAACCTGGTGATTATCTTAATAACTCCTGCAGGAAGGGTGGCTGCGATTTCACCACCAGTGGTCAAGAGCAATATGTGGTGTTATATAAGTGGTCCCAAGCTAATCAGGCACCCATTAAGACACAAGTCACCTGTGTTAAAGTAACAGTATCAAGGATTTGGGTTTGAAGCTTCATAAAAGCTGAGCAAGTCTCATGAGGACTCATACATCAGATCACTGGAGGACTCATATATCAGACCACTGTTGGACTCTTGGTGGAAAGTCCAGCTGGCTCACTTATGACCAGGGAGAAAGTAATCTGGTGCCACACCTGATCTGATCTTCATATGACGCAATTGCATATCCTGTGTTTGTCTTAAACACCCTTAGGGTTATTTGGGATGGGCTTGTCTCGTGTACCTTTCTCGTGTCTCGTTTCACATATATATATATATATATATATATATATATATATATATATATATATATATATATATATATATATATATATATATGCTTCTTGTACAAAGGCAGTGGAGTCCACATCACCCAAACGGAATTTATTTTTAAGTAAACAGCCACTGATCACTTTTATGATAGAACCTGTGTACACTATAAAGTTTAGCACTGAAGTGCTCTTAAAATTAGTTTGCGCACGTGGTGTGCCATGTGATCAGAAGAGATAACAAAGCCACCAGAGCAGCATAATTCAGGAATCTCAGGGTTTTTCTTTAACAAACCAAGCATTTCAGACACAACATGCATAAAATTAACTTCCAAAATGTTTCGATATTCAAAGCAACAAAGCTGGACAATATCACTTTATATGATGTGGACAAAAGTCCCATTGATGTAAAATAGCTTGGTCACAATATTGCAGTTCGACCGAACATCTTGATAGATATGGACCATGTGCCATTTTAGTATCTGTGAATGCAATATGTATACAGTAAACTCAAAATCGGGTGATTGATGTATATATATTACTGGAAGGACAAGCGTGAGTGAGTGTGTGTGTGTGTGTGTGTGTGTGTGTGTGTGTGTGTGTGTGTGTGTGTGTGTGTGTGTGTGTGTGTGTGTGTGTGTGTGTGTGTGTGTGTACATGTGTGTGTGTTCGAATGTATAATCGACAGTATCCACAATATTAATAACAAGGTTAAGGCTAAATGTCTATCACCGTATGATTTTTCCACATTACACACAAACATTTCACATGACAAGCTCATAACCACATTGGACAGAGCGGTAGATAAAGCATTTACAGGAGATTATAAAGTATACATTAAAGTTTATCAAAAAAGAGCAAACTGGTCAAAAAAAGAAAAATCGATCTTCATGCAGTTAAAAAAAAAAAATATATATATATATATATATATATATATATATATATATCGTATACTTAAAGAAAGTGTTCGAGTTCTCCTCAACAACAGTTTCTTTACATTTGGCAACAAGATACTCCAGCAGACAGTGGGGATACCCATGGGTTCAGATTCGGCCCCTTTCTTTGTAAATTTATTCCTGCACATGTACGAGTCTGATTGGGTCCAGAATATGTGCAAGGGTAAACTAACAACTGCACAAAGGTGTGGAAACATCTGGAGATTCATTGATGATTTACGAGCAATTAATGATGGGTTTGTAGTTGATCAACTTCATGATTTTATATATATATATATATATATATATATATATATATATATATATATATATATATATATATATATATATATCCAAATGAACTCAAATTAAAAAACGAAAACCAAACTCACATTTCAGTTTCTATTTGAGAATTACAAATCAATATCAACAATTATAATAAATTTCACACCAAATTATTTGATAAATGAGATGCTTTTCCATTCCACATTGTACGAATGCCTTTCTTAGACAGCAATATTCGTGAGAAGTTATTCTATGGTACAGTTACAGGTGAAATAATTAGGACTGTGAGAGCAACCACACACAGCACTGAACTTGTCAATGGATTAAAACAATTAGTCAGGCACATACCAACACAGGGAGCTGCAATTAGCAGATTAAAACAAGTTTTCCTTAAGATTATAAGATCCTTAAGATCATAAAAAAGATCTTTTCCTTAAGATCATAACTTAAGAAGTTACAAAAATTACACCAAATATAATTAGTGAAATACAATATGAATGGCAAAAATATTATTAATGAGATATTTATTTAAATACATTCTTTAAAAATATATACATGTTTTTTGTTCTCCTCCTCTTCCCTTTATAAGGGGTGAGGTCCCATGGCACCACACTTCTACCTTGCCTTGACCACAATACTCCTCCACCTCCCTCTGTCCTCAGCCAACTCTCTCCACTCTCCAACCACCCCCACCTTACGGATATACTCCCTCACACAATCCTACCATCTTAAGCACGATCTACCACTTTTCCTCCTACCTTGCTCCCTCAACCTATTGCTGTATTTGCCATTCTCTCTTCACACATCCGCATCAAGTGTCCAGCCCATCTCAGCCGGCATTTCACCAATCTCCCCCTCAAGCTCATCTGTGCACCAATCTCCTCCCTCAGTTCATCCATCCTCCTTCTATCTACCCTCTTCACTCCTGCAATCCTCCTGACCCAGTTGTTCTGATAAATCTGCAGCTTCTGTTGCTGTTTGTCAGTGCCACCGTATCCAGACCGTAAAGGTAAGCCGGCATCACAAACGACATCAGAACCTTCCCTCTCAATTTTCTTGATATCCTTCTGTCTGCCGTTACTCCCTCCCCCTCCTCCATGTATTCGGATCCCCCTGAATCCTCCTCCACACCTCTTCCTCGGACTTACCATCCCCGGTCACTGTTCCTCCCAGATACTCAAACCTATTTCCCTGTGTGATCTCCTTCCCCTCTAACCTGATATTCATTTCTTTTCTCTGCTGCCTGACCCACATTACCTCAGTATTCTCCATACTCATCTTCAGCCCATGCTTCCTAAATGCTTCCTTCCACTTCCCAGTACCTCCTGCATCTTCTGCCCACTCTCAACCACAACAGTCAGATTGTCCACATACAACATCCTCCTCATACTACTCCTTATGCTCACCTTCCTGCTTACCAGCTCCATCACCATGATAAAAATGAGTGGGCTGAGGGCTTCCCTTCCTCAAACCGGTGTTTCATGCTGAACTCCTCAGACGTCCCAGGACCAACCAAAACTCTTCCCTTTGTTCTCTTGGACATCCCTTCCACCAAACTGACTTCTGCTTCTGGCACTCCCATCCATCTCGGTGGTGCCATCACCATCTCTCTCGGGACAGTGTCATAGACCTTCTCCAGGTCCACAAATCCCAATGCCATCTCACCTTGCACCTCCAACCTCTTCTCCACCAGCTGTCTCAGGGAGAACATCCCATCTGTTGTGCCCCTACCATGTCTAAACCCCTGCTGCTCTTCTCTGATCTCCATCTCCACACTCTTTCTTATCCTCACATCCAGAATCCTCTACAGCACCTTCATTACATGACTTAGAAGTGTTAAAAAGTCCCCCCAAATGCACAGCATCACCTCCAGCTCAACCATTCCCATCATCCTCTCCATTGCATCCCTGAATTCCTGCTTCTCTGCCCCAGTCCTTCCCATTTGTGGCCCATATACTGACATAACACACCATTTGCCTCTGTGTCACCACTCATGCCATAACTATCCATCCCTCCCATCTTTCCACTCTGACCACCTGCCTGCTGATCTCTTCCGATACTATTATTCCCACGCTATTCATCCTTCCATCCCCACCCGTGTGCAACAGCTTGCAACCTCCTACCAACCTCCTCACCCTGTCCCCTTTCCATCTGGTCTCCTGCACACACAACACTTCCAAACTCCTTCTCTTCCAAATCTCCACCATTTTGACTCCTCTCCCCCCACTCCCATTCATCCAACATTCAAACTACCGAGCCGGACCTCACTTCTGAATTATTGCCTGCCTGACAGAGCTCCAATTGTTTTATCTTGGATAATTTGGGACGTTCAGCTCATCAATCAGCAGCACTGCCTGGCTGACCTGCTGGACCTACCACTCTAGTCTGCTGTCCCCCATCGTGTGGGCACACACACACCCGCCTCTTTCACCACTCGCCTCCCCCACTTGTTCTCATTTTCACCCTCAACACTCAACTCCTCTCACCCACCTAATTCACTTCTCCCTCACCTGACTCATTCCTCCCTCACCTGAATCACTCCTCCCTCACCATTTTTTTTATGTTTTTTAAAGTAAACACAATCAATGCTTTTAACACTCAATTAGCCCTTAGTTCGACGCTCGACCAGAAGTTTCAGTTCGACCCTTAAGTTTGACCCTCAAGATCAGAAGTTCGACCCTTGACTCCCTCACGCTTCTCCTCATCTACCTCGCACAATCCTTCTTGGTCAGACTCTCTGCCAAGCCTCATGCTCTCGGTCCGCCAGTTCCCTGCCATAGAGGGCCGACCCACGAGGGGAAACCGAGCCGAGTCCACAGGCCCAAGGGCGAAACGCAGTCCACCCCGCCGAACCACTCCACTGAACCACGTGTCAAACAGAGTCCACAGGCATAAGGGCGAAACACAGCCCAATGTACTGAACCACTCCCCTTCACCGTGGGCCAAGCCATGTCCACAGGCCAAAGGATGAAACGCAAGCCCAATCCTTCACCCCATCAGTATTTCCTTCAACCCCACAGTCGGTCATTCGTTGTTCGGTCCATTTGTGTCCCTCTTCCTCACCACTCGATCCACTCACAGAATGGTTCCTTCACAATAAACCATTTGTTCATCCATCTGTCCATCCTGTACTCCTCGGTCTTCAAGTCACCACCAACCTCCGTCAAAACCCATTCAGGCAAACGAGTCCCTCAACGTTAGACAATTAATCCTCTGGACGAGTTCCGAATTACCTTCCCCTCGTCTTCCTTCCCAGCACCCCTACATTCATCACATGGGACAATACTTCTCAAACACATGCATAATACAAAGGAATGTTTGCGCACGATGGAGGGAGCAGGGGCACTCCCTCGCTGTTGGGTGTGCAATGGGCAGGGCGAGGACTCGCGTCGCTATCTGAACATAACAACGTGGGGATTTCCATAGCCCCATCACTCCACCTGCCACGGTCGGATGCGCAACAATGGGAAAGATGCTCGTGTGTAGTTTGCTCTCTCAAAGCCACACCTGGCATGGCACATAAAAGGCCAGGACTCGGCTCGGTTCGTGGCTGTCAATGTACCAGGGATCTTAGGGTCTTCAGTTTGAGTCCCGTTTGCTGCTGTATTAACACCAGGTGGGATTGACTCAGCCTGGCATCCTTCTGAGGTCGGCGAAATGAGTACCAGTGTACTGGTAGAGGTTGTGTGAGGTAAGTGAAGAGTCGAACCAATGCTCGGAAGTGCCTCTTTCTGTTCCTCCTATCTCTTTTTTCGGGATGAGTGATGGTGCCATGTCTTGTGTGTGTAAGTAAGTCTGTCTAAGGGGAAATGCGTATCAGGGGGTAAGTCTTTTCTTTGTGACTTTTTGCCTTTTGTTTGTAAATACATGCTCTGATGATTGCTTGTGTGAAATAAAAGATTACTGTTTGTTCAGATTTGGTCCCTCAAAACTGCACAATTACATCTGTCGATGATCCTACGTGAACACAGACACCAGTTTATAACATCACGAACCAGCAGAGCGCATTATGGATCACTGGCAAGAGACAGGGGTGCGGTACAGTCCTGGAAGTCCAATTGACTATATCAGTAAAGGGGATGGCATGGCTCCAATGGTCTCAATTGTCCCACTTGTTGCGATACTGATCACAATGACGGTCGAGCGGATTACCCTAACAACCATACTCGTTAATTTAGTCCACATCATGATCAACCTTATGCAATGGACTTGTACAGAACAAATGGTGGAGCCAGTCCAGTTACAAGCAAGATCAACTACTTCATTAAACTTGTATTCTTTGTCCCATTGTCACTTTCATTCATATTTAATACATCCTCCAGCCCACTTCCTTTTTATATTGTATGCATAGTGTATGTACAATCTTGAACTCCTCCTACTTGCACAAATAATATTGTTGCATGGACCAGAGCCAATGGCTGCCACATCATGCTGGGGCCGAGAACCCAAAGATGGGCGAACTAAAACTTTTCCTCATAGCTCTGCTTCGAGTGGTTGCTGTCGACCTGTGACCTGGCAGGGCTAGCCCCACGCAGTTTATCAACAAAGATACAATAATTTAACTCTCCAGGAAGGCCAAATTAACCCGAATGTTTGCACGATAAAATGGCAGCATCACGACGCAAGATTCTTTAAGAAATAAATAAATAATTTCGTACATGAGAACACGATATGAACCCACGACAGTATACATGATATAATACCTATCCAGCCCTCCTACCAGGCCCCTGAGGCACTACACATGCACTTACTCACATCACTGGTAGTGTTTAGAAAGATATGCCAGTATCAGGCGGACGTGCAACGACAGTCGGCAATGTGGTAAGCGAGGAAAGATGGCCGCAGGTGAAGTTCGTCAGTGGGAGAAGATAGCACACCGTAGAGAAGGCGGCAGTAGAAGGACACACTGTCAGCAGGATCAAACTGCCGCATGGAATTGCACCACCAGAGTGAAACAGCTACCTTCCTCCTCCTTTCTTCCCCAAACACTCACAGGGCGGGCAGTTTTCCCAATCCCAGGGACTTGAACAAATTTCCACCTCTCGCACTTTGACAGACAGCTGCTGGAAGGAGACTGTTCCCTCCCTTTCTTCTTCTTTCATGTGTAACACATGCTTACGGGAAGCATCATTTGCTGGGGGTGCAGCTGTGCCACTGATGCAGTGTGCCTGTGGGTTCTTACAGGAATTTAGAATTTGGCCATTGGGGCGGCAATAGCACACCTTCATGGGGGCAATGGGGCAGGGCCTTCATAGCCATGGGGGCCATCATATGTGGGCCTTCATAGCCAAGGGGGTGGGGATGGCATAGCTTCTCGAAGGACACCATGGGATCTTTAACGTCCACCAACTAATGCTGGCACATGGGATGCCCAGTTTTTAACGTCCATCTGAGAGACGACACACACACATTGATGCATCACCCTGCCTGTGAAACACCAGGATGGCAGTTTATAGCTGGGTCGGAATTTAAACATAGGCGAGACAGCTCAAAGGCGAGTGTGCATACTTCTCAGCTATCCTGCCAACCCTTCCCTTCCCGTTGTTGGTTTGAGGGAGAGGGTGAGTGTGGAGGGGTGGACGGGAAACTGCCCGGGCGTAGAGAGGAGTACATGAGAGAAGACACCTTCACCGACTTATCTCTGAAAGCACATCCTCCCGTTTACCTCGTGGGAAACATTGTACAGTGGCTCCTTACCTTAAACAAACACTTAATAAAGGGTAAGAACTCTTAAAACCACACGTGAACATACACAGTGTCTAAGGCCTTAATCTAACTCTTCCCCCTCCACCACAAACATAACACTCCTGGAACCTTCTCCACATCGAGTAAATATGAAGCTTCTCCATTGTTCTCTGTGTCGGGGTGACGACTCATCCAGGGTTGTAACCCTGGCCAAGAAACCACTTCGGCAGAACTGGCTCTCCGTATAGAGCATGGATCATGATAATTGATGCTTGATTGCTCCAAAGGTTTCATCGGTGTGATGTCACCCTGTAGCTCGGATGAACTAAATTGATCTTCATCCAAATTTACTGTCTCAGGATTTGACATGGCCAGTTGTTTAAAACGCTAATCATCCAACCCTTCAATTACAGTGACTGATAACTTTCCATGTTTCACAGGAGAAATAATCTCATGGTAAATGGGAATGTTCATATCTAAACTGAGTACCTGGTTGTACAAGCCTTGTTTCACAATTTATTCAAGCTCTTATTTCTCTCATCTCGACCTGAGACCAGACAAATAGGGCGTCAGGATATATGTCACTGTGTTATTTTTTTTATGGCCATAAAAGTGAAGGAAGATTAATAATGTTCCAATCTCTATAAGCTTTAAACAGCTCAGGTTATTGATCGAATGCAGCTTAGGCCATCATGCTCGAAGGAAAACTTCGTGAAAATTCATGATAAGCTGGTTCCGTCCCACCTTATACACCTGATCTTGCCTCTCCTGCCCTCGTTTACCCCTCCGCACCCCACATATCTGACCCTTCTCCATACCTTGTTATCCTCTGAGATACCGAGCGTTCCACTCACCTCCACTCGCACGTCCACCTTTTCTCTGGTCTGAGCAACTACCTTCCTGAATCCTCCAATTCATGTTCTTCTGTCCATTCATAAAATGATGACCTAACATCATCTCCATGTGCATCCATACTCTGTTTTTGTCTTCTCCTTTTTTTTCTCCCCCCCTTTATTCTTACTGGGACTACCCGTTTGTTCACCTGCTGCTTCACCCGTCTTCACATTTCTTCTTTGTATGTCCCTCGCTCACTCGTTTCAATCGAGTCTCGTTGGCAGTCCGTTGACTTCGTGCTCTCTCATTTATAGCTACTCCATGAGTATGTCGAAAAATTCATGGAGTCGACAAGAAGCACAAGATGAAGACTACTTCTACTACTACTACTACTACGACTACTACTACTACACCAACAACAACAACAACGTTAAACTTAATCCACGAACACGGTGTACCTTAAACAGAGCAATAAAATGAGAGGTAATAAAAAACAAGAGGATGAACAAGAAAGCATGGGCTAGTAGCCAAAGAGCACAGGCAGCCAGCTCTGAGGGTCTGACCGCAAAACCAGATTCATCAAAAGCAGAGAGCATCGTGGAATCAGTGCATCACGATTGGCCTTTTGGTAAAGAACAAATCCAATTGGTTAATCTGCCATCAAAAGCATGCCCGGCCTGAAAAGCGATGGCGGACGCATTTCCTGGGTAGCAATTGCCAGGAGGGACGGCAGGGAGATGAGGGGGGCATGGGAGAAGGGTCAGATGTATGGGGAAGGTTTTATCCCTGGTGTTTGTGTTACTTGTTTGAATGTTTTCATGGGTTAGTTATGTCGTTCGTAACAATGAAGCTGAACAACCGTGTCCATTCACTGCTAAAAAGCCGCATTTGTCTTGGGTATGAAGGAAAGTTCAGTTAGTAACAAGCTTACCTCTCAGCTGAGTGGTCACATGGGGTGGAATCGGACAGAAAACAGGCTTGGTGAGATGCGGTGGGTGCAGCATCGTGAAGCACGCCGTCATAGAAGGGGAGTGTTAAGCCGGTTGTCCCGTCTGCAATGACGTAGATGCGAGAGCTCCCATTGTCTGCCTTTCGGCCTCACAGTACCAACTACCAAAGGTACGTGTAGGACCCAAGGATGGTATAATTGGAGCTTTCAGTTTATTACCTCCACCACCGAAGGGGGAAGGAGGTTATGTTTTTCACCCCTGTCTGTCTGTTTGTCTGTTTGTGTGCAAGATATCTCGAAAAGTTGTGGACGGATAAGGACGAAATTTGGTGGACAGGTTGGGTGTGTGACAAGGACGAACCGATTCGATTTTGGTGAAGATCCGCATGCGGATACGAGAATTATTTAATTTTTGAAAGTGATTCTTCACCATTTGAGAGATAGGGCCAAAAACTATATAAAGCATGACATTTCAAAAATTTATTGGGCCCGATATGTTCTCGTGGATCAGGCAATGCGTGGTGGAGGTAAGTGCTCTACCGAGCAACTTTCTAGTTGTTGAGCTATTTTTGGTGTTTTTAAGCAAAATGGCAGCGAGAAATGATCGTTCGGTTGGGTTGCATTGAAGGAATGGGATTATGTCGGGGTCAAATGACATCTAAAACCAGAGAGTTGGTATCAAAGCCACCCAATGCTCGCCTTTTTATTTATCGTTTTTAAATTTATCGTTTTTTTTACATTTATCGTTTTTAAATTTATCGTTTTTTTACATTTATCGTTTTTAAAAGACTAGTCTAATAATATTTTTTATAAAGCATTGCAGTGAAGTCTGATCCAAATAATTTTAAAGCAATATATGTATTTGTATATTGTAATCAGTAAAAAATAGTGTGGTAGATAAAAACATTAGAAAGGAAATAACTTGCACCAAAAACTTTAACATTTTCACGCTCACACCGGGGGTATCGCTATCGCTCTCTGGTCTTCGAACAGGCGAGCTAAAAACAAGTTTTGAGTTTCCTCCTCGATTCTTGCAACGAAACTTCTGATTTGTGATGAAGAAGTGTATATCCTTGCGATTCCTTTAATGTGAGAAGAAGCAGGTACAGAATGTGTCAGTGGGATGAAAATTTGGGAGTAGGATGGCAGCAGAGAAGTGAGCTCAAGGAGGTGAGCTATCGTGGAATAATCTACTCCATCCCGAGCCCTGAAAGAGGCGATCTGCGATAGTCACGTGGTTTCACAAAAAAGTTTGCACGAGCCACCAGAAAAAGTAAAAGAACACCGAAAAAGAGCACACACGACCAGAGAACAACCATTTGATTATTATTAAGCCACGATTGTCGCATCGTGAAGTAGATGTCCCCAGGTGCTGTTTTCATCGGCACAGGATGCCGATTTGTCTGGCGTATAACTCTGGCCATCTGCGGGGGCCAGACATGGCCAGGGGCCTAGATGGCTGGACTTCTTTGGACCCCAAGCATGGGAGCTATTACACACTTCCCAAGCTTCCCACTAGCATCTCATTTGACCCCAATCAGGCTGGCATGTAGTAACGTGGCGATTGTAAGTCAAGTCAGAAGGATGTGAATAAAGTGAAGTAGGAAGTAATGGTGAAACTTTCTCCATGAACTTCTGAAGACACGGTGACATAGGATGTAGGTAGGTGTCGTGCAGCCCACTGTGCTTCGGGGTCCATCGAACAGCACTGTGCCGCAGCACACCGCCAACACCGATCTACGCAGGATTCACCGTAATCTTGATGCCCAGCTTCCGGTGTCTGTTCTCAGTCGGTATGACAAATCTGCCACCTAAAAGATGATTGGTTATATCAACCATTAATGGTGCCAACTCCGTGTCAAACCAGCAGCACCTGAATCAATACACGAGGAATGCTTACCCCTCGGGCCCTGGATGCACAGGCTGCCCTCCCCACCTCTCTCCGATGCCCAACAAGTGCGGAAGCCAGGCAGGAAGGGTTGATTCTGGCAGTGATTACAGGGCTTTGCTAACTACCTCTGAGTCCACACGGCATCCATTATGCCGCTTATCTTGCAGACACTCACTGTGCCACAGCCACGTACAAATTAATGTTGTTAGCACCGGGACACGCGGTACCGGGCGGTCGTCGGCACGGGGAGTTGAGGCAGCGACCTTCCATCTGGCAAAGCCGCGGGGCCTCGAGGCCGGCGCCCAGTGATTTTCCTGCAGTGTACCGGGTGTTATCGGCATATGTCGGAATCGTTCTAATGGCTCCGGATTACACGGCGCGACATGACAGGAGCACGCAGCTAAGCAGGCTCATTGCAGAATGGAGGGGTCTGGTCAAATGAAAAGGGGGCCAAACGAGCGAAAAGCATGCAACGCTTCATCTGGAAAGTTGGTGAGACCAAGACTGACAGTGCCTTTTGTTCTCAATACACCATGGCTGCACTCAACGTGTATCCCAGAGCTGCTCATAATGGGTGCTCTGTCCTGCTAAGGAAAGGGATGGGCTGGGTAGTGGGTAGGCAGGGCCTTGTAAAGATATCAGCAAGAGGTGCCGCAGCCAGAGGTGGTTATAAGCTATACACATCCTCGAGAATCCATTTTCTCTCCTCCGCCCCATGCACGTTAACATGCTCAGAGCAAGATCTGCAGAGAGCTAGGGTTAATCCCTGAGGTTGTAAGGCTGAGCCCACCATCCTGATTAGCCTACAGGGAGGCAGGCTGGCTGGAGAGGCTCAGGCTTACAGCGGTGTGTAGTCTCTTCCTCCCTCTGTGCAGATTCTGCACAGACTCTCTGCCCAGCGGTGGCATGTAGTCATCACTCATTGGAGGTAGGGGGTGGGGCAGTGCATGAGGAGCATTTACGAAGAGTCACTAAATAAAGTGGATAACATTACAGAACAAATACCGGGTGTGATCTCAACAACATTACAAATGACAATAAAAAAAACAACACCATTAACAATACTTATCAGTAATATTATCAATACTTACAAAGGAGAATGGCAAGATATAATACAACAGGCCACCAATATGCTCACCTCTTCGCTGTCTCCTTCTGGGTTCCATTGCTGATGACACCTCATTTCGACGAAAACTCCATTTTGATGCAGTACTCGGATGAGTGCTGCATCATGGTGCTGCTGCATCTCACATCATCTTTCATATCAGAGCAGCCCACTGTAGTTTGGAACTCTGGTAAAACTCGGGTACCCGTTGGTTGAGCGTATGATTGACCACCTTGCCACGTTGAGAGTCTTGCAAGTCTATAACCATGAACGCAGCCCCATGAGACTAGATGAAGGGTGAGTGAACCTGTAACGCAAAGAAACGTTTTAACAAAAGGTGCTGTTTCTATTGTTCCACTCTTTTACAAACTCCTTGTATATTTTGACACTTCTTACATTAAGCAGTCTGCCCATTATGTTATCGAGTAAAGGCATCCATTTTAACTCAACAACAAATAAAAGGCTCATGGTTAGCGTATCACCGAGGAACATGAAGATTTCCTTATTGTACGAGAACTCTTGCTGGTTCGACATTCTCTTTTTGGTGCTTCCTTTGTCCATCAGACTGCTTGTCTTGCTGAAGAGGACTTCAGCTCAAACTAGCCGTTAAAACAACCGTGGTTGATGAAAGCTTTTGCAATCAAACACGACCGATGCATTTACCTTTGTGGTCCATCCATAAAACTGTTCCATACATCTCACTCCTTGTGAAATGCAATGCAAATTGTTTGTAAGTGGCCCATGCTGTGAGTGACTAAATTAGTTGCACAGTTTAAACATTATGTGATGAACTTCAACTGCTTTGGCTAACAAAACAAACCACAAAGGCACTCGGTGGAGCGCATATACTTCCTCAAGGTTGAACAGTTTTCCCTTTGTTTCCCACTGATAGGCCGCATCCATATCCGGATGTGAACCAAGATCTAATCGGGTTGTTCTAGTCACCTAACAAACTCATCCACCTAGTTTTGTCATAATCCGTCCACAACTTTTTGAGATATCGTGCGATATAATATCGTCTTTAGCCCTATCTCTCAAAGGTGAAGAATCACTTTGGAAATTAAAAAAAAAATTCGAGTATCCGGATCTTCACCAAAATCGAATCGATCTTCATTGACACACACCCAACCTGCCCACCGAGTTTCGTCCGAATCCGTCGATAACTTTTTCAGATATCCTGCTCACAAGACAAACAGATAGACAGGGGTGAAAACATAACTGTTCACCTTAAGTTGTGGAGGTAATAAAATAAATACCAGTGGTGATCATGATCCTTTCCTCTACTTTTGGATGACTATCTGAGCTTGGCATGTCCGGCAATGGTCTATAATGCCAGTGTTGCCCATTTGGGTCACTGCTCTGAGAACCGTTGACGCTATGCCAGTCGTCGCTTTGCAACTACGATCTTGTTGTGCGGTGTGTACCAGTTCAGAGTTTGTACCGCAGCAATGTAGGTATTTTGCTGGTGATCAAATAGTCGGTGAGAGTGAAGGAATGGCGGTAAGTGATGGTGACCCATTAACTATATGTTCCGAACCATTCCAAGCGTCGTTCATAATATTTCACAGTTGACAATGTTTTGCAAGTTGACAATGAGTTAAAGGACTTCAATCAAATAAAGCATGCTGGAAAGTGTGCCTCTAGTGGTTGCAAACCAACTCTCCAGCCTCCTTGATCGAGCCAGCCCCGGGCATGTGCACACAATACACCGAGTTAGTCATAACCTAGTTCCTGCAAAGGTTCAACCATCATCAGTGTTCCTATCAATATTGGTTCTTGAAAATAGGATGAAAGCAAACAGCTGCAATTGCGTTCCATATGAAAAAATAAAATCTGCGCGAAGATTATCTGATGTCACCTGGTCTGAAATGCTGAAGTGAGGACGATTGAATGTTTGACAGGTGTATACAAGTTTACTTCAACCAGGTGTACACAAGACCCAGCTATCCTCAGTACCTGGACTTTTACTTGATGCCGCTTTCCCCATATACAAGAACATTCATCATCTCTTTTCATGGAGCCTCACAACAACCCAGCAGGCCCCTACGCTCTAATCTCTCTGTCTGAAATGCCGATTAACCTTGAGTCTCAGGGATAACCATGCACAACTGGAGTGGAAGACAGTGACAGGCAGTAACTTTCTGTCCCCAGAGCTAGAAGGATGCACAGGGTCAGTAAATGACTCTTTTGGTGTCATATCTCCAAGCCGGACACTCGTGTACATCTGAGGTGCATGTCCTCGGGGGTGGACAATCAGATGAAGCATCTGGTTTGTTCCGCTTTGGTCTCAAGAGAAAGATGGTGCTTAAGCAGTGGGAAGAAAATCTCATACAAAGAACAGAAAGCCCTCTATTCCCCCCACCCAATGTCCCATTGGGAGCAGCCCTGCCTAAAGTGAGAATCCAGGTATGACCGGTGCACCTGAGACGGCTGCACCAGATGGCTTTGGCTTGGGAACTCCATGATAAGTTGTTGCTGACTCTGCCCGTGGGAGGTGATTTTAACCCCCAACAGTTTCGTAACATCCGTGTTGATGAAGAAAAGGCAATAATAAGCACAAGACCATAGTCTGTGGGAACAATGACGTAGCTCATGCAACCGCTTAAGGTTATGAGCCAGAGCAAAATGAAGTCTGATGAGGGAGAACCGAGAGGGTGACACCTCACACGTGGGACCTTCATTAGTCAGGCGATTAATCAGCATCCTACCACCTACATGCGTCCTCATCCACGGCTCAGGCGGAGTCCACGCAGCCTGATTTAGTGAGCACTCAATATCCCCTAAACAGGCGAGTGGGGCCCATAATTGCATTACCCCGTGTCGCAGTGGCGCGGGCGTGCTGCCCGAGGGCGGCAGGTTAGCGCTGGGGCAGACCCAGTCAATGCTAATCCAATAGGAGGGTGAGTGGGGCCAGCCAGGGGGCACGGATTGCTGTGGCGCCAATGTCCGACGTCGCGGGGTCAAGGAGTTGGGAGTGGGCCAGGGAATCATTGGGAGAGAAAAAAGTCGAAAAGGGGTTATAGGAGAGGAAGGAAGAATTGGGAGAAGATAATAAGAGGAAGAAGAAAAACAGTGTGGGCAAGAGAGGAGAGAAAATTGGTGAGAGCGAGATAGGGAGATGTGAAGAAAAAGATAACGGAGAACAAAGGCCTTGTGCTAGGTTAGGCCCAGTGAGGTTATCAAGAAAGTGATAGGAAAAAGAGGTTCACTGAAGAACAAACAATGCGTAGGATGAAGAATTTATTTAAAAATGTAAAATACAATTGGTGAGTGAAGAGACAAGCGAGAGGATAACAAGGGGAAAATAAATTGGAACAAGAAATCCGATGAATAAACGAGCACAAAGAAAAAGGGACGTTTTGTGAAAGCATGTGCACAATGGAAACGGATAAAAGCGAACGACAAGAGTTTAGCTCTGTCAATAAAGCATAATGTACAAATGCATCGACAAAATTGGCTAACTTCCTGCAGTAATGCAAGTCAGGAATATGACTGCTCTAAGGACAAGTGAAATAATCAAGGTGCGGGCAGAGGGTTGAAGGATTAGAGGCCGACGAGAGAGAGAGAGAGAGAGAGAGAGATGCACGACAAGCTGGAGCGGAGCTCGGCCAAGGCCGCGTGGAGCGCACGTCCCTACGGGCCACGGGAGAAACCGATGGATCGGCTCTTAAACATGGGGCCGTGGAGCACGCGTGCGTCCGTCCCTGGGCGCTTTTGCTCTCTCGGTCGGACCCTGACAAGCAGTCAATGTTCTCCGTGGCTTCGGCTGATTAAATGGTCCGCTTCGCCGGCCTTACGTGCGCATTCCTTCCTTTGAGCTTGGCAAAGTGATCGATATCGATCCTCCTGGCGCGCACCTTGCTGCCAATAGCACATAGAAGAACGCTCCTTCTGGATTTGATGGTTAATGGCAGACTTCGCTAGGCCTCAGCCCCCCCCCCCCGCTGGCCGCCATGTTTGCCAACAAGGTCGGAGGTTTATGTTCGTCCCGTCGCGCTTCAGACTTATCTTCGTGTATATATTTTTCATGCTGCTTCCAGGTGTACCTGTCTTTTACAGCATTTTATGTTGCAAGGATTGTTTCAATGTAATACACGTTACATCGATTTTGAATTGCGCACGTTTCATTTCGCAGCGTGTGGGGGTCCATGCTTATTTTGTGAGGTAAAAACTGAATGCGTTTTCTTCTTTTTTTGAGCCAACAAAACGCTTCAGGTAATTTACGATCAATAATAATCAAAATCAGTTTTTTTCTATTAAATTTGTTTTTGTTGCTTTAATTACAATTTAACCGTTATCACGAAATTCAGAATTTTAACTGATACTCGATACTTCGATAATAATAATAATAATAATAATAATAATAATAATAATAATAATACAGTAATCAATTGATTCGATGCCGTACTTTTGCACCAACGTATGATGACGCTTCCAATGTGACCCGGCTAAGTAGTGCATGTGGATTCATAATTTTTGAGGCAATTGTTTAATACATTTTGAGGGAATTTGTATTTGTAGTGATCGGTACCAGTTATCCATAATCACGTGTTTCCCCGCTGGAAACCAAGAAGGCGGAAAAAGAGCGATAACTATATCAGAGGAGGGAACGGCGAATAATTATAACATTTCTGGTCGAACAAATCCATCAAGCCCGTTGGAATTTTCAGGTGATCGCCTGCACAGAAAGGTGAGCATTGCCGGTGAAGATAGTCTGTATTTGAGTGGGATTCAATCATGAATTTGGGGCCGACAGGATCGTTGGTGGACGAGAGCAGGTGAGTCGACACCTGCATTTCTGAAGAAATTACAAATTCCTGCCAAAATCACCTTCACTCGAACATGGGACCTGGCCAGCCGGTTCGTGAAAGACGAGCCAAAAACGTTCCCCGATTGACACCGCAAGAAGGTGGAAATAATTGGACGTGTTGAAGAAGGAGTAATACTACTAGGCGCTGTTGTAATAATAGTGAACGTAGTTGTAATGGTATTAGAAATAGTAGAAGTATAAGTAGTAGTGGTAATAGTATTTGTTGTAGTAGTAGTAGTAGTACACATTAGAAATAGTGGTAATAGTATTAGAAATAGTGGTAGTAATAGTAGTAGGAATAGCAGTGTTAGTAATTGTAATAGTATTAGTCGTCGTAATAGTAGTATTCGTAATAGTGGTACAAATTAGAAGTAGTGGTAGTATTGGTACGTATTAGAAAGAGTGGTAGTAATAGTATTAGTATTAGTAATCGTCGTAGTAATAGTAATTGTAATAGTATTAGTAGTATTAGTAATGGTGGTACGTTTTAGAAATAGTGGTAGTATTGGTACGTATTAGAAATAGTGGTAGTATTGGTACATATTAGAAATAGTGGTAGTATTGGTACGTATTAGAAATAGTGGTAATAAATATTAGAAATAGTGGTAGTAATAGTCGTAGTACACATTAGAAATAGTGGTAATAGTATTAGAAATAGTGGTAGTAATAGTAGTAGAAATAGCGGTGTTAGTAATTGTAATAGTATTAGTCGTCGTAATAGTAGTATTCGTAATAGTGGTAAAAATTAGAAATAGTGGTAGTATTGGTACGTATTAGAAAGAGTGGTAATAATAGTAGTAGTATTAGTAATCGTAGTAGTAATAGCAGTATTAGTAATTGTAATAGTATTAGTAGTATTAGTAATGGTGGTACGTTTTAGAAATAGTGGTGGTATTGGTACGTATTAGAAATAGTGGTAGTAAAGATTAGAAATAATGGTAGTAATAGTCGTAGTAGTGTTAGCAATAGTAGTAGTAATAGTATTGGTCATAGTAGTAGGAGTACATCTTACAAATTGTGGTAGTAATAGTAGTATTATTAATAGTAGTAGAAGTATGTATTAGAAATAGTGGTCGTATGAGTTGTAGGAGTGGTAGTTTGTTCTGTTAAGCGAAAATTGACTGTTAGTAAACATTTAAACATCACAACTGTAATTTTGAATAGAAGACAAGAGAAGACACTTTTCCGTTGCCATGAGAGAAGTTTCTTCAATCCACTACCATGCGCTTTTGGAACGTACATTAAGTATCAAAGTAAGGGGTATAACGTTGTTTCCATTGATTTTTACCATTCCTCCTGTGAGGACATCATGTACACCCAAGACGGACATGTGGTACAACGCACCATGGTATGGCTTAACGTGATTGCAATGCAGTAATGGCATGGCGCCTGGAAATCACAACTTTGGCACACCTTTCTTCTTCCTATCATAAATATAGTGTTGGAAACCAAAACTTTACGATGGTTTAAAACTATTTATGTCATTGACTACAACAGAGAAACTTGGTAATCTCACTTGTGGAATGTGACAACACAAACAGACTGTCTTACTCAGTAACTGCTTTCACCCCGAAGGCGATCAATGCTGGTGAGGGGAGAGAGAGAGAGAAAGAGAAAAAGAGAGAGAGAGAGAGAGAGAGAGAGAGAGAGAGAGAGAGAGAGAGAGAGAGAGAGAGAGAGAGAGAGAGAGTCTGAGAGAGTGTGAGAGAGAGAGTGTGAGAGAGTGTGAGAGTGAGAGTGAGAGTGAGAGTGAGAGAGAGAGAGTGAGAGAGAGAGAGAGAGAGAGAGAGAGAGAGAGAGAGAGAGAGAGAGAGAGAGAGAGAGAGAGAGAGAGAGAGAGAGAGAGAGAGAGAGAGAGAGAGAGAGAGAGAGAGAGAGAGAGAGAGAGAGAGAGAATGTTTTGCAGTAAAAGTTGCTGTACAAGATGTCTTGCTTGAGGAGAGCCAGTCTATATTATGTGAGACAATAGTCTACATTGTCCAAGTTGGAGAGCATAGATAATTGTATCATGTATCGAATATATAATTATGCAGACAGTAATTTTTTGTACTCCTCCTAACAAGACATCCTAACTGTATGTCTAAATGTTTACAAAACCACACAGGTAAACATAAATGTAGAAATAAAACAATAAGGTAATGATAAAAGACAATAACATCAAATATTCAGAGAAGTGTCATGATTTGAATAAGTAAATAAATAAATTAATAAAAGGTGAGGCAATGATAATAATGATAATAATAATAATGTATAATTGTGTAGCAGCTTGGAATGGAACCGAAGTTCAGAGGAGCATGGCAAGGAGACTGAGCATGTCATTTACACCTGTGAGTTTGTCCAGCCTGTGATCCTCTCTCTGAGACTTAAATCAGCGTGTCATGGCGGCCAGCATGAGCCCTCTGTGACAAATGTATGTGTTTCCACTTCGTCAGTCTTACCCTCAAGTTCTCCGCCCACCCCTCAAGAAACTCTTTCCCTCCATTTTCTGCACACCCACTACACGGGCAGCTGCCCCCCTCTTCATCCACCTCCCTAATCCCTTCATCTTTCTGCTTCTTCTTTCCACACTTTGATCCTCTCTCGTCCTGTTTGCCTGTTTACTTTCCCTCTCCCTCTCACTCTCTTTGCTCTTTGATCATCCTAGTGCGGGGGCAGAACTTTGCAAGCATTTTAAAAAGTTTTTTCTTTTTTTAAAGTTACTCCCTGACACCCTCCCTCTTCCTCACCCCTCACTCCTCTTTCCCATGTTGCACAAAATTCATTCTGTATTTCCCTTTCCGTTACAATTGTAAAAGGTCACACCAAAAGCTTCCTCAGCTGCAACATGTGTAACAGCAGAGGGGGAGAGGCAATTCAACATCCATGGGGTTGAGTGACCCCCATGGACGTGCAACGTGACCCCCTGCCCTTTAAACTGGGAGTGAACTTGGATGCAGGAAAGAAAAGGGGATTGCTGCAGGAAATTGTGTATCGGGAAGGGGGTATTTACAGGGGGAAGTCGGGAAGATGGTGGGATAGGCCAAGAAGGAAGAACTGGAACAGAGAGATTTGAAGGATATGGGCAAGAGGGGAGGGTTGGGGGCAGAAGTTGCTTGAAGAGCGATGGGAGCGTGTGGAGAGGAACAGCAGGGAGGTTGGGAAACATCAGATAAATTAGGATTCTGTTTAGGTACAAGTCACGCCAGTGTGAGCTAAAAACAACCCCACTTTCCATGAATCTGCAGAACTCTTCCCTGACTGGAAAGCTCTGGCATTGCCTGGAAAGGCGTCCAGGGAGGGGGTGCTGGGGAATGATGAGCATGAGGGGGCTTGAGGGCATTGCGAGGGAGGTGGGGGAAATAAAAGAGATTTAGGGAGGAGGTTATTAGGGTAGCAGGAGGCATTTTATACACAGAGAAAATGTTGCATGAACTGATTTTGGACTCCACTTGAAAATTCACATCGCTCTGCTTTCCATCAGTTCCAGTTTTCCACCTCTTGCGAAGATCTACAAAGCTTTCAATCAGCCGATGAGAGAGAGAGAGAGAGAGTGTACGAGTGTGTGTGTGTGTGTGTGTGTGTGTGTGTGTGTGTGTGTGTGTGTGTGTGTGTGTGTGTGTGTGTGTGTGTGTGTGTGTGTGCGTGTGTGCGCGTGTGTGTTTGCACCTTTTACAATGATAAGCTGTGCACCTGGATGCCATAACTTATTAGTGTTTATTTGAGTCTCTGGGAAATAAACTGAACTGTCTAACATGATACAAGTTCTGGTAAAAAGGGGTTCGAAGTTCATGTTTCCATTTAGAATGCCATCCAGCTCCCATTGAACGATGATCAGTATTATGCGAAGATTTTGTTGAAAACTGCCAGTGACACCAAAGATGGAGTGACCTTGAAAGATTGCTTTTTCGTGCAAGGGACTCAAATTGGCCTTGAATGTGTGGAATAGTCCAGCTTTAATTGTGTGTCTGGCGATCAGTCATTATGGGACAGGTAGTCAAAGCTGTTGGTAGTTTTGTTTCGTATGTAGCACAAGGTTGTGGGGTAGCATCATTGGCTGAGAGTGTGGCTGTGCTGCTGATGCAATACCCTCTGTAGGTTCGGGTAGGAATTTGTAATTTGGTTATGGTGCCGGCGAATTTGTAATTTGGTTATAGCTCCCCAACTCTTTGCAAAGGACAGGATGGATCACCTTGACAGTGAAACATCGGGATGAAAGTTTATCGCCGGGTTGAGATTCAAACCCAGGCGAGACAGCCGAGAGGCGAGTGTGCATACCTCTTGGTCATTTTGTCAGCCCGCTGTTGTTAATAATACCCCCATCAGGATAACGGTTAAAAAAAAATGGTGGGAGGAGGAGGTAAAAGTTCAGAAAGTATGGGGATAAATGGAGATGATAGGGGAGTTAGGAAGAAGGAGAACGAGGCGGATCAAATGTAATGTAATAAAAGAGATAATAGTGTATAGTCAGAATGTTTCTACATTGTACTGCAGATGAGGAAGACATGATGAGACAAAGAGGGCACCACCGGCTCAATACTCGTGTATTTTTGGACACCAATTGTTGTTGTTCAGCTTCTCTCCGAACTCTAGAATGGTCCAACATGGCTGCCACCACCGAGGGCATCTTGCATAAGCGCTGAGTACTTTGATGTGACGACGTGACGTCGCTGCAGCTGAAACTTGGCGCCCAGAGGAGCGGTCCTGGATCGCCATCTGCCCAAACACGACGCTGTGCCGTTCCCAACGCCGGGCGGCCGCGGCAGGGACAGAGCCGAGAGGCGAGAGCGGCGGGGCGGCCGCAGTGAAGTCGGGGCCAGAGCCGGAACAGGCCCCGCTGTGTGCGCTCTATTCCCGCAAACACACAAACATGGTGCATCAAACCCGAGGATGCATCACCTCCGCTCTCACGCCACGCTTGCTCCATATCCTCCTTGTATTACTATGCACTTATTCACTTCTAACCTCTCCTCACTTCCCGTGTGTTCGTTTCTGTTTAAAAACAGAAAACTTTACTGCATCCTGCCCACCTGAAATGGACATAAAAAGGAAAGGCCTTCAAATGCAGGAGAGTGCATTTCATGGTGTAACGATGCCTCGTAAGAGTGACCAGTAAGTGGGAGTGATTGTGACGTGTCTGTGAAAAAGAAACGACCGTGATGTCTCGCAAACTGCTCAAACGCTGGACTGCCATAGTTTCCTGTGATATGGTTTTCTAAAACTGACCATATCCACATGTCTTACCATATGTGTGCACATTGCTTAAGCATTTGTTTCTCCGACCCTCACAAATTTTGTGGCTAATGTCCTCAAACCCCCTTTTTTCCAGATAAGTATGACATTTATGCAGTGTTTTGTACCATGTTATGTTTCTGATGAAAATTAATTGTTTTTTTTTTTCCATTAAGCTTTGGAGCAGAGTATAGAGTGAGATAGAGTGTCTGAGCACCTCATCCTTAAAAATCATTCCTTTGTAAACCAGACACACTTCCTTAGTCTCGCGGACTCGTATCGGACCAAACCCGTATTCATTCATCAACTGATTGCCGCAGAAAATTTGGACGCAGGTAAAGGAAAATCTACACTTTAAACCTCCATTGCATTCCCAAACATGTAACCTGTTCCTACCTGCATATTACGCTCCATTAAGGAAAACATAATGTGCAGGAGAAGACTCATGAGAAACAGAGAAACACAGAGAATCAATCACAGAGTAGGCTGACAAAGCTTTTTTGGGGATAGTGAAGGAAAATAAAACTTACCATGGCTAAATGAAAAATAAATTACAGATTGACAGATGCAGACACTCATAAATGAAAATTGAATGCAACACAACAGTGTGTTCCTGCCTGGCTGCTTGACCTATCCACTTTATCACGAGCAGGCAAGAAATATTGACCAAGCATGGGCTGGATGTCAACCGATTTGTCTCAATGGAAGAGTAGTCATCGGTGTAATGCCAGAGAACGAATTCACCTGTGAGGACCGGTTTGCCATTGGTGGCCCGACCTCAATGAATAAGGTGTGTGTGTGTGTGTGTGTGTGTGTGTGTGTGTGTGTGTGTGTGTGTGTGTGTGTGTGTGTGTGTGTGTGTGTGTGTGTGTGTGTGTGTGTGTGTGTGTGTGTGTGTGTGTGTGTGTGTGTGTGTGTGTGTGTGTGCTATGAGGAAGCAATTAGCACAACGTACCTTTTGTAAATACACGAGTATAGCCAACACCTTGAAACAAAAAGAAAAATATTTTTTGAAGATGCGTTCCTCCATGATGGATGTGCAGGTTGCACGTAAACTGCAAGGACATTCATTTCGGTGTGAAGCAATATTGTAAACGACACTGCAGCTGCCACTAGACCCTCAGAATTTTACGATTTAACTGTGAGCACTGCATTGTTCACAACATGCTCAGGAAGGGGATATCTCTGAATCTATATCTTTTTTGATGGACTGCGTCCTCTCGACCCACCCTAAATATTTGTTCCACTGCCATGACAAGTCAAGTACTGACCGAATAGGGATTGAAACACCTTTAACCACAGCAGAGGAGCACAAGGCTTTTTGTGAGGAAGATGATCTCAACCTTCATTGATGCCACTCAAATGCTCATGTCACTGCTTGTACAATCAACCACTCCTCTCAAATACAAAATTGGTACATCACTTGATAGAGTGCAGACCTCCACCAGGCTGAACAGTTTACATTTTGTATCCCACTGATAGGCCGGATCTGCATCCGGACTTGAACCAAAATCTAATCAGCTTGTTCTTGTCACCTTTACACAACTCACCCATCCACAACTTTTTGAAATATCATGCTATGTATCGTTTTTGGCTCCATCTCTCAATGGTGAAGAATCACTTAAGAATTCTTGGATCTAGATCTTCACCAAAATTGAATCAATTTGTCCTTGTCATGTATCCAACCTGTCCACAAGGTTTGTCCGAATCCGTCCATAACTTTTTGAGATGCTCAGAGACAAACAGACAGACAAACAGGGATGAAAACATAACCTACACCACCAAAGGTGGAGGTAAAGCTCGTTTAAACATGTCCTCGAGGTAAAAGGTTTCACCAAAGGTGGAGGTAAAGCTCGTTTAAACATGTCCTCGAGGTAAAGATCTCACCAAACGTGGAGATAAAGCTCATTTAAACATGTCCTCGAGGTAAAAGGTTTCACGAAAGGTGGAGGTAAAGCTCGTTTAAACATGTCCTCGAGGTAAAGATCTCACCAAACGTGGAGATAAAGCTCATTTAAACATGTCCTCGAGGTAAAAGGTTTCACCAAAGGTGGAGGTAAAGCTCGTTTAAACATGTCCTCGAGATAAAAGATCTCACAAGCAACTTACTAGTACAACATGCCACCTCCAACTTGAAACACATCTCAGAAAACATTCACAATCACATCACCATCATCACTTTGCAACGGCAGCACAACAATAAACGACTCAACACACCACAACCCGTGATCCATCCATCTGAACGAACCCTCCCGTGCTCCTCCAGAGTAACATTATCTAGACCTCGTTCCGGTTACCACCCCAACTCTCAAAACCTGTCAACACAAACTCGACCCGACTCAAGACCCGTACTGTCACCTTGAACCTGACACTGCAAACCACTCCATCACAACTTGCTCTCAACTCACACAAAACCGACTATTTAACATTTATTCTTTCCTCTGTTTTGGGGGGAATCCGGTTGGAGTGGCCAGCTTCCTTGAGGCTGTGGGCTTCCTGTGAGACTGTCTGGGGCTGCTGATGGTGATGATGATCTCACCCAATCAGTTCAACTTTTAAATTCGAAGATTTGCAAACCAATTATCCTTGGTACATTTGTTCCTTTCCATCACTCCCTCGAATCTATCCTGTGGGCTCGTTTAATCATGGACTCGTCAAAGCGTCAGTCCCGTTTGATGCCTTAAAAAAGCCCCAGAAGAATCAGGATATTTGATCACGCTAAGTGATCTGGTATAAATCGTGCTATGCTTATACTGTATACCTATATCTTCATTTGAATGGTAAAGAATTTCAAACTATTACTTCCGGCCGATGTCTGTATCTTCCTTTCACAGCCTGCTTCCTCGCCGGCATCAAGTTTCTCGGAAAAATAGCCTGTTCTCAATGTTTTCCGACAATTTTGCGAGAGGCAGTATCATTGATGGTGTAAAACATTTGACCACATCATAAAATTCTGTTTTCTAAACCTTCTGATATGAGGAGATAAAAGGATTTTACCGACTTGACCCAGTGGCATTATAGTGAGAATGTGCACTCTGAGTCTGGGATGTCGGCAGCTTGTTTCTGACCTTGGTTGAGTTGTACTGAAGACTCGCTTGACGTTCACCATTTAAAGGATAGAACACAGATGAACCCCATAGGTTGGCATCCACAGGAAGGAGGAAATTCCTCATTTGTCCCAAGGAGCACGGCAGGTAAAGCAGACTCATAAAGATGGCGTCGCTGGTACTCATAGTGCTCTGGGAACTGAGTCACTTCCCCCAAGCATTGCCACTGTTTTTGCCTGAAATAAAATCCGGTGTTGTCATGTGCGTGTGTGTGTGTGTGTGTGTGTGTGTGTGTGTGTGTGTGTGTGTGTGTGTGTGTGTGTGTGTGTGTTATGTACAACACAGCTCCATGAGCCTGGGATCATGTAGATGCCATACACATGCACATAAAACACACCACAAATCACCTGCTAGATCCCACATCCAGAGTCGTGTTACCATATAGATTGAGGTTCTTAGTATGAGCGAGTATCATACTGGTCGGTAATCATGTGACAGATCTTATCTTTGGCCGAGCTCACCAAGTCACAGAACCGCGGTATTATCTGCATGCCATTCGCAAGATAAAATAGATTCCCCTTGAACCACCATATGCCACCGTCGTGATATAAGCAGAATGAGTCAGTGGACCAAATCAATTCAACAAGTGTATTAAAAGAAAAGCACATATGAACAAGCAAGCAACAACGCAATTGCCCATTAACCCAATGGGACACTCACGGCCCATGCAATATTTCTATATGTCCAGTCAACATATATCTCATCAGGCCTGCATTTGGCCAACAGAGATAGAAGTAGAGATGCAGTTGGGGATAAGACAGGATGGCCACCCTAAGCACCTTAACCTGGTACGATGGGCTCTGGGGAGCCTGGTGCGTCCCTCTGGGAGGTTGCATGAGCAATATGCCCACGGCTCCTGGAGGGCGTGGCACATCTCCAACAACTGTACTTAATGGTCCCCTTGCACTCTGTTCTTTGTTTTCTGATTATCTGGCATGGTACCAGACACCAGGGGCTGTGAGGTCAGACCAACAACCCCCCAGGGCACTGAGATGTAATGGCTGCTCCACTGCTCGCATCCTTCATCCACACCGACTTGTCCGACACAGTACGACTCAGCGCAACAACTGTGCAGCAGAGTGTCCCTGGACTCACGTACCACACAACAGCTCACTGCCACTAAAAACTGCCACGAGCCACGAGCAAGACACCAAAGGTCACAACTTGCACCACCACAGGGAGACCAGAAATGATGAAGATGGAGATGGCGATGACCAAAATGTAACGGCTGCTGCACTGCTTGCCTCCCTCGGCCATGCCAGCTCATCCCGCACAGCATGACTTTGTGCAACAATCGCTCAGCAGTGTGTTCCCGGACTCATGAATTGCACACCAGCGCACTGCCACGAATGAGACGCCTACGTTCACGATTAGCACCATCACATGAAGACCACCAAGACATCAGAGACGATGGAGATGGAGACGGCGATGACCAAAATGTAATGGCTGCACCACTGCTCACCTCCCTCATCCACACGAGCTCATCCCACACAGCATGACTTGGTGCAACAACCACTCAGCAGAGTGTTCCTGAACTATTGAATTGCAAACCAGCTCACCGCCACCAATAACTTCCACGAGCCACAAACGAGACACCAAAGTTCATGACTCGCTCCACCACAGGGAGACCATTGATTATGGAGAAGGTGATGACACACGGAGACAAGAAAAGACAAGAGGAGGCCAGAGATTAACTATCAATACATAGAGATGACCAGAGCGCGAGATTACAGGGATTTTTATTTCTGCCCTCCTGTCGTGTAACTCCACCCATCTTTGTTCTTGATACGCATATTTGCGAAACAAGCTCGCCCTGGTTGGTAGCTTGACATTTCATCTGCTTGGTGACAGCTTTTGAACTTTGCATTCTTGAACTGCTCAAGGCCATTTGGGGTTTGCAGTCATGACGTCGTTGTAATGACATCATCACGGCATAAGTTCGGAGCACTTCCAAAATTCCATATGTATGCATACATGCACTAGCGAGGAATGCTGACGCATTGGAAGCAATAACGAACTGTACTTCGAACTCTACGAACTGCGACTCCGGTCGCTCACCTGCATTTGTTTTGCCATTTAATTTTTTTCATGCATTTATTTTCCTTTATTTATATTTTCATTTACGGATGCTTTGCGAGGTGTCATCTGCCATGGGTCTGGAACCATGGGTCTGGAACTGTGAACCAGAATAGCACGAAGTTCCTTGACTTTGCAAGAAGTCATGAACTAAGGGTGGCTGGTTCATGGTTTCAGTGCCCACAGGCTCATCACCGGACTTGGTATTCCAAAGCTGGTGGTGTGGCAAAGGAGATTAATCATGTGCTTGTTGATGGTCGCTGGAGGAGGATCCAGAACTGCAGGGTTTACCGGAGTTCTCAGTTCTTCAACACCGATCATAAGCTTTTGTAGCAACTCTGAAGTTGCAGCATAAATCCAGGAGAATGGTACCATCCAAGCCAAGGCTGGATGTTGGCAAGCCCAAGGATGAGAGGGTAGCTGAGGAGTTTGCGAACAGGCTGAGTGCAGATTTGGGGGGTCTGAGTGCCTTGGGGAATCCTGAAGAGTTGTGGAGTGCCTTCAAGACCACCATCCTTGATGTTGCCGGTGGATGTCTTGGAACTCACCATCAGGTGAAGAAGAATTTTGTCTCTCAAGAGACACTGGATACCATTGATCAGAGTTGCAGGGCCAGGCTTAATGGCAAAGCTGAGCTGTTCAGGGAGTTGAGACATAAAACTGTATGTGCGCTGAGGATGGACAAGGAGGCCTTTGTGCAAGGAATCTGTGAGGGGCTACAGCATCAACTGTGGTCAAGTGATTCTCATCCTGCTTACAGGGGAATTCGCGCATTGCGTTCATCCAAGCCCATCCCTCGGTGTACTGCAGTTAGAGCGGAGGGTGGTGGGCTCTTGATAGAAGAGACCAAAATGAAAGCCCACAGGGCCGGTTACTATAAGTATCTGTACCATGCTGATCCACCAGCTGTTGAGTTGGATGTCAGGGATGTTGCTATCCCTATTACTGACCCTCCAATCAACTGTGATTCACCTTTGTTTGTGAAAACACAGGCTGTGGTGAACCAATTGAAATGTGGTTAAGCTCCTGGGATCTGTGGCATCCATGCTGAACTTTTCGTGGCTGGTGGAAATGCTGTACTCATGTCGTTGCATGCAGTTCTGTGCTCTGCCTGGAACACAGGCATCATCCCAACTGCCTGGAAGAGGGGCCTTGTTCTCCCTCTCTGGAAAGGGAAGGGTGATCTTCAGTACTGCAACAACTACCGAGGGGTGACGCTGCTCTCAGTGCTGAGCAAGGTCATTGCTTGGATAATTCTTGATAGGGTTCACCACCATCTGCTTGAGCAACAGCACCTAGAGCAGTCACGCTTTACACGAAAGAAGACAACGATTGACTGTATCCTTACTCTTCAGGTCCTCACCAAATGCAGACGAGAGTTTCGGCAGGGGCTGCTTGCAGCCTATGTTGATCTCTGTAAAGCGTTCGATTCAGTGAATCGGGATGTCCTCTGGAGGATTCTTGGTCTTCATAAGGTGCCACCAAAACCGATCAATATGAAGTCTGAACTATACTCAGGAACTGAGAGTGCTGTGAGACGGTGGTGATACCATCTCCGATTTATTTCAAATTGTTACTGGAGTTCTTCACTGGGTGTGTACTGGCCCCCACACATTTCAGCGCTTGTATTGACTGGATGCTGGGGAGGATGTTGGAGAGATCAGCTGCGGTGCATCGTTTGTCAAGGTCAAGATCTCTGACCTTGATTTCACAGATGAAGCAGTCATCTTTGCAGAGCTGTGGATATCCTTTTGGGGGCCCTTGGGGTCCTGAATTGGAGCTGCTGGGATTATGTGTTTTCTGTGTCAAAACTACGATCCAGGCTTTCAATGACATCTTGGATGTTGCTAACTTGTCTGTAACTGTTTGTGGTGAGGATGTTTAGGTCATGGAGAGATTCACTTACCTTGGCAATGATATTCATGTCTCTGCTGGCTGTGAGCCAGAGGTCAATAGACATCTGGTTTGGGCCTGAGGAGTCATGGATTCATTGGATCATGGGGTGTGGCGGTGTCAGTACCTGTGCAGGACGAAAGTCCGAGTAATCAGGTCCTTGGTGCTTCCAGTCTCGCTCTGCAGATGTGAGACTTGGACTTTGACCAGGGATCTCAGACAAAGACTTAATTTCTTTGGTACCAGGTCTCTTTGGCGAATCCTTGACTTTCTCTGGTCAGACTTTGTGTACAACGAGCGGTTGCTGAGAGATAGTCAAATGACATTTGTTACCTAGATAGTCCGTGAGTGTCAGCCGTCGCTAGATGGACATGTGACTCGTTTTCCTGACACTGATCCTCCTCACCAGATTCTCTCAGCGAGGGATCCTCGTGAGTGGAGGAGGCCAATGGGCCGACCACGTGCCTCGTGGTTTCAGCAGGTTGATCAGCATCTCAAGGAGATGGGGATGGGCCAGGCATCTGCATGGAGGATGGCCAGGCGGAGGTCCGAGGTCCCGGCGGAAAGTGGACGCAGCGACGCGCTACTCCAACGCATTCTCCCATACCTCACCTGACCTTCCTCGGTATGAGGTGAATGTACAGATTTACTCCTTTGAGTGGATTGATGATACGGGAGACATCATTGCAGATTTACTTACGTTTTCATGAGGCACCTGTGGCCGAAGGCTCCAGTTCAACCATGGCCAACCATGATGCTGCGAAAAGCTACCGCAGCTCATGGAACTAATTGAGGCAAAGGGTTTTTAACGCAGAAAGGACAGGATTATTTTGAAAGAGGATGCCATTCTTGTACCTTCCTGTCCAAGCAGAAAATATCTGCTCTGGTTCAACGTGGCTAAGGATCCTCTTATCCTTCTTCTTTGTTGCAATGCAGCAAGTGACTTCGTCATGCTCCCCATGATCCAACAGCCATCACAAGTTCTACATCCCCTTCTTTCTATTCTCTCCCCTCTAACAGCATCATCATCATCATCATCCCGAGCTAAGACTTGTGTTTTCTATTTACAGCAGAGTAAGTAATATGTTTACCCTCACCCACCTTGCTATTTTGTAAAAAAAAAATTAAAAGGTAAAACTCTTGTGTTTTGTTTATTTTATGCTGTATTTATTTTATTTACATGTTTATTTCAATGTTAACATTATATATATATATATATATATATATATATATATATATATATATATATATATATATATATATATATATATATATATATATATATATTTTTTTTCCATGTTTATTTCAATTGTAATGTATTTATTTCTGGCTGCCGCCGGTCTTCCTCTATATTTTCAAGAATCCCAGGAACCAAAACCTCCCTTTTCCCATTGGCCCTTGGTTTCCACTATTGTGGTCATACATCAGTAAACAGATCAGTATCTGGTGTGACAACCATTTGCGTTGACACACTCTTGGCAACAGCACGACGTTGAGGCCACGAGATGGTCGAAGAAGGCTTGAGGGATGTCATTCCTGATCTCTACCAAGGACTGTCACAGTTGGGCCAACGTTGCTGGATGCTTTTGAAGATGGCACAATCGTTGTTACATTTCATCCCACACATGTTCTATGGAAGAAAGATCAGGTAAAACAGCTGGCCAGGGAAGTGGGGTGAAGTGCGGTGAAGTTGGTGACCACTCATGCAATGTGAGGGCGTGCTTTATCCTGTTGAAGTGTCGTCCATGAACCTGCAGGAACGGGAGGAACGTGAGGATGGTGAACTTCATAATGGTACAGAATACCTGTCAAATTTCCATTCATGATCTCCAGCTGTGTTCTGTGATGTGCGGGGATGCCTCCCCATATGATCATGCTTCCACCGCAGAATGACGATGGCACAACACGTGAGTCAGTGTAACGTTCCCCTTCCCGTCAATAAATGTGACAATGGTCATCACAACTGTCAAGGTGGAACTTTGACTCATCTGTAAAGAGGACAGCACCCCAATCTTGTCTCCTGAACCGCAGACGTTGTCCACATCAAACTAGGCGCACATGTCAAAGATGCGGCAACAAAATCTGACGTACTGCTGGTCGTCGTGGTCTGATGTTATGCTCACGTCACCGATTCTGGACAGTTCTGGCAATGATTGGTCACAAGCCAGGGATGCTGCGAGCTGTCAAACTTGCTGTCTGGAACCGGTTCCTGAGGTGCACCAACCGGATATGGCTATCCTACTCGACGTGACGTCACACGTGGTCGCCCAGAATGTGGACGGTCTCTGATGTTGCCATTTTGTTGATATAATGTCTCCAGAGTGACTGTATGTGACTGTTCCAATGAACAACAAAGCACCTAGGCACACAACAACGTTTTATGGCATTCCTGTCTCAAGCATGCCAATAGCACATAGTCGTAGGCGTTCATTTTCGGAAAGGGGTGGCATCACGTTTGCGACGTTGAGACATCGATAGAAACATGTTTCACAGCTGTGATGGTTCACCGAATCGTGCTGCATTGCATTTTGCTCAGTAGCACTGTCACGTGGCTCATTACAAGTGCATGGCAATTCGTGTGTGCAGTGCACAGTTTGCACGTGCAAATTCCGGATATTCATGGGTAAACTGGGGAACATGTTAAGGCACATGTTGGCTGACCATTATATTGCGAGGGGACATGTCTATCATTTTGTCGTGTTTTTTAGGGTGCACAGGACCTTGTTTTTTTCCGTTTGTATATATAGATATATGGTGCAGGCACCTCCTATTGGTCAGAATTCTTGCAGAAAATGCTGGTGTGGCACAATACAAGGGCTCAGTCGCTATTGTAGTGAAGAGGTCCCATTTAGCAATTTAATGATGATATAAGCTTGTCAGCTCAACTTTTGTGGGGAGTCCACTCCACACTGATGAAGTCCAGTGATCCAGAAATGCATCCATGGATTGAGTTTCTTCCCTAGGAGTGGGGTTGGAAAAAAGAGAGTTGGCTGGATGATGCTGTAGGTCGCAGCCAACACACTGCAATATGGTGGGTTTAGATATCCATTCAAAATGGAATTCGATGACCCATCCGCCAGTATTGGTTGTTGAATGATGTGTTGTTGGTGGACGTTGAAGATCACGTCGCGTCTTTCCTGATGAGTAAACAAGTAATTACTAGCACCCTGACCAAATTATTTTAATCCAGCCTGGATTGTGGTAGCAAGTGGTCTTGTCTTCTTGGAGGTTCCTTGACACCAAGGTTACACCACTTGCTATGTCAGTGTGGTTGTTGTCTGATCAGCAGCAACTACACGACGTATAAATTCACGTTCCCAGTTCGCCGTCCTTCAGCGACGAAGGGCAACCTTGACTTGACAGTTATCGATGTCGTGGTTTAACTCAAGACCATTTCTTCGGCCAAAAAATGGTCACCAAATGAGAGTGATCGTGCAAAGCACTATTCACTTCAAGCACGGTTTTCACTTATTTGGACTTCAGGAGAACATCTTTGACCAAATCTACGTAAGCGTGAGAATTCTTTCTTGAGCAAACTAGCCCACCAAGTCGCAACCTTACACCCTGTGGGAAAGCGTGCAGCGTCAGCCCGAGCTCTCTGTCCCCAAGAAAGGGTCGCCGCTCGGCCGGAACGGCCAGTCTCAGGCTCGGAGCTATTTCCAGCACGAAGCATCGCGCAAGCCGGGTGGGGACGGGGGATTAAGAAATCAACACGTTGTTGGTACAATGCTTTTAGCAGCCTAAAGAAAGGGCCATTTTCCTGTCATTATCAACTCGCGGTCCTATCACTGGATGTTTTGTGCGTGCGTGGAGGCGGCGGTCCGGCCAGCAGGTCAGTGGTCTATTTGTCCTTTTACATTTCGTCCCAGGCGAGCCGCTCACAGGGATGTGAACGAAGCAGAGCCAGAGAGGTCGGTGGAGATCGCTGGAACGCTAATGGAAGTGAAGAAAAAGCGCTCAAGCCCCCTCGTCCCCGTCATTGCCCCTGCTTCCCAGAAAGTCGGCGTGCGCTATCACACCCATTCCCGCGATTGGTGTCAGGCCCATATCAGCACATTTCCCGATTGCTTGTGACGCAAAACAAGTTAAATATGTAACTGGAGAATATTGGGACTGACACAAACGTGTGCTAATCAAATAAACGGTCTGGGAGCGACTCTGTTCGGTCATATTGAATAAAACTCCAGCACATTTGGGCCAAACTTTTAATTAGCGTTTAACAAGAGGCGCTTGGAGACAGCGGTGGGCGAGGGTTGGGGTGGTGGCTGAATGGCTGGGGTGGAACGGGGCAAGGACAATAAGGAGGAATAACTTGGGAAGAAAAACATCTCCTTATTAAAAGGCGAAACCGAATGAAGAATGTGAAGCATAACTATGCGAGGGAAGAGTTTTGAGCAATTGATGTATGTGTGCATGGACGGGCGCATTTGTGGGAAGGAAGTCTGGGAAACGAGCGGAGATTGAAGATAAAAAAATAACTGCAAGAGGGGGTCATTGCCTCGCAGCCATGATGACTGCGGTGGACGCATCCCTAGCTCTGTGCAATAGATTTACTGCTGAGCCAAGGCCGTGCTGGGCCGCGAGAGGCCACGGTGGACCTCTGTGGCACGCATACCCAATGCCTGCCCGCTTCCTCTCGGCCCTATAGAATTCCACCCCACACCCCACTCCCAATGATTTTCTTTTGGGGTTGATCTCTCCTTTTCCCCTCCCTTGCACGGGAACGGCTTTTCAGCTGGAAAACGTGTTTCAGGTCAACTGTCACGCCTTGTATAGCCTCGCAGGATGAGAGTTCCAACCTCGTGCCATGGTACCCTCCGAATGTCGTGTACCTCTGGCTGCCCTGCATCACCCAACCCTTTCCTCCGGTGTCGTGACCAAGGTGCAAAAGGGTCCCCGCAGATCAAACACCACGCTGAGGGTGAAAGTCCATCCTACGGTGGCACCGTCATGTCCTGCAAACAATATGCGATGGGTGGAGAAGATCGTCCCAGTTGGACTCTTGATGACCTCTCCCAGGATGATGTTCTTGGGGCCACGTTAGCAGAAATAGTAAAGATCTCTTCGCTAGTTAGCACAGTGTGTCATGCTCTGGGCAGTTACATCATCGGGATTCAAGATGGTAGCTCTGCCCTCGTCAATCATGACCTGCCGTGACAGCATGATTCCTGCACCATGCTTTGGATTTGGAGCATGATCCTTGCAGAAAGTTGCAGCGAAACTTTCAAGTTTCGTTTCGTTTAGAACTTGCAATAATAATACGAGTTCCTTTGCAAGGAACTTTAACGCAGGAGGCCATTAGGCCCAGCCATTAAGCTTGTGCAATGTTTGCCAACCAATGGTTACTTGTCTGTACTCTATCCTTGATTTTTTTCTTTCTTTATTGGAATATGCTGCCTGCTTGCTTTGTGGCAACCATTTAAAGGATAGAGCATTGACAAACAATGCTGGGAAGGCAATGGAAAAGCACCCCGGATAACCCTTGCCAAGAAACTTCTTCGGCAGCACAGACGCTCTGTACGATATGTCAACATCCAAAATCAAGCAACTAAGCAGCACATACAATTTTTTAAGTCTTTGGTATGACTCGGCCAGGGTTTGAATCACTGACCTCCCAGACTCGGAGCAGACACTCGAACCATGACACCACCTGGTCGAGTGAAAAGTTTCTCAAATCAAAAATGGACCTCAATTGGTTCCGTGGAGAATACGTTGACTAACCGGAGCAGACGGGTCGCCAGTTATCCGTCGCTGGTAGATATGTGCAAAAATGACTGCTTTATTTACTTTTCTTTGCAATCTAATCCATATTCAATCGTCTCTGCGGATGGGGCTGATGTAATGCCCGACCATATGTAAGCGTCTAATGTTGGGTTTCAAATTGTGCGGTTCCCCAATATGTAATTATATCTGATGGTCCGGATCTAGATAGTGTTGGCCCATATCGCAATTGAATGAAATCATATCGATGTGGAGCTGGACGGTCTTTCATTTCTCATTACGCGTGCACCAAAGAAGCGACGCAGCGACGATGGATGTTCAGCAGCATCTACAGCAAGGCCTTAAATGGCACTCAGGCCAAAAGGGGCCAACACTAAATTCATTACACCACTCACATTCCATGGTAACATGAAACTTCATAATTAATTCTCAAAGTCCCTCTCGTTTAAAATTCGTGCGGAAGATTGCTTCAGCAACCGCTACGAGGGTTATGTTTCACCGGAGAAAGCTACTGCGCTATGTGACCCCGACATATTATATAGAACAATACAAAATGGGCCAACACGTTCAGGTCTTTCGTTCTTTGAAGAGGTAGACAGGCTGGCCAAGCTAGAGATGTTGCATCACTCAGTCGGTATGACAGTCACACACAAAGGTGGTAAAACGAACCACCGTCCTTGAGATCTACACCGCATGTGCATCCATCTGGAGGTGACACCTCCCCGGCCTGTCCTCCTCAATCCAGCCAACCCTAGCTCCCGCCCCTTGGCTATCTGAGACATAGCACAGGGATCCGCAAAGGCGTAAAACAGCCATCCGGTCTGTCACAGAGGTGGCCGGGGTCCTTGCACTCACACTTTTGCTCTTCCTAATACATCTCAGTGTTGCATCGGTCCAAAATAAACACAGCCTGACGTTTGGAGCTGCACATCCACTGCACGGTAAATACCTTCTTACATCTACTTATAAATCTTTATTAACCTAAATAGGGGGCTAGGGCTTGCGCCCTAATGTGGAGGAAATCGATGCAGTTGCAGTAAATCACATCCACTCACGACATCATCTCCAGACCAAGTGCTTCAACCTGCGCTGGCTGTGGGCACATGGGCAGCGTTTAAAAGTCCGTACATTGATTTTCCTTTCTCTAAAAGGCATTAATACCCATGAATAAACATGCACTGCGTTTTGCGGAACCGTAGGCCTACTAAGTCTTCAGTTGGGGTGTTGGTGTTGCTCGTGCGTGGCCTCACTGGGGTGTTCGAGCGGCGTGCAGTGTCTGGCCCACATCCAGACTATAGGCCCGAGTTATGGTGACCTGCCTGCCTTCCAGATGCACCATCTCAGCTGTGATCTCTCGTCGTGGCATCAGCACTTGTGAGGATATGCATATTTATATATATATATATATATATATATATATATATATATATATATATATATATATATATATTGTGGGTGGGGTCTGTCATGTTACACAATCCCTGTCTTAATGTGGAGTCTTTTCTTGTCTCGGATGAGTCACTGAGTCCCACAAAAGGCAGGACTTGCTCAATGCCACTTTCACAGCACACGTATTGAGATAACGCTTCAACACTATAATACGAGTGCACACACCTGCGGTGCAGTAACACCTCTGCTAACCCCTTCCTTTGGTGGTTGGTTGGAAGTTGGAATTTTAAAGGAGCTCCTCAACATGGTACATTGACTGCTGTGTTTTGATGAATACAGTAGTTCTTCATATGTTCTTTGAAGGAGCTGCAGCAACTCGAATCCCAACCCAGGTAAAAGCTGTCATCCTGCTGTCTCATAGGCATGGTGAGGCATCAATGTATGTGCTGTCCCTGGGATGGACGTTAAACCAGGTGTTGTGTCTGCTAGCATTAAATGGTGGACGTAAAGGATCCACCCACGGTGTCCTTTGCAAAGAGTGGGGAGTTATCACCAACATCCTGAAACGTTACCAATTCATGAAACATGAAACAAAACCGACTTATCACAAACATTACAAATTCCTGCTCTAACCTACAGGGGGCACTGCATTCATGGCACAGCCACACCCAAAGTCAATCATACGACGCGCAGACTTGATACAAAAGAAGAAGAAGCAGCAGGTTTCCTCAGCTATTCTTTCTTTTTCCTCCACCACCTCTGAGTCCTCTTTGTCAACAAGAAATATGCGCCTATCAAATTAAAAGACCAATGGGTGTGGTAAGGTGAGCTAAGACCACTTCGACTTATTATGAATCGCCTTTCCCACCATATTACATGCAAACATCCGTTAACCCACCACATTGCACACAAACATCCGTTAACCCACCACATTGCACACAAACATCCGTTAACCCACCACATTGCACACAAACATCCGTTAACCCACCACATTGCACACAAACATCCGTTAACCCACCACATTGCACACAAACATCCGTTAACCCACCAAATTGCACACAAACATCCGTTAACCCACCACATTGCACAAAAACATCCATTAACCCACCACATTGCACACAAACATCCGTTAACCCACCACATTGCACACAAACATCCGTTAACCCACCACATTGCACACAAACATCCGTTAACCCACCACATTGCACACAAACATCCGTTAACCCACCACATTGCACACAAACATCCGTAAACCCACCACATTGCACACAAACATCCGTTAACCCACCACATTGCACACAAACATCCGTTAACCCACCACATTGCACACAAACATCCGTTAACCCACCAAATTGCACACAAACATCCGTTAACCCACCACATTGCACAAAAACATCCATTAACCCACCACATTGCACACAAACATCCGTTAACCCACCACATTGCACACAAACATCCGTTAACCCACCACATTGCACACAAACATCCGTTAACCCACCACATTGCACACAAACATCCGTTAACCCACCACATTGCACACAAACATCCGTTAACCCACCACATTGCACACAAACATCCGTTAACGCACCACAATGCACACAAACATCCGTTAACCCACCACATTGCACACAACCATCCGTTAACCCACCACATTGCACACAAACATCCGTTAACACACCACATTGCACACAACCATCCGTAAACCCACCACATTGCACACAAACATCCGTTAACCCACCACATTGCACACAACCATCCGTTAACCCACCAAATTGCACACAAACATCCGTTAACCCACCACATTGCACACAACCATCCGTAAACCCACCACATTGCACACAAACATCCGTTAACCCACCACATTGCACACAACCATCCGTTAACCCACCACATTGCACACAACCATCCGTAAACCCACCACATTGCACACAAACATCCGTTAACCCACCACATTGCACACAAACATCCGTTAACCCACCACATTGCACAAAAACATCCGTTAACCCACCACATTGCACACAACCATCCGTTAACCAACCATATTGTACACAAACATTCGTTAACCAACCATATTGTACACAAACATCCGTTAAACAACCATATTGTACACAAACATCCGTTAACCCACCATATTGTACACAAACATCCGTTAACCCACCATATTGTACACAAACATTCGTTAACCAACCATATTGTACACAAACATCCGTTAACCCACCATATTGTACACAAACATCTGTTAACCAACCAAATTGTACACAAACATTCTTTAACCCACCATATTGTCTACAAACATCCGTTAACCCACCACATTGCACACAAACATCCATTAACCAACCATATTGCACGTAAACAAATCTGTGAACCCACCATATTGCACGTAAACAAATCCGTTAACCCACCATATTGCATGAAAACAAATCTGTTAACCCACCATCTTGCATGCAAACATCCGTTACCCCACCATATTGCACACAAACATCCGTTACCCCACCATATCGCACGTAAACAAATCCGTTAACTCACCATATTGCACGAAAACAAATCTGTTAACCCACCATATTGCACGTAAACAAATCTGTTAACCCACCATATTGCACGTAAACAAATCTGTTAACCCACCATATTGCACGTAAACAAATCCGTTAACCCACCATATTGCAAGCAAACAAATTTGTTAACCCACCATATTGCATGCAAACAAATCTGTTAACCCACCATATTGCACATAAACAAATCTGATAACCCACCATATTGCACACAAACATCCGTTATCCAACCATATTGCACACAAACATCCGTAAACCCACCATATTGCACGTAAACAAATCTGTTAACCCACCATATTGCACGTAAACAAATCCGTTAACCCACCATATTGCAAGCAAACAAATTTGTTAACCCACCATATTGCATGCAAACAAATCTGTTAACCCACCATATTGCACATAAACAAATCTGATAACCCACCATATTGCACACAAACATCCGTTATCCAACCATATTGCACACAAACATCTGTAAACCCACCATATTTCACGTAAACAAATCTGTTAACCCACCATATTGCACGTAAATAAATCCGTTAACCCACCATATTGCACGTAAACATCCGTTAACCCACCCTAGTGCACGCAAACAAATCAGTTAACCCACTATATTGCACGCAAACAAATGTGTTAGCCCACCAAATTGCACGTAAATAAATCCGGTAACCCACCATATTGCACGCAAACATCCGTTAACCCACCAGAGTTCATGCAAACAAATCCGTTAACCCACCATATTGCACGCAAACAAATCTGTTAACCCACCATATTGCACGTAAACAAATCCGTTAACCCACCATATTGCAAACAAACATCCGTTAACCCACCATAGTGCACGCAAACAAATCCGTTAACCCACCATATTGCATGTAAACAAATCTGTTAACCCACCATAGTGCACGTAAACAAATCCGTTAACCCACCATATTGCACGCAAACAAATCTGTTAACCCACTATAGTGCACGCAAACAAATCCGTTAACCCACCATATTGCACGTAAAAAAAATCCGTTAACCCACCATATTGCACGTAAACATCCGTTAACCCACCCTAGTGCATGCAAACAAATCAGTTAACCCACTATATTGCACACAAACAAATGTGTTAGCCCACCAAATTGCACGTAAACAAATCCGGTAACCCACCATATTGCACGCAAACATCCGTTAACCCACCATAGTTCATGCAAACAAATCCGTTAACCCACCATATTGCACGCAAACAAATCTGTTAACCCACCATATTGCACGTAAACAAATCCGTTAACCTACCATATTGCAAACAAACATCCGTTAACCCACCATAGTGCACGCAAACAAATCCGTTAACCCACCATATTGCATGTAAACAAATCCGTTAACCCACCATAGTGCACGTAAACAAATCCGTTAACCCACCATAGTTCATGCAAACAAATCCGTTAACCCACCATATTGCACGCAAACAAATCTGATAACCCACCATAGTGCACGCAAACAAATCCATTAACCCACCATATTGCACGTAAACAAATCCGGTAACCCACCATATTGCACGCAAACATCCGTTAACCCACCATAGTTCATGCAAACAAATCCGTTAACCCACCATATTGCACGCAAACAAATCTGATAACCCACCATAGTGCACGCAAACAAATCCATTAACCCACCATATTGCACGTAAACAAATCCGTTAACCCACCATAGTGCACGCAAACAAATCCGTTAACCCACCATAGTGCACGCAAACATCTGTTAACCCACCATATTGCCCAATGTTGCGAAGTTAATGCGACGCAATGTAAGGTTTCCTCTCATGTTTGCTTACTTTGTCACCTTCTTGCCTTTCCCCTAGACTCTGAGTCATACAATCCCGATAAAGTGACTATTCTTCCAGGTGATGACTCACCACCACTTTGTGACGTCACCGCTCCTATCTATGATCTCAACTCTTCTCTCTTTCTCTCTTTTCTTCTACGTTGTACCATTCGGCTTCCTCTTTCCTTCCACAAGCTCTTCTGAAGATAGCATATCTATACTTTCTCACGTGATGTCCACCTGTTCCTCGCCAGGTCTAAATGTTCCTTGTTTATTCATTGCTTGCCTTTCCTCCACAACTCCGTTGTCATGTTAACCTTTTCATGTCATTCAGCTCTTTCCATGAACGCTGCAATCGTTGTAAAAAAGAAAGAACCAACTGGTGACAGAGCCGAGTCCTGCCAAGCTGATCCAGAGAAGGCGTTTCAAAGTTTCAAGTCAAAATCTTAATAATTCACTTTATGATGGTTAGTCTGTGCTTACTGCTGTTTCATTCCAACAGAGTTCATAGAATTATACATTACCTCTCACACACAGTGTTCTACAATAAATGGATGAGGTGAGTGTGTGTGTGTGTGTGTGTGTGTGTGTGTGTGTGTGTGTGTGTGTGTGTGTGTGTGTGTGTGTGTGTGTGTGTGTGTGTGTGTGTGTGTGTGTGTGTGTGTGTGTGTGTGGCATGTTTTTAATGGAGTTCTACTGGAGCATTCTGATGTGGAATGTGACACACCAAAATGATCGTCATGATCTGCGTTGATTTGGCTAATTAACTACAAAGAACCTGGAAGAATTCCCATGTTTTTAAATGCACACCATATGAAGGTGTATAGGGCAGCTTAATGGGTCCTTCTGTGGCATGGCATTATATTTACAAGATAAATAACAAAAAAGAATGATAACATTGTTACAAATCATATATGAATTAATACTAATAATATTAACAGCAATAATAATAGTAGTATCATTTGGCAAGAATAATAATGAACCTAAATGTACATTATGGGCGTGGTGAAAGGCAAACTAATGCTCAAGCAGGACAGCAGGCAGGTATGTTATAAGGCCATGAAGAACAATGAAAATTTGGTTCAATGGACCAACGGGCCCACGAGTGAGAAAACAAGCTCAAATGAGCTAAGATCCTCGTCCTCTTAATGATGACGTCATAAAAACGAATATGACGTCATTGTGATGTATTAGGTTTGCGATAAATTATCTGTGCTAATGCCCGGCTTGATTCCCGCAAACAAAATTGAAAAAGCCTGCCTAGTTTCGGAGATAATGGTTTAGGCGATTTCCATTAGCGGCGATATTATGACGTCAACTTTTTCTTATAGGAAGAATTTCGAAAATTGGAGATGGTTACTGCCTGCGCGTGGGCTTTCTGCATATACATGGCAAGTTTCACGAAGATCCGATGAAAACTCTGGGTTGTGAAACAAAAAATGTCAAAAATAGGAGTGACGTCATAAAAATTGCTATGACGTCATAGTGATGTATCATATGTGCGGTAATTCATCTCTGGTAATGCCCTGTTCGATTCCTGCAAACAGAATTCAAAAAGCTTGCCTTGTTTCGGAGATAATTTTTTCGGTGATTTCCATTAGTGGAGATATTTTGACGTCATAACTTTTTTCTAGGAGGAATTTTCAAAATCAGAGATGGTTACTGTCTGCGCAGAGAATTTTTACATATATATGCCAAGTTTCAGGAAGTTTCGATGAAAACTGGAGGCTGTGAAACAAAAAAGTCCACAAGAACAACAACGTGAGTAAGACTTGGAGATCCTCCACGAGGATCTAAAAAAGGACATGGGAAGGATTGTAAGCAGCAAATTTGATTGGTCATTCAAGTGACTCTCATCCTGCTTACAGGGGAATTCACGCATTGCATTCCTCTAAACCCATCCCTCTGTGTACTGCAGTAAGAGCGGAGGGTGGTGGGCTCTTGATAGAGGAGTCCAAAGTGAAGGCCTGCTGGGCCGCTTACTTTGAGCGGCAACACCAGGCTGATCTACCACCTGTTGAGTTGGATATCAGGGGTGTTACTATCCCTATTGCAGATCCTCCAACCAACTGTGATCTACCTTTGTGTGTGGAAACACAGGCTGTGGTGAACTGGTTGAAATGGGGTAAAGCTCCTGGGATCTGTGGCATCCATGCTGAACTTCTCAAGGCTGGTAGAAATGTACTCATGTCATTACATGCAGTTCTGTGCTCTGCCTGGAACACAGGAATCATCTAAACTGACTGGAAGAGGGGCCTTGTTGTCCCTCTCTGGTAAGGGAAGGGTGATCACCAGGACCGCAACAACTACCGAGGAGTGATGCTGCTCTCAGTGCTGGGCAAGGTGTTGGCTCGGATAATTCTTCATAGGGTTTGTCACCATCTGCTTGAACACCAGCACCCAGAGCAGACAGGCTTTACACCAAAGAGGTCAACAATTGACCATATCCATGCTCTTCGGGTCCTCACAGAATGAATATGAGTTTTGGCAGGGTCTGATTGTTAGATTGAGTGAAGTATTCGATTCAATGGGATGCCATCTGGAGAATTCTTGGTCTTTGTGCGCTGCCACCAAAACTGATCAATGTGATGTTTGAACTGTACTCTGGGACTGAGAGTGCTGTGAGATGTAGTGGTACCATCTCCAACTTATTTCCAGTTGTTACTGGGGTTCATCAGGGGTGTGTATTGAGCCCCACACTTTTCAGCGCTTGTATGGACTGGATTCTGGGGAGGATGTTGGAGAGATCAGCTGTGGTACATCGTTTGGGATTGTCAAGATCTCTGACCTTGATTTTGCAGATGATGTCATCATCTATGAGGAGACGCTGGATATCCTTTTGGGGGCCCTCGAGGTGCTGAATTGGAACTGCTGGGATAACGGGTTTTCTGTGTCAAAACTAAGATCCAGGCTTTCAATGACATCTTGGATATTGCTAACTTGTCTGTACCTGTTTGTGGTGAGGATATTGACGTCATGGAGAGATTCACTTAACTTGGCAGTGATATTCATGTCTCTGCTGGCTATGTGCCATAAGTCAATAGACGTCTGGGTTGGGTCTGGGGAGTCATGGATTCACTGGATCATGGGGTGTGGTGGTGTCAGTACCTGTGCTGGAGGACAAAAGTCTGAGTCTTCAGGTCCTTGGTGCTTCCAGTCTTGCTCTACGGATGTGAGACTTGGACTCTGACCAGGGATCTGAAAGGGAGACTTATTTCCTTTGGTACCAGGTCTCTTCGAAGAATCCTTGGCTATCGCTGGTCAGACTTTGTGTCCAACGAGAGGTTGCTGAGAGAGACTCAAATGAGATTTGTTACCTGCATAGTCCGTGAGCGTTAGCTGCTTCGTATGGACATGTGCGTCATTTCCCTGATGTTGATCCTGCTCTCCATATTTTCTCAGCGAGGGAGCCTCGTGAGTGGAGGAGGCCAATGGGCTGACCACGTTCCTCGTGGTTGCAGCAGGTTTATCAACATCTCTAGGAGATGCGGATGGGCCAGGCATCAGCCTGGGGGATGGCCAGACGGAGCAGAAAGTGGACGCAGTAACGCGCTGCTCTGGCGCATGCTCCCAGACCTGACATGATCTGAGATCATGGGCATACGAGCCAATGTTTTTTTTGGGGAGTGGCTATAGATTTGTTCAAATGATGGCGATGCTGCCTCAATGGACTCTTCACTGGCACGAAGATGTATTCCTCCAAGCAAGTTTACTAGAATATATATATATATATATATATATATATATATATATATATATATATATATATATATATATATAATACCAAGCTTGCCAACTAAAAACCAACTATTAATATAATACCAACTAAAAACTCGGCTCGCCGTCACACGATCCCGATGAAATTGCTGTGGCACTTAGCTGACATGCCGACAATGTTTGGGAAGTCTTGGCATTCCATAGTACCACTTGCATTTTGCACAATGCGTATTTTTGTCATTCCCCGCGTACGGTCTGTCGTTTGCTACCAGCTATGTTGTACTGCTATCCCGTGCATGTGAACGGGTATCGCTAGTATATATGTATATATATATATATATATATATATATATATATATATATATATATATATATATATATATATATATATATATATATATATATATATATATATATATATATATATATATATATATATATATATATATATATATATATATATATATATATATATATATATATATATATATATATATATATATATATATATATGTATTGTACATTTACCGCCCGTCGGCGGGCGAGCGACAGTGTCTCGCCAATAGCGGCCGCTTCACCCACCGAACGGACAATCCAGTCGCGGCTTTCCGGATCAACGTCGGAAACCAGCCACCGGTGTGTTTGTAACCACACCACAACCTTGTCTGCACTCTACCCGCGCTACAGGGTCCGATCGCCAAATGTTTGATTTACCTAATTATTCGCGTGGTAGCTTACCGAGAGATCGTACCTCAACTGGACCGCTTGGAAACGAGCCGCTTACGCAGCTCGCTTCCTTTTGGGATAACCGAGTGGGGTATTATCGAGCAGTCCTGTTGGACCTGATCACTTTACCGGCTATTTAAAAACCAACTATATTCCGAGTGCAAGATAGCAGCTCAATTAAGGGAAGAAGACGCAACGAACAGGTTTACATTCACACAAGGACATTAATAATAATAAAGCACGTATGCAATTAAACAAGGCAAAACACGTATGCAATTAAACAAGGCAAAACACGTATGCAATTATACAAGCAACAAAAGCACGACAAAAGAACTACGACTGTCTATACGAAATGCAATGCAAACATTTACAGCACACAAAGCACTTAACAATTTCCTACTTATTAGACGGGCCCACGGACACATGTACGCACACACACACCCAATAAATTGTGGCAGAGGCCTTTAATAACGAGCTCCAACTTGGAGGACAGGTGAGCTGAAACCCAGAACCTATCTCAAACCTCTCCACCTCGTGTGGTCTTCAAGTTGTTCGGACCCGGGCTCCAGCGAGAGCAAGAGCGAGCTGGACCCAATCGCCGTGAGCCGCGATCCCGCCCGAGCTCCCGCGAATCCTCCCGCGCTTCTCAACACGTGCTGGTGAGACGAGGTGCCGATCCTTCCCGTCGATGCACCGCTTCCCCCAAGGAACCACCTCCAAGAAGAGGTTGATGAGTCGCACCAAGCCGGGAACCAAAATTGAGAACAAAGAGCTCCACAAACCAAGAAGAAGAAGAAGCCACCACTCGCAGCTCGAGCCAAGCGACCAGCTCAACTCTCCTCCAAGCAAAGCAGCTCGAAGCAAAAAGCTCTCCCGAGTCAAGCAGAAGCCGAAGCTCACTGAACCACCAAAGCAAAAAGCCTCCAAAAAGCCTCCTCCCGAGCCAGGTCTCAGCCGAAGCTCACTGAGCCAGCCGAAGCAAAAAGCTTCCGAAGGCTTCAACCCTAACGCAAGCCAAGCAAGACTCGACAGTCTGCTGAACAACTACTCTCTACCGAAGCAAAAAGCTTACTCATCAACTCCTAACACGAACAAAGAAAAGATCCCCTCTTATCCTTCTCTGCCCCCCTCCCCCATGCCCGGCATGACTCATGCCCTCGTGATCCATCCCCCCGCTCAACCACGGGTGGGAGGGAGTTGTTGACATCATGAGTCACGGGATGGCAGGATTCTTCTTCCTCTTTGCAGAAGAGAGGGAGGGATGTCTCCATTGTTCGTTCCCTAACTATTTAATCGATCCACAGCGCATCTAAACGATTTCTGAACATTTGAACAATGAAAGGTGAGCTATCTTGGGAACAAGCACTTATCGACATAGCTGACTTAAGGAACCTGTATGTTGTGTGCAATCAAATTCCAAATTCGTAACACTACCCCTTCCCTTTTTACAGACTCGTCCCGAGTCATCAAATTTTCGCGTGACCAGCATGTGTATGTTTTCCCCTAGTACGTTCTTCCTTCGGATCCCTGAGTGCGACATTTCTTTATACGTGTCCCAAAAATAAATAACCTAATGCGCTGCGTAACTAACTAAACAAACTCTCAGACTCATTCGGACAACTTAACTAAAATTGCCGGCGCGAAAACAAACATGCAGGTGAGGTTCCACGTATTTACAATTTCCACTCAACTTATCCATTACTTAACCATGGCCCAGGACCTGTGATCTGTGAAAGGGAAAAGGTAAAAGTCATTGGTGCAGGGGAGTGGATGGAGATGGTCGCAAAACACAAATGAGCATGATGGATGCACGGGCTGCTTGCAGGGCAGTCCTTGCAAAACTGGATGGTCCTGACGCCCATGGTGATGGATGGACACAGGGGCAAACACAAACAAGGGCTAGCAGGCATGGGGTCATGGCAGAGGCAGGCAAACAAGGCATGGCAAGGCAAGTCCATGCAGAGCAGGCAGCTGCAGCGCAACAGGCTGGCAGGTGAAGCTGGCCTGCTTCTGGTGTGGTTCCATCAGGTCTGGAGGGAGTGCGGTGGTGCCGGTCGCTCTGAAGGAGGGCTCGGACCGAGCCTACTGTCTCCCCCTACTCTATCGCCTTTGCCTGTCTCTGTCCATACCCACTCCCTTAGTTTGCCACACAACACAACAAAATTTATCCCCTCTTTATTTTTATTATTTCCCTTTTATAATCTGCTCCCTAATCCCTTTATTGTCATTGTCCGGCTAGCCTATCATGTCTACCTAGCCAACTCCCAACCCCTAAAATCCTTTTTAGAGGGGAATAGGGAGAAACTAGCGTACTGTCTCGAGGCCCAATGAAGCCTGAGAATGGCCTCTTCAGAGTTCAGCGATCTACCAAGGTGGGTCCAGCGGCCAGCAACGAGAGAAGGGATGGATGGTGCGAAGAGGTACATCTCCTAACTATCCGAGCATTTATTTCACCTGAAACTACCCTGGGGCTTTCCAAAAATGCCTCACACTTTTAAACTATCGGTTCTAAAAACCATGATTCCCGTCGCCTGTGTTGGTGTCTGTTATAAATTTGGGCCTTGCCCTCAAATTTTCATTCATGCCCTCGCACAATTTCCTGGCTGGGCAGCGTGGCTCAACTGGCAGGAACTCCCATCTGCTGAACTCTAACCATGGCACCCCCAGGCTGCCTTCGAGCCGAGCTGCTCCCTTTAAACGTGGGGGGTTGCCCTCTCTGGCATTGCCCCCCTCCGATGCCCACATGGCGTGTTGATGCCCCGGGTCCCTTTCCGATGGTCGCCCGTGCCCACTAAACTGCCCCCGTGGCATTCTGGCGCTACGGGTCCCGTTTCCGACGGGTCGCCCGTGCCCACTACACTATCTCGGCCCCTCTTGGGCCCTTGGCCTACTCTGGCTGACTCGTCCGGTTCCCCGGGTGCCCACTAAACAAAACTCACCTTTCCACAGCCACGCTCCCAGCCGGTCCATGATCTCTTGCACCCCTCCAAACGGGTTTCGTGCCTTCTCTCGACACCAACAACATAACGACCTCCTTTTAATAAATTTGAATAACCCACGAGCTAACATTAAACTGACTCCGGGGTCACTTGGGTGGGAATCACTCCTCCCCCCAAGCAGTCATCGCACCATGCATACCACATTCACTCCACTCACACACTTGGGCCCGCTGTCCCACACTCATTCCTCACACACTTTCCATTTCACAACTCGCACCAACACTCTATACTGCCATCCTTCCTCATTAAATCCCCTGACTAACTCGTACTCTCTCGTCATCCCTTATTCCCATGAACGTTCCATTTACTCTACGTAGCTGAGCTACGTCTCCACTACACATTTCCAGTCTGTCCGTGTCTCCAAAAATCCAACAATTCCCATTTCCTAAATCTAAACTGAAATCCCTCTAACTAATCCATTCCACAGGCTGCATGAGGTACAACCCATGTCCCCATGAAGCCGGTCTAACTAACTCTAACCCATCCCCCTAACTCGTACTTCCTGTGCCCCCTGACAGGGGGGTCTTCCACCCCTTGCCCAGGGAATCCTGTTCACCCGAAGCGAGGCTTGCTTTTTTTTTCATGCGTGCACCAGCGCGGCAACTCGCAACCTGCGCTCCTTTCCCCATGACGTCATGGCAGCTGTTCGCGCATCTCGTCCCTCCTCGGACGGTACCATCCAGCAGGGATTTCCCTTCTGCCGGATTCCAACCCTGCAGCCACGACGTCACCCTGCGCATCAAAAACAAGCCTCGCGTTTCGAGGGGTTCCCCACGCGAACACATGTGCTCTGCTCGTCGGAGCTTCACACACATGCCCGCCTAGAGAACCCATCCGGTCCAAATCCATTATCCAGCCTACCTTCTGTCTGTCCGCGGGATCGGCTAATCCACCGCGTGCGTTTACGGAACGGGCTTCACTCCCGCAGGCGCGCACGTGGCGGCCTTATGCATTGCACGGCACAGACCCCGCGCGCGCTGCTGTGCAAATCCGGCACGATCCCCAATGCAGCTACGGCCGCTACTCGGCCTTTGTCCACCGTCAGGCACCGTCTCCGTCGCACTCTCGCGCACAAACTCCCACGTGCCACGACGCTCACACACCTCGACATGACATTCACACCAGGACATGCAGTTGCATGTTCGCGCATGCCAACCGCCATCTCCCTCACATACAGCGACCTTACACACGCTGTCTCTCTCGCACACTCTGTTCCTTCCACACTCGGTGTTTCCTTTACACATGGCGTGCTGGAAGGCACGCATTTTGGCACACTCGCTACCAGGCACACCATATCACTCACACACACGGTTTCCCGCACACACGGGGAATCGCTTACCACGCCATAACACTCACGCTATGCGTGCTTTCCAGCACACATTTCGGCTCACTCATACACACACACCGGGACGACCACGCTGTGGATTTGCATCACCACAAGGGTTCCCGGGGCCTTCATACCCCCCAAGCTTCGTGTGCACCCGTCAACAGCACTCGCCCCCTCTACCTCGCAAAGCTCGACCGGACCCACCTGGTCGAGATCCGCTTCAAGGGAGCATAGCGTCTCCCCTTGTTCCTGGAGGAGGCTATCCGGCTGCTTGCACCGGGTCATGACACATTCCCCGAGCTCCCCCTCATCGTTCTCCACTACCTCCATGTGGGTGTGCTCGTCTTTACTTTCGTGTTTATCGTGTAGTCTCTCCTCTACCGTTTCTACCTCCCGTGTCTCTCTTTTTCCTTTTATTATTTCCGTCATCTCTACGTGTCTTGCCGTACACGTTTCCGTCACCCCCATTTAATTTTTCCCTCGAAGTCACCTCCACGTGTCTCGTCCTACACGTCTCACGAATTATTGTGACCTCCCCTGCCTCCATTGCCGGGCCGACAGCCGTTGCACTCCCTCCCAGCTCGTTCGCTCCAACATGTGGCGCCGCCATTATGCCCGCCTGCAGGCATCGCCCCACGCGCTGCATCTCACCCCGCATCTTTTTCATTTCCTCTTTCATTTCGTTTTTCATGTCGTTTCCCATTAGTTGCACATTCGTTTTCATGCCATCTTTTGTGGCCACATTATACTTCATCTCTTTTATAGACTGCATCATCTGCATCAACATTTCCCCCACTTGGCTGATCTCAGCCGACCCCGACAAAGCCAAATCGCCTCGGTCGGTCGCGGTTCCGCTGGGGGCCGGGGAGGGATTTTGACGGAGGAAGGGAGGGGTGTCAAAAACCGTGGCCGCCGCCGCTGCGCCCATTTCGGGTTCTGGGTTTGGTTTTGGGGGGGATGTTCAACCTGCATCATGGGAATGTCCTACACGGGGATTTAATCCTGGGCCATGGATTCTACTACTTCTAAATCCATACCTGGTCCCTCCTGCTCCCGTTCGCCTTGAACTGCCATCTTGCGTATCGGAAATAATTTAAACTCGGAATTTAATGGAACCGGAGGGTCGCCTCGCACACCCTTGATCCGGTTCCGATAATTTAGTGTGGAAGGAATGAATCTGTATCCCACTCCTGACACCAGTGTTGTAGATTTCCCGCCTGTTGGCGTGCGAGCGACCGCATCTAGCCAATAGCGGCCACTTTGCCCACCGAACGGACAATCCAGTCACGGATTTCCGGATCAACGCTGGAAACCAGCCACGGGTGTGTTTGTAACCACACCACAACCTTGTCCGCACTCGACCCGCGCTACAGGGTCCGATCGCCAAATCTTCAAATTACCTAATTATTCGCGCGGGAAGGTTACTGAGAGATCGTACCTCAATTGGACCGCTTGAAAACGAGCCGCTTAAGCAGCTCGCTTCCTTTTGGGATAACCGAGTAGGGTATTATCGCGCAGTCCCGTTGGACCCGATCACTTTACCGGGGATTTAAAAACCAACTACATTCCGAGTGCAAGATGGCAGCTCAATTAAGGGAAGAGGACGCAACGAACAGGTTTACATTCACACAAGGACATTTATTATAATAAAGCAAGTATGCAATTAAATAAGGCAAAACACGTATGCAATTATACAAGCAACAAAAGCACGACAAAAGAACTACGACCGTCTATACGAAATGCAATGCAAACATTTACAGCACACAGAGCACTTAACAATTTCCAACTTATTAGACGGGCCCACGGACACACACACACACACACACACACACACACACACACACACACACACACACACACACACACACACACACACACACACACACACACACACACACACACAAGAAATGGTGGCAGAGGCCTTTAATAACGGGCTCCAGCTCGGAAGACAGGTGAGCTGAAACCCAGAACCTATCTCGAACCTCTCCACCTCATGTGGTCTTCAAGTTGTTCGGACCCGGGCTCCAACGAGAGCGAGCTGGACCCAATCGCCGTGAGCCGCGATCCCGCCCGAGCTCCCACGAATCCTCCCGCGCTTCTCAACACGTGCTGGTGAGACGAGGCGCCGATCCTTCCGGTCGATGCGCCGCTTCCCCCAAGGAACCACCTCCAAGAAGAGGTCGATGAGTCACACCAAGCCGGGAACCAAAATGGAGAACAAAGAGGTCCACAAACCAAGAAGAAGAAGAAGCCACCACTCGCAGCACGAGCCGAGCGACCAGCTCAACTCTCCTCCAAACAAAGCAGCTCGAAGCAAAAAGCTCTCCCGAGCCAAGCAGAAGCAGAAGCTCACTGAACCACCAATGCAAAAAGCCTCCAAAAAGCCTCCTCCCGAGCCAGGCCTCAGCCGAAGCTCACTGAGCCAGCCGAAGCAAAAAGCTTCCGAAGGCCTCAACCCTAACGCAAGCCAAGCAGGACCCGACGGTCTGCTGAACGACTACTCTCTGCCGAAGCAAAAAGCTTACTCATCAACTCCTAACACGAACAAAGAAAAGATCTCCTCTTATCCTTCTCCGCCTCCCTCCCCCATGCCCGGCATGACTCATGCCCTCGTGATCCATCCCCCCGCTCAACCACGGGTGGGAGGGAGTTGTTGACATCATGAGTCACGGGACGGCAGGATTCTTCTTCCTCTTCGCAGAAGAGGGGGAGGGATGTCTCCATTGTTCGTTCCCTAACTATTAAATCGATCCGCAGCGCATCTAATCGATTTCTGAACATTTGAACAATGAAAGGTGAGCTATCTCGGGAACAAGCACTTATCGACATAGCTGACTAAAGGAACCTGTATGTTGTGTGCAATCGAATTCCAAATTCGTAACAATATGCTTGTTTTTTTTAAAGAAGAAGGTGCTTCCAAGCAAAAGTAAAAAACTAGATCAACTCCACTAATTTTAATGAAAAAGCAAGAGTGGACCCAGTCTCAGGAAACGTTTCACCGGTTTCGTAGTCGGCTTCATTAGGATTCATTAATCTGTTGTGCCTGATGAAGCTGGCTGCATAGCCGGTGAAACGTTGCCTGAGACTGGGTCCACTCTTGCTTTTTCATTTAAATTAGTGGAGTTGATCTAGTTTTTACTTTTGGTTGGAAACACCTTCTTCTTCTTTAAAAATTTCTGATCCCAACCACCCCAATTTATTAAAAAAAAAAATATATATATATATATATATATATATATATGTATATATATATATATATATATATATATATATATATATATATATATATATATATATGTATATATATATATATATATATATATATATATATATATATATATATATATTGTTACGAATTCGCGCCCGCCGGCATGCGGACAGCCGTTTTTAGCCGAATCGCTGCCGTATGCCCACCGAACGGACAATTCAGTCGCGACTTTCTGGAACAATGCCGAAAACCAATCACGGGTGTGCTCCAAGCGCACACCACGTCCTCGTCAATATTCTACCCGCGCGCGACAGGGTCAATCGCCGAATTGTCGATATACATAATTATTTGCGTGGGCAGACTACCGAGAGACCGTACCTCAACGAAGGAATGCTTGGACACGAACCGCTTAAGCGGTTCGTTCCGTTCTGGGATAACCGAGCGGTGTATTATCGCCAGGCTTCGTTGGACCCGATTCTATTATCGGTATTCAACAACCAACGAGATTCCGATCGCAATATGGCATTTCAATGGGAAAAGGACGCAACGAACAGGGTACATTTAAACAAGCACATTTATTATTTACACATATACAATCATGCAATGAAGCCTGGTGTTAGCACAGTGGTTAGGGCAGTGGCTTGGGATCCAAGAGGTCCTGAGTTCAAGCCCCGTTGGGCCACTGAATTAATACACTAGGGGCTTGATTCAGCCTGTCATCCTTGTGAGGTCGGCAAAATGAGTACCAGTATACTGGGCCGGTGTATACCCCGGTTAAAATAGGTGTACCATATCCCTGTGTCGTAAGAGGCGACCAGGGTTGCGTCAGGAAGGGCATCCGGCGTAAAACATGTGCCAAATCACTATGCGGATCATACGGATGATCCGCTGTGGCGACCCCTAACGGGAGCAGCCGAAAGAAGAAGATACAATCATGCAATGAATGGGTGAAACATGCATGCAGTTGATTTGTGATGAATGCAGGATGGGACAAGATGTGAGCAAGGCAAAGAGCTACCACCGTCTATTTATTATGTACACTTATCAACAGTTCTACTTATCGGGACACGGCGCCACAACTTTCACACAAAGAAAAGCAAGGAAAAACCCCCTCGTAGACAAGGGAGTAGACGGGACCCCTTTGGGTCTTCATGTCCAAGGAGCTTGTTTGACCAAAGGAGCTCCAAGAGACGCCACAGGTTACCTCCGCCCTCGTGGTGACTTGCTTGGGCGACCCTCGATGGTCGTTTCCAGCTCCCCACCGACTGACTCTCGACACGAGCCCAGACCTCCAGGCTCCAGCATAGCTCCAAATGACTGCTCACAACTCTACCACGCATGTCCCCGAGACAGACCGACTGACCCTCAGCAGACCCAACTCGTCAACCACCCGCTTCTCCTCGCTTCTCGACGACCTCCACTCGGTTCTCTCTCTCTTCGCTGCATTCAGCGCTCTTTTTATCCCCCCTGGCTTCTCGCCCCGCCCTCCTTCCAGCTCCCACGGGAAACTTCCACAAGGAGGGTGTTTTTTCACCTGAATCAGGGCCTTTATTTCCCTTCCGTTTGTTTCATCTTGCTTCTTCTTGTCGTGTCGCTTTATAACTCTTTTTGTTGAGTTCTCTTCCTGCTGCGCTGGCTGGCGCAGATGTTATTCATTGGGGGTGGGGCCGTCCTCCGTTCTCCCCTGATGAATGCCAGGCTTCTCACAACCATTGCCGAGGGAAACGCGGTTGTGTGGTTGTGAAGGTTGTGGTTAACGTGGCGTGGTTGTTTGTAGTGGTGGCGTGGCTGGCGTTTTGTGGTAACCGTGAGGGTGGTGTGGTTGGGCGGTTGTGGAGAAGGTGATTGGTGGTTGGCGGGGTGGAGAAGGTGGTGAAGCGATGTTGGCGGTTGTGGGTAAAGTGATGAGGATGGAGTGGTTTGTTGAGATGCGGGTGTTGTTGGGGTGGTTGAAAGGGTGGTTGGTCCAAAATAACGACAGCAAAATAACGAGCACTCGAGCTAGGATCCCCATTCGCGTCCACGGACTCCGAGCTCCATAAGTACGGGTCCGGTGAAACCGCACGAGGCGGGGAGGTACCCGGCTAGGCCCTGGTCCCCAGCTCGCCTTTTCCTCCTGAGCTGAGGGACCGAAATAAAGACCCACAGGGTCCAGTTTCGTGTGTGTGTGTTTGTGTGTGTGTGTGTGTGTGTGTGTGTGTGTGTGTGTGTGTGTGTGTGTGTGTGTGTGTGTGTGTGTGTGTGTGTGTGTGTGTGTGTGTGTGTCCATGGGCCCAGTCTGTGTAAGTAGAATTGTATAAGTGTTTTACTTTCATTGTACATTAAATTTCGTTATTCGTGATAACTCTGCTCTGTGTCTCCCCTCCCCGATTATTGTTATAAATAAACCCCTGTTAAATGTACCAGTTCGTTTTCTGTGCTTTCCTTCATTGGCCTAACAAGGTGCGGATTGAGAAATAGTAAAGCCATTTGTGCCGTAAATTGTTCATTTGGTCCGGCGCGGCTTTGGTAACTTCCGCTCGGTTACACCGGATCCGAGTCGGTGATAGCGACTTGATTCGTACAAAGTCGGTCGAGGGTGTGGTTTTCCCTGGTAGTTGGACGACGTGGGTATTTAGGTATATTGAAATTAGGCAATTAACCCTACCCCACGCCGTCAAAATATTGTCGACCACGGTTGCTCCAGATGGAAAGCTGGCCGACGCGACTAGCCGATATTCATGTACATGCTATCAATCAATTTAGCACAATAAATATGATTATCACAGCCCTCTTAGTTTGCGCCCAGAAACCCGCCTTGTGAAATTCCAGGCATGTTTCCAAAGAGACTCTAACAAATGGCAGCCCTGGTAATTCCATTTATCTATTCGCTAAAGATTTTATTTTTTTATATGATGCTGTAAGACATTCTCCTTGGGCACAAAAAAAAACAGGTCCCTCGGAGGTCCAGTTTCGGAGGTATTGATTTTTTTGTACAGTCCACAATAAGTGTACGATGTACAATAAAAGTATTTTAGCTGTTGTTAAGCAACGGAGGTGTGCATAGCAACCATTCATTTTTGTGTACATGCTAGCCACATTGTACACATTTCACCCAAGTTTCATCAAAATCAGACTCTCTCTTAGAGATATTCGCAATTAACCGTTTCTGAAATGTTCGACATGTACTTGCCCAAAACCTATCTCCTCCTACAAATATTTTTTGTTAGGGCTGCAAATTGGCATGAAGGGAGCGAGATAGATTGCGCACAGAACTCTAAGCTTTGATTTTTCGACTTTTTTTTTTCGATTTTTTTGACCACTTTAAAGTGCCGTTGCTATGCCGTTGCTAGGGCCCGGGGTCCCATATTCGAAAGTACACGATTCTCAGAAATATTGATCCTACCTACCAAATTTCATTAGAATCGGTTGAGTGGTTTAGCCCCTAGGCTTGACCAAAGTTTCGCGAACAGACAGACAGATAGAAATGTCCAGAATAAGGGTGCTCTAAGAGCAGCCCAATAAGGGTAAAAAAAAAAAGTCAAATTTCTTTTTGAGATTTTTTTTTTGACTAGATCGACTACCCAACAGACAGATAGACAAACAAACATATCGACGGGAATACTGATAATTCATGGTAAAGGTAGACTAGATTGACTACCCAACAAACATCCAAACAAACAGAATTAATGACAATAAGGGTCACCTATTTCGGCGACCCAATTACTGACAATAAGGGTCACCTATTTCGGCGACCCAACAAACAAGCCGGTAGGCAACATGGGTGGTCGCTATATAATTGCATACGAGTCATACAATTTTTGACGGATCGGGCTGAAATATTTTGTCAAAAGGTTGATTATAGTGCGCATAAAAGCACAGAAGCCGATTTTTGCTTTTCGAAAAAATATATGTATAAAAATATTTTTCGGATTTTTTTTCAAAAATTTTCAGTCCCGTTGCTAGGCAACGGTGGCGCCCATAGCAACGGTGCTCAAAAGCATACAACTAGATCCTGGTATGAACCTACCAGTCAAGCTTCATCAAAATCGGTTGACTCCTGGCCTCCAGAGCTGTCCATTACATACATACAGACAGATGAAAAACCTGAGAATAACGGTAGTCTTGCGACCACCCAACAAACAAACAAACAAACAAACAAACGGCGTAAAAACTGAATGCAGTACGTATCCTTTTGGCGCCTGGCGATGACGTCATGCATCACCTGGATATGGAATTGGAAAGGAGCGGTGTACAATATGACAATTCACATGAGTTTTTGCATCACAGGCTGTCATCATTCTGTTATCTTGCGATACTTTATCATCTCACGATATTTTGTCATCCTGATATTTTTATGCCTGAATTATTAAAGCTATGATGGCATCTCCCCCCCCCCCCCAATTAATTGAAATTAAGTTGTTCCTCGATAATAAACTGACGTTTGTAGACACGGACAGACAAAGTGAACCAATTGCTTAACCCCGCTTTTCGCTTCGCACCCGTGGGGTAAAAATGCAAATGAGGGTGATGTCTCCAAAATAAGCACCTGATGAAATATGCAAATGAGGGAGACCACGTGATGTGACGTGCGATCTCAAAGAACAGTAAAGCCGTGGGAGCAGCACCAACTACAAACAGCCTTGCAAGCAATTGAAAGAAAAATGCTACAAGATCAAACAAAACGAAAAGCAGGCACGATGGAGGATAAATATCAAACAGGTGCCAAGGCAGCAAGAGGAAAGTCATGTTCAGTGGTAATAAGGCAGGCTTATGTTGCCTAAACCTAATGCTCCACGATCGGTGTTCGTTTAATTTACCAAAACAAACCCTTGAGGTTCTTCTGACAACCTGAAGTCACGAGTCCTGAAGTCCAGTGTAGAGGGACTCGAGTCAGACTCAAGTCCCATTCGTGGACCCATCAAAGGGTTCTCGGAACGAGATACTCACATTTGTCCAAGAAACGCCAGGGTTAACAAAAGTTGTATATCTAATTAGTAAGGAAACATTGTTTCTCACTATAATGACACTTGTGTATTGATAAAGGGAATGTTGATGGCAATCCTTATGAGTCTCTTGTTCCTAGAGCATTTTGAATGCCCCTCATCAGTCCTCCATCACTTCTATTTACCAATTTGCATAATTTTTTCGAGTCTTTCCTCTGAAACGTTGTTAATACAGGATTTTGGAAATGATGTATGAACGCTAAACGAGGCCCTTTGTGCGCGTGCTGTGTGTGTGTGTTTTTAGTGACCGGGTTGTGCTCGCCAGGCACTTTTCACCTGGCATTATGAGCTTGAAATCTGTAATTCAAATGGTCTTTTAAACATAATTTTCAGCATTTAGACGAAAGAGTGGCAATTTCAATATGGTGAATCATAATTGGTCTGTTCCTGAAGGCAAATCGGACTCGTGGAAACATACAAACACGATAAATATACATCGATTAGAGGAGCCGGTTCGTACAAACACCTGTTAATACGATTACACACACGAACGGACACTTCACCTTTCACCAATAGATGAAAAAATCTAGTCTTAATTCATTTTGTGTCACCGGAACCAAGGAAAAATGATATTTATAACGACACAGCCCATACAACTCCCACAGAGCACACACAACTCTCGTACTCAGAGTATTCCAGGAAGTGATGTCACTTCCCCCAACCTCAGTGGCTGTGTTTGTCTTGTCAGTATGTCCATATTTGTGTGTGAATGGCAGCTCCATTACGAACCTTAGACCTTGTATTAAAAAACGAAAAAAAAAGTAAATATCATCATTGTAAACTTACAGTGTGCATTGACAAGCCCCATATATGACTTTCCAATTGGTGTTAAGAAGCCACGAAGGTTTGGGTAGAACACGCCCATCTTTGAATCTTCGGCCTTTCACGGGTCCACATCGCCTGAGAGTTTTTGCAGTACAGATTGCAAGTTATCAAGTTTTTGGATGAATTGATCAGAAAGTTCTCCAACTGTTTCATTGTGCAGAGGTACACGTACACCCCTTTCTCACAGGTGTGTTTACAAGTATTTTCAGCTTCTTTAGAAGTTATTTTTTGTCGTTTCACTCCACCATCCTTATCTGGCAGGCATGAAACATGTCCAGGCCACCCCGATTGACTGATTGACTTCGTCACTTGGGGTATCTGCGCATGCACATCAATCAATATTACGTCATTTCAAAAGTGAAGTACCATATTACGTTAAATTAATCACTTAACCCGCAAGAGCTCCATTTATTTATTTACTTATTTGCGATGTTGTTGTTGTTGTTCGTCTTTCGGCTGCTCCCGTTAGGGGTCGCCACAGTGGATCATCCGTTATGATCCCCATACTGATTTGGCATAGGTTTTACGACGGATGCCCTTCCTGACACAACCCTGGTCGCCTCTTATGACACAGGGATAAGGATTGGGGTTTGCCATGATTCCGGGCTGCCCTACACCCTCTTATAGCGCGGCCCATCGAAGAGCTCCCGTCCTCAAGTGATCCTCCAACCCAAGCCTCCGAGTAGCCGGATTACAGGCACACGCCACTACGCCCGGTTACTTATTTGCGATGTATCGAGTCATTATTCAGCACTGTCCAATGGACTATGTTTGAGACCATCACAATGGCACAGAGACCGCACCCACACAACCAGGGACGAATGTCCCTGCAAACCACGATGAAATAATAATTTGCAATTTCTCAGTGGCATAAGCCTTATTAACGTCTGTTCAATCAGGGTTATCATCGATGTCCACCGAGTATAAACAGCTATAAGACAGCCAGCTTAATGCCTTCTCTCATGGTCGGTATAGCATACACAGCAATGACTCGAATATGAAGTGAGCCTGTTATTTCCACAGTTGTAGCCTGCCAATTGAACGTCATCAATGACGTCACAATCACACTCTTGTTTGTCTGCGCAATCGCTGCCGATCATTGTTTGGTGTCTTTTTGGACACATTTATCGTAATGCACGATTTTTCTTTGTGATGTCAACTAAGCTGTCTCGATGAGGACACTTTGTGGCCTTCGGTTTTTCAATTTTATTATCATCATCCTTATCACTCGGTCCCCAGTGTTAACATCTTTTTTTTTTTCTTCTTTTTTTTTTGAAAGACTTTCCCCGTCCAGGTAAGGATGTGCTGTCAGTTTAATATATACACTCATCCATTGCTAACTTTACATGCACGTGACATTAATTTAACCTGGCAATGCATTTGACATATTTATGTCTGGTAGCACACTTTATTGTGTGTTGCTCGTGAGATCACAATGTGTCTGCCTGGAGTCCATTTTTACCAGCTCTTTGTAAAATCCCGAATTACAGATGTGAAACTCAGTCCGGTTGGTTACCTGTGAATCGCAACTTGTAATACAACTTCGCCTCATTGCAACAACACGTTCAAAGCAGACACAAGTAAACACGAGTTTTCACACTCAGTATGAAGTTCATGTGACTGATGGAGTGGAGCGAATGAGTGTGCATTTTGCCGATTTTAAGTGGACGTTTGCTGGTATAATTTGCATGCACTAACCTACCGATACGTTTGATGTTGTCCAAAGACGAACTGAACCACTGCTGCTGATTTACAAGGTGTGCTTCTTAAGGCAACTTGTTGCAGCTTCCTGCTTGAAGCCTCCGGTGTGTTCTCCAATATATATTTTGTTTGATGTGTTGTGATGCCGAAAAGCCTTTGGAGAGGGGCCCGGAAGGACAAAGTATGCTCTCACGGACACTTTGGATTGTAATGATAATACCGGTACAAGCATTATTGATGAGAGATGACATGGACCATACTCTTTAAAGAGCGTCCGTGCAACCGAAGCAGTTTCTTGACAGGGGATATGCTGGGTGATTTGCTATTGTTTTCCCAGCAGTAGATAGGGGAGGAATTTTACAATTTGTTCAGGGTACCTGCAATACCTCGCCTACTCTTCGCGAAGGACACCGTGTCACCCAGCTGTGATGCGAAGGACACCGTCCACCAACTGATGCCGGCAGATGGAGCACGGAATGGCTGGACCGAAATTCCAACCCAGGGTCATGGGTGAGTGTGCATACCTCTCGACGAGACTCTCCTGCCGGCCCCACGGGCATTATGACAGTTATATATAATAGGGTGACGCCGATGATAGGATGAGGTGATCAAAATCTTATGAGGGCTGGATGAGCAGGCAGGTGCTGAGATGCGCATGCCGCCCTGCCAGGAGAGCCTGTCACCCAGCTGTGACAAATGGTCTTGCGGCGTGACGGGGAGGAGGCCTGACATGAATGATGCGTGAACCTGCGAGGTGGCTCATACATCATCTGCGGTGCTCCCTTGCGAGAAGTCACGGCGCGGATATGCGCAGCACAAACAGCTCAGGCACGAACACCACCAAAGCCACTTTTTCATCACCAGGACTTGGGCCAGTGTTGGGACCTTAAGCTGACAGCTGCAAATTTTGGTCAAATCCAAGGAGACTGGCAGGGCAAGCCCTTGGAGAAATTTTTGAAATGGATACGCCTTGGGATAAGATTTCCACGCAATTCAGGGGGGTTACTTCCATATTTTTTACACGACCGATTGTCAGTTTTAAGGGGCTCTTTTGAAAGTTTTACTCTGAACTTTAACCGGTACGAATTCGCTGCCCCCGGCAGATGCCAGCGTCATGGCCGTGTCCAGGCGTCGCGCCAGCTGCCCGACTACGAGCTGCCAAGCTTGGACTTCAACTCGGCCTCGCCACGTGTTTGTGCGAGCGAGGGCTACAGAACACAATGTCCTAAATGACCCCTACAATACCTTCCACGGACAAACATTTTTACTCTTGGACGACGGTTTACCATTCAAATAAAATGGCAATCCCTGTACAGTGTCTCATAAAAGTCATATAGCAGTTTTGACAGTGAAAAGGCATCGATTATATTTACTAAGGGTTGGCAGGATAGCCTAAGGGTATGACACTCGTCTTCAAGCTGTCTAGTCTGAGTTTGAATCCAGACCCAGCTATGAACTGTCACTGTGGTGTTTTGCATGCAGAGTGGATCATCAATGTGTGCGCCATCCATCGGAAAGATGTTAAACCGGAGGACCAGTTCGTTGGATGACGTTGAAGATCCATCGGTGTTTTTCAGGAAGAAAAAGAGTTATTTTTGGAACTCTGAACTATTTGTAAGTTCCTTCCCTGACTAACTGCTGTAAAGGCAATGGCAAAGCACCCAGCATAACCCTTGCTAAGAGACTTGTTCAGCAGTGTCAACACTCGGTGAAGAGTGTGGACGTGTGGTACATTGTGATGATGATGATATTTACATGGATGCATGCCGAAACAAAATCAGGCCACATATTGAAGAATTTGAACTCGTATCCACCTACAAGGCTTCCATCCGCAGCTTGATGGAGTACTGCTCTCCCCTCTGGGTTGGAACCCTGCCTCACACCACGGAAACCAAGGCCTTTAACATTATTAGAATCTCCCGCTATGAAGCCGAGTCTATGGACCCATCACTTTGTCATCACAAAGAGATCGGTGGTCTCTGTCTTCTACCACCTCCTTTCTAGTCTTGCAGTTCTGCTCTTTCTGTGCTTTGTCCCCCTCAGGTTTCTGCAGGGCTCACATGGTCAGCCATGAACCCTTTTCTGGCGAAACCAACTAAATCCAGGATCACTGCTCACCTCCACTCATTTGTTCCCCTCTTTTTCACCTGGGGAATCAACTTCCACATCCTCTTTCAAATCTCATTCTTCCCTCCACGTCTTCAAGATAGCTGTTCACCACCATCTCAGAACGTCCCAAATCCAAAACCATGATCTTTTCTCTCCCCGTTTAAGCGCTTTTCCAAACCCACCTCTTCCCAAATTTCCAGGTTTTCCTTCCTGATAATTTGCGGCTGTATCCATCTTGTCCTCCCTATGCGTCCTCATCCTCCCTACCACGCATTCCTCCCCACATCCCTTATTTGTCCAAGTCTCCCTCTATTTTGTCCCTCAACTCTGCTGTTGACACGTCTCCCCCCTCTTTCTACTGTTCCTTTTGTTCCGTTACCCTCTGATGCGTTCCTCATTCTCGTTCCTCCATGAGCTTCGACTTTGTTTCCTCAAAAAGAATCGCATGCGATTAATATAATTACAGGTTAACAGGTCACAAGGCCATAAAAAGTTGAAGATTTCTGTCGAGTGATGTCGTAGGATGAATGAATGAAAGGTCACATGAAAAGCATGCAATGTCACACCTGTATAACCGATCGTCACAAGGCACGCGGATTCAGAAGGTAACATCGCCTCTGTGTAACTGCCTCTGCCTCCCAAAGGCTGCTTTCATCCAATAATGGGCTTATCACTGAAACCTGCAATTAATTTCCCCATTTAATATGAAACTTCCTCGATTGGATTTCATGGCGACAGAAAGGCTGTCTGGAGAGAACGCAATCAGCCGGACAGGTAATGCGATCCGAGACAAGTCAGCGCGAATTGCTCGATCCCCGTGACGACTTGCGCTTCCTTTTGATGTCCCCGTCGCGTTGCACTCTCTGCACTCCACGCAGCTTGCTCTGCAATCCCTCCCGCACTCGATCTCACTCCATCCCGGGTACCATTATCCAATATGTGGTGCTCTTTACTGCGCCCGTGGTTCTCGGGGGTGAGCTCGGGCTTGTCATTTGGAAAAAGTTTCCCGTCCGAGTCGTGTGTTCCGTCCATTTTGATCATTCCATCATTTATAACTCTTTAACTAACTGTCTCTGTCCCAAGGACCCCAAGCGTGGATGACAGACACTCCGATTCGATTGCTCTTCGTTCGTTCCATGCTTTGCGACTCACACACTTTTACTTGGATCCCCCTTCCCGAGAAGTCAGAGCCCACTGCTTCTCCTCCACCTCCCCACGTCTTCCAACATTTCCTTCCCGACCCTGAACCTTCCCCCGAGGCATGGCTGAGCTCGGAAGGCCGGGGAGACGGTTCGCTGCCAAAGCCGTCGAGTGCATGTTCAGAGTATGGAATAACACCAGGTCTGATAGACGTGACGACGACGACGGGAACAGACAGTTGATGGGGTAGTAGGTTGGGGGGCTAAGTGGGGAGCCGATGGGGTAGTAGGTTGGGGGGCTAAGTGGGGAGCCGATGGGGTAGTAGGTTGGGGGGCTAAGTGGGGAGCCGATGGGGTAGTAGGTTGGGGGGCTAAGTGGGGAGCCGATGGGGTAGTAGGTTGGGGGGCTAAGTGGGGAGCTGATGGGTGCTTGAGGAGGAGGATTTCGCCAACTCTCATCAACAGTTATTCTTATCACACAAAACAACTCACAGGGAGCGACTGATTCCTACAATGGGAACAAGCATCAGGCAATTGTGACGATCAATCATGTGTCCATGACTCGTTCGGATCAGATCCGGATGGGGTACAAGGACATGTTAAAATACCGGGAACGGTGTGAGCCGCTCCGTTCAATGGCGTCCGATCCATCAGGCTTCACTCGACGTGAACGGGACTCGGACTCGCTAACCCCGCTGTGGTTATGATGACATCCAACCACAAGTACACGAACATTCGCTCCCGCATCGCAGGTCATCCAGCGTGACATGAGATTGGCACAAAGAGGGAATAAAGATCCAAACATGTGCAAGCGTGTGTGCGAGCATGTTAGCAAGTGTGTACATATATATGTATATATATACATATATATATACATATATATATATATATATATATATATATATACATATATACACATATATACACATATATACACATATATACACATATATACATATATACACATACATACACATATATACACATATATACATACATACAGATATATACACATATATACATACATATACATATATACACATATATACACATATATACACATATATACACATATATACACATATATACATACATACACATATATACACATATATACATATATACACATATATACATACATACACATATATACACATATATACATACATACAGATATATACACATATATACATACATATACATATATACACATATATACACATATATACATATATACACATATATACATACATACACATATATACACATATATACATACATATATATATACACATATATACATACATACACATATATACACATATATACATACATATACATATATACACATACATATATACACATATATACACATATATACATACATACACATATATACACATATATACATATATACACATATATACACATATATACATACATACACATATATATTATACATAGATGTATATGGAACCTACATGACAGGGGTCGCTATCGTGATAAACTTAAAACGATGTTTAAAACGATGAGGACGGGTTCAGTAATCAGATCCGAACTACCTCATGGGCTAGCAGGATGATCGAGACGTCCGCACAGAGATACACACACCCGCCTCGAAGCTGTCTAGCCTGGGTTCGAATCCTGACCCAGCTACAAACTGTCATCCTGGTGTTTCATAGGAAGGGGGATTCATCAATGTTTGTGCCGTCCCTCAGATGGACGTCAAACTGGCTGTTCTGTCTGTCAGCATTAGTTGGTGGATGTTAAAGATCACACTGTGTGCTTCGTGAAAAGTAAGAAAGCTATCACCGGCACCATGAACAAGTCCCAAATTCCTGCCCCTGGGAAGGCAATGGCAAACCACCCAGTATAACTCTTATTCAGGAAGCTGCTTTGGTGGCACCGACACTCTGTGATGAGTATGGTACATCTCCCCCATTGTCTCAGGTCGCTCATCTGCATTTTATTTTTCATTTACTTTTTTCATTTGTTTATATTTTCATTTTTCAGATGTTTTCTGACAGTTCTGTGATTTTTCCTGGTGTACCGGATTTGATGTCCATCAGCACGCAAAATTACCGTGCTTTCCCATTGTCACAGGTTGCTCACCTGTATTTTTATTCATTTTTATTTTTTGTTCATTTAGTTATTTTCATTTACTTATATTTTCATTGATAGATGCTTTCTGCCGGTTCTGTGATTTATTTTTACAAGTGTGTCGGCTTCGATGTCCAACGGCACGCAAAATTTCAGCTTTCTACGTCACCCGGAAGGTCCCGATCTTTAATATCAGTGAGTCAGTCAGTCAGTCAGTCATTGGTTCGAAAGAGCTTTATACATATATATATATATCTTTTTATATATATATATATATATATATATATATATATATATATATATATATATATATATTCTGGAGGGGTACACTTCTACATTGTGTCATTGTGTCATTAATTATTTTTTTCATTGATAAATATTTTCATTGATGGATGCTTTCTGATGGCTCTGCGTTTTTTTCCTGGTGTACCGGAATCGATGTCTATCGGCACGCAAAATTTCCGTGCTTCACTATTGTCTCGGGTCGCTCACCTGCATTTTTTTCATTTATTTATATTTTCTTTTACGAATGCTTTCTGTCGGTTCTTTGATTATTTCCCCCCTGATGTGTCAGCTTCGATTTTTCTATCGGCACACAAAATTTCAGCTTTCTATGTCATCTGGAAGGTCCCGATCTCTAATATCAGTCAGTGAGTTAGTCAGCCAGTCAGTGGTTAGAAAATATATATATATATATATATATATATATATATATATATATCGCTCGAGGGGTATGCTTACACATTATACAAACCCTACTTCCCCATTGTCTCGGGTCGCTCATCTGCATTTGATTTTTTCGTTGAATAATTTTCTTTCGTTTTTTCATTTATTTTTATTTTCATTTACAGATGCTTTCTGAATGTTCTGTGATTTTTTCCTGGTACATCAGCTTTGATGTCCATCAGCATGCAAAATTATCATGCTTCCACATTGTCTCGCTCACCTGCATTTTTAAAATATATGTATATATTTTTTTCATTTATTTATATTTTAATTTATGGATGTTGTCCGAATATTCTGTGATTTTTTCCCTGGTGCACCGGTTTCAATGTCCATCAGCATGCAAAATTTCAGCTTTCTACATCACCCGGAAGGTACCAATCTTTAATATCAATCAGTGATCAGTGAGTGAGTGAGTCAGTCAGTGGTTCGAAAGAGCTTTCTATAATATAACAGTGGGGTGTGCATACACAAGCATATGAACCGTGCTTCCCCATTGTCTCGAGTCACTCAATTGCATTCGATTGTTCATATATTTATTTTCATTTTTTCCCCATTTATTTATATTTTCATTTCTGGATGCTGTGCGACATTTATGTGATTTTTTTTCTGGTGTAGCAACTTCAATGCCCATTGGCACACAAAATTACCATGCTTTGCCATTGTCTTGGGTTGCTCACCTGCATTATTTCTTTCACCTTTTTTTTTTCCTATTATTTTCATTTATTTATATTTTCATTTATGGATGTTGTCCGACGATTCTGTGATATTTTTTTCCAATGTACCAGCTTCGTTGTCCATCGGCACACAAAATTTCAGCTTCGTTGTCCATCGGCACACAAAATTTCAGCTTTCTATGTTACCCAGAAAGTACCGATCATTAATATCAGTCAGTGTGTCAGTCATTCAGTCAGTGAATCAGTGGTTAGAAAGACCTTTATATATTAAATATATATATATATATATATATATATATATATATATATATATATATATATATATATATATATATATATATATATATATATATATATATATATATATATATATATATACTAGCAGAGTGTGTTTACACAATGTGTAAGCATACGAACTGTGCTTCCCCATTGTCTCAGGTCGCTCAACTGCATTTGATTATACATTTATTTATTTTCATTTATTTATATTTTCATTGACGGATGTTGTCCGACGATTCTGTGATTTTTTTTTGTCTGATGCATCAGCTTCGATATCCATCGGTACACAAAATTACCATGCTTCCCCCATTTTCTTGGGTCGCTCACCTGCATTTTTTCTTTTTTTCATATATAGATGTTGTCCATTGATTCTGAGATTTGTTTTTTTTCCAGTGTACCGGCTTTGATGTCCATCGGCAAACAAAATTTCACCTTTCTAAGTCACCCGGAAGGTAGCAATCTTTAATATCAGTCAGTGAGTCAGTCAGTGAGTCAGTGAATCAGTGGTCAGAAAGAGCTTTAAAAGCATATTACATATATATATATATATATATATATATATATATATATATATATATATATATATATATATATATATATATATATATATATATATATATATATATATATATATATATATATATATACACACACACACATACACATACAGTGCCCCCCCCCCCTTTCAAAGTTTACAACCCCCCTTTCAAAAATTTTTCATCTTTTGTTGCCTTATAGCCTGAAATTAAATTGCAATAATCAGACTTTTTCCACCTTTATTTACACATCTTAGCCCACAACATCCAAGTGAAAAACAAATTCTACAAATTTCAGAAAATTAATTAAAAATACAAAACTAGAATATCTTGGTTGGATAAGTATCCACCCCCTGAGTTAATACTTGGTGAAAGTACGTTTGACAGCTATTACAGCTATGAGTCTGTTGGGAAAGGTCTCGACCAACTTTGTACACCTTGATTGGCCAATATTTGCCCATTCTGTACAAAACTGTTCAAGCTCAATCAAGTTGCGTGGGGAGCATTGATGGACAGCAATCTTCAAGTCATGCCAAAGATTTTTGATTGGATTATGTCAGGGTTCTGACTGGGCCACTCAAAGACATTAATATTTTGTTGCTTAGCCACTCCACTGTAACTTTGACTGTGTGCTTCAGGTCATTGTCATGCTCAAAGGTGAACTTCCATCCCAATTTCAGCTTTATTGCTGAGGGCAGCAGTATTTCCTCTGGGATTTTTCTCTATTTTGCTCCATCCATTTTCCCTTCTGTCCTGACAAGTGCCCCAGTCCCAGCTGATGAGGAACATCCCCATAACATGATGCTGCCACCACCATGCTTCACAGTTGGGATGATGTTCTATGGGTGATGTACTGTGTTGGATTTGTGCCAAACACAACGTTTTGCATTTTGGACAAAATGTTCTATCTTGGTTTCATCAGACCACAAAACCTTTTGTCACATGGCTTCAGAATCTCCATAGTGTTTTTTTGCATACCTCAAACTGGACTCAAGGTTTGCTTTTTTGAGTAATGGCTTCCTTCTTGTCACTCCACCATCCAGGCCAGATATGTGGATTGTGGAGTGCTTAAGATATTATTGTTAAATGCACACAGTGACCAGTCTTTGTCATAAAGGCAATTAGCTCTTTCAAAGTTGCCATTAGCCTCTTGGTGGCCTCTCTGATCAGTCTCCTCTTTGCTTGGCCATCCAGTTTGGAGGGACAGCCTGATCTCGGCAGGGTCTTGGTAGTACCATATGCCTTCCACTTCTTAATGATTGCATTGACTGTGCTCCACAGGATATACAAGGCCTTTGAAATGTTTTTATACCCATCCCCTCATCTGTTGCTTTCCACACCTTTATCCAGGAGGTCTTTTGAAAGCTCCTTGTTTCTCATGGTTGAGTCTTTGCTGTGAAATGCATTACACAGCAGAAGAAAACTACAGGAACAGCTGATTATATTCTGAAATTTCAAATTTTTCACCTTTTGTTGTGGTTGAGTCTTTGCTGTGAAATGCATTACACAGCAGAAGAAAACTACAGGAACAGCTGATTATATTCTGAAATTTCAAATTTTTCACCTTTTGTTGTGGTTGAGTCTTTGCTGTGAAATGCATTACACAGCAGAAGAAAACTACAGGAACAGCTGATTATATTCTGAAATTTCAAATTTTTCACCTTTTGTTGCCTTATAGCCTGGAATTAAATTGCTATAAATCAGATATTTCCCACCTTTATTTACACATTTCAACCAACAACCTCCAAGTTAAAAACAAATTGTACACATTTCATAAAATTAATTAAAAGTACAAAACGAGAATATCTTGGTTGGAATAATTGATATTTGCATGTATTTATGTAAGTTTGTATGCATGTATGTATGTATGTATTTATGTATTGAGGTATGTTTGTATGTATTTATATTTGTATGTACGGTACAGTCTGTATTCATGAAAGTTTTTTTTTGTTTGTGTGTATTTATGTATGTTTGTATGTATTATGTTTGTATATATTATGTATGTTTGTATGAATATTTGGATATTTTTTATGTTTTTGTGTGTTTATTGTTTATATTAATGTTTGTAAGTATGCATTTATGTATGTTGTATTTGTATATATATACATATATATATAGATATATATATATATATATATATATATATATATATATATATATATATATATACATATATATATAGATATATATATATATATATATATATACATATATATATACATATATATATATATATATATATATATATATATATATATATATATATATATATATATATATACCGGGCGTAGTGGCGTGCGCCTGTAATCCGGCTACTCGGAGGCTTGGGTTGGAGGATCGCTTGAGGACGGGGACTCTGCACTGGGCAGGGTGTAGAGCAGCCCGGAATCATGGCGAAATCCAAATCCTGATCCCTGTGTCGTAAGAGTCGAGCAGGGTTGCGTCAGGAAGGGCATCCGGCGTAAAACTTGTGCCAAATCAGTATGCGGATCATAACGGATGATCCGCTGTGGCAACCCCTAATGGGAGCAGCCGAAAGATGAACAACAACATATATATATATATATATATATATATATATATATATATATATATATATATATATATATATATATATGCCTGGTGTTGGCTTAATGGTTAGGGTGGTGGGCTTGGAATCCTAGGGTCCTGAATTAAAATCCCGCTTAGCTGTTGAATTAATACCAGGTGGGGTTGACTGCCTGTCATCCTTCCGAGGTCGGCAAAATGAGTATCAGCTTGCTGATATCCTGTGTCAGAGTGGTGACCCGTCCAGGATTGTGCCCAATCGCCCAGGAGACTGCTAAAGCAGCACCAATGCTCTGCACAGAGTATGGTCCCATGGATGGATGGATTTATTAATATATATATATATATATATATATATATATATATATATATATATATATATATATATATATATTGTTGCGGTTGAGGAAATTCGCAAACCACCATTCAGGTCCCGTAGGTGAGATATCTCTGTAAGTGCATGTGTAGTTAGCCCCAAACCTGTTGTTTAGAGGGAATAAATGTGATTCATTCGGGCTGCGACCCTTTGAGATAGCCGTTTTTCTGTTCTATCTTAATTTTGAACCAACCATGTCTCAACCCCCATCACACAACAACCACCAACAGCAACGCCGCTTCACAACAACAACAACGCCAACAGCCATGACCTTTACCTTCACAACTCGCTCCCACAAACATCGCATCACCGCCATTCCAAACGTCGCCATGGCCATAAACCACCACAATAAACCCTCCACCACCTTCACCTCTCCTCCTTCTACCGCCATTCTCGCACCACTTGTGAGCACCGAGCGTCAGGCTGTCCTGGACTCGTACAAGGTGCGCGCCGAACCGCGAGTGCAAAGTGCGGCCTTTCCGAGGAGAATTCGGATCAGGAATGATACAAGCCCACTTCTGATCCGTCCAATCAGCAAGCGCGGGGCAGTTTGGCCCCGCCTCCAGGCGCGTCGGAGTAGAATCGGGATATGTAAATTCTCGGATCAGGGGAGACTCATGCCCCTTTTCCTCTGTCCAATGGGCGAGCGTGGCTCCACCCCCGAGCTCGTTCTGATCCAGAAATTTGCATATGGGTTCTCCTGCCGGCCTATAAAGCGCCGGGCGCAGAGCGAATTTGGCAGTCAGTTTCGGAAGAGTCAGTTTTGGAGAGCAGAGTGTGGCAGCGCAGAGTGTGGCAACGGCAGTCAGTTTGCGAAAGAGTCAGTCTGGAGAGGTCGGAGAGCTGAGTGGAGCTCGCAGTCTGTCGGGGTTCGGAGTCTGTTGGGGAGCTGCAGAGAGAGGAAGCCTGGAGTCTGGAGCGCGGTCGAGTCGGTTTGAGCGGAGAGTCGGCCTTGGAGGAGCGGGGAGTGAGTCGGGAGGCGAGGGCATACAGGTGGTTTGCTGCAGTCGGATGAGGAGAATTGCGGAGGAGACCGGATAGCTCGGGTCCGAGGCAAGGAAGACGGCGGTCGGCGACGAGCTCGCAGTGGAATCGCTCGTCGCGGGACCCAAGCAAGTCAGCTATCCCCTGTCCCCAGAGCATCAACAATTCCCCCCCCCTTTCCCCCCACCCCCGCGCTGAGAGTGCGAAAAGGGGGCCCCGTTCCCACCCCACTCCAAGCAGTGCCAACGAAACCCGCGAAGGAGCGCGGAGTCGGGGCGCCGCCGCGCCACCACATTGGCGGCTCATCACAAAGACACGGGTAGGATCCACCCGATCTCGCGGACCTGCCACTCTTTCAGGTCCCGCGCAAATATTGGCCCTCAGGCCCCGTCTGCCCCCTTGTCTTTGAGGGTGGCCCTTTTCTTTTGCTTTTGAGTAAATGTGTTGTTGGCGCCGTCTGTAAAGTAAAACTGTGTAAGTGTTGCTGTGTGCACGCGGTCGGTTGTAGATCTGCATTGTTGTGTTTCTTTTGTTGCAATTGCTTTTGGTGCATAATTGTTGTAATTGTATATGTGTGCTCTCCGTGTGCCGCGGAATAAATGTGCATTATGTTGAACTGTTTTCCCGTTCCACTTTGTCTTTTCTTTAATTGAATCTCCATCTTGCTTCACGTAAAGGGTTGGTAGTGGGCTTAATACGCCCGATAATTAATCGGAACCGTCGAGGCCGACGATAACACCGCTCGGTTATCCCGATAGTACGGAATGGGTCGCTTAAGTGGCCCGTGCCCGGAGTCCACCTGCGGCGAGGTGCGATCGCCCGGTCTACCCTCCGCGTGGGTACTCAGGTAGGTCGAATTTGGCGAACAACCCTATCCCACGCGGGGGGCCGATTGGCACGATCGTGGTGAGGCCGAAAGGCCCACCCGTGACTGGCTCCCGGCGTTAGTCCGAGAGGGTCACGACAGAATTGTCCGTCCGGTGGGCGACGTGCCGCGATTCGAGTTATGTGGCCGTTCGCACGCCGGCGGGCGCGAATTCGCAACAATATATATATATATATATATAATGTTTGTATGTATGTTTTAATGTTTATGTATGTTTGTATGTGTTTTTATGTATTCATGTATGTTTGCACGTGTGTTTTAATGTTTGTATGTTTGTATGTTTGTTTGTATGTATTTATGTTTCTATGTTTGTATGTGTATATGTATTTATGTATGTATTTATGTATGTACTGCACAGTCTGGATTTATGTACAGTATGTTTGTATGTATTTTTGTATTTATTAATTTATGTATGTATGTATGTTTGTTTGTATGTGTGTCTGCATTTTTGTATTTATTAATTGATGCATGTATGTATGTTTGTATGTTTGTTTTTATGTATGTATTTATGTTTGTATGTATATATGTATTTATATATGCATTTGTGTGTGTATTTATGTTTGCATGTATTGATGTTTGTATGTATGTTTTTATGTATGTTTATATTTTGAGTTTGTATGTATGTTTCAATGTATTTATGTATGTTTGTATGTCTGTATTGATGGATGTATGGATGTTTTTATGTTCGTATGTATTTGTGTTTGTATGTATTTTTGTATTTATGTTTGTATGTACTGTACAATATTACTTATGTTTGTTTGTATTTATGTATTTTGTTGGTTTTTTTATTTTTTTGTATTTATGTTTGCATGTATGTCTGTATTTATGAATGTATTTTTGTTTGTATGCATGCATTCATGTATGTTTGTATATATATATATATATATATATATATATATATATATATATATATATATATATATATATATATATATATATATATTTGTATGTTTGTTTGTATGTATTATGTTTTTATGTATGTATGTTTATATGTTTGCTTCAATGTATTTATGTATGTATGGTTGTATATACTGTACAGCATGCATTAATGTATGTTTGTTTCTATCTATTTTTGTATGTTTGTATTTATGTTTGCATGTATGTATTTATTTATGTTTGTATGAATGTATGCATTTCTGTGTGTATGTTTGTTTGTATTTATTGGGTGGTCGCTAGAGTACCCTTATTGTCGGGTTTTCCGTGTGTGTGTGTGTGTGTGTGTGTGTCTGCAACGCGAGGCTGCACAGCACAAACGAGCAAACCGATTTCGATGAAACTTGGCGAACAGGTGCCATATGCGCTGGGAGTGTGCGCGTTTGAGTTTCGTTGCTAAGCAACCACCCGTTGCTATGCAGTGGCCGAAAAACCGCGTACGGTATTTTCAATACTTGTCCTGTAGTTTTGAATGTGGAGAAACGAGACTTCGGAATTAAACACTTCGAGATATTTAGAAAATTTTACTCGAGCTGATTTTTTATTTCGGTTTTATTTTTCAAATGGTAGTCCTTCAAAAATCAGGTGTCTATTTACCGTCATTGTTTTTGTTTGTTTATTTGTATGTAATGGACAGTTCTGGAGGCCAGAGGAGTCAACCAATTTTGATGAAACTTGACAGGTAGGTTCATACCAGGATCTAGTTCTACGCTTTTGAGCACCGTTGCTATGGACACCACCGTTGTCTAGCAACGGGACTTTGAAATGTTTGAAAAATCATAAAAAAAATTATTTTTTCGAAAATCAAAAATGGCCTTCCAGGCTTTTATGCGCACTATAATCAACCTCTGTCAAAATTATCAGCCCGATCCGTCAAAAACTGTATGACTATATGCAATTATGTCGCAACCACCCATGTCGCCTCCCGGCTTGTATATATATATATATATATATATATATATATATATATATATATATATATATATATATATATATATATATATATATATATATATATATATATATTTGTTTGTTTGTCAGTATTTATGCATGTATGTTTGTATGTATTTGTATGTTGTTATGTATGTTTTTATGTATTAATGATTGTATGTGTTTTAATGTTTGTACATTTGTCTGTATTTGTGAATGTTTGTATGTATTTATGTATGTTTGTATGTAAGTTCTCATGTTTAGATGTTTGTTTGTTTGTATGTATGTTTGTACATATGTCTTTATTTATGTTTGTATGTTTTTTGTGTGCATTTATGTATGTATCTGTTTTAGTATGTTTGTTTTTATTATGTATATAACTATCCATCCATCCATCGGGACCATACTCTGTGCAGAGCGTTGGTGCTGCCTAAGCAGTTTCCTTGGCTATTGGACACAATCCTGGACAGGTCGCCACTCCGACACAGGATACCAGCAAGCTGGCACTCATTTTGCCAACCTCGGAAGGATGGCAAGCTGAGTTAACATGTTTATGTATTTATGTTTACATGTATGTATGTTTTATGTTTGTTTTTATGTATGTATGTGTTTTTGTATGTTTTTATGTTTGTATTTTTTCTTCGCATATTTGTATGTTTTGATGTTTGTAAGTATGCATATGTTTGTATGTGTGTATGTATCAATGTATGCTCGTATGTACGTTTGTATGTATTTATGTATTGATGTATGTATGTTTTTATGTTTGTGTGTATACATATATATTTGTATGTGTGAATGTATTTATGTATGTGTGTTTGAATGTTTAAATGTATTTATGCATGTTTGTATTGAAGTATGTTTGTTTTTTTTGTATTGATGTATGTATGTAAATATGTATTTTTGTGTGTATTTATGTATATATGTATTTTCACATGTATTTATTTATGTTTATATGTATGTATGTCCTGTATAGAATTAAATGTATTTCTGTATGTATTTACATTTGTATGTATTTTGTGTGTATGTATGTATGTTTGTATGTATGCATTTATGTATGTTTGTATATCATTTATGTATGTTTGTAGCCGGATTACAGGTGCACGCCACTACGCCCGGTTTGTGTATATATGTATATATATATATATATATATATATATATATATATATATATATATATATATACATATATATGTGTATATATGTATATATATATATATGTGTATATATGTATATATATGTATATATATATATATATGTATATATATATCTATATATATATATGTTTGTATGCATTTATGTATCTTTGTATGTTTTTATGTTTGTATTTTTGAATGTTGCTTTGTATTTTTGTATTTATGCATGTATGTTTGTATGTATTTAATATTTATGTATGTTTGTATGTCAGTTTTAATGTTTGTATTTACGTATGTATTTTGTATGCAGTTACGCATGTATGTATGCTTTTATGTTTGTATGTTTGTATGTCTGTATTTATGTATTTTTATTTGTATGTAGGTATGTATTAATGTTTCTTTTTCTATGTATGTATGTGTTTTTGTTTGTATGTATGTTTTTATGTATTTGATATGTATTTGTGATTGTATGTTGGTATGTTTGTTTGCTTGCATGTATGTTTGTGTTTTTGTATGTTTGTATGTATGTATGTTTTTATGTTTGTATGTATTTATGTATGTATGTATGTTTGTATGTAAAAATGCTGTGTGGACTGTGCTTCTCTGCTGACGGACCTCTGGTAGCTTGTACCTGTTGCTGCATTTGAGCCTGGGTATTAACTGTTGTAATCTATCGACCTGGGTTCTTCCTGACATCTTTGTGGTTTGTTCCTTTCTCACTTCTTTTTACTTTTTCACATTTCTCTTATTCATTCTAATTCTGGATTTTTCTTTTCTTTCTTCTCTTTTACTCATTATTTCTCTTTCTTTATCTGTCTGTCGAGAAGAAGTGAATTATTGCAGAAATGTTTCTGAAAGGCTCACTTGGCTGTACCTGGATGGGTTTGGGGGTAGTGGAGTAGCAGCTGAAACTCAAATCCTATCCAGGTTCCTCCTCAAGACTCCATCTTTGCTCTTAAGTTCTTCAGGTTCCTTCTTGGTCTTCCATTTGATTATGTATGTATGTATGTATGTATGTATCATCTACTCCTCGGGGATGATTTGACCGAGGTAGCTGAAACTTTCAGGGATTAATGAGGACACCTTGAAGTCTATGTGCAAGTTTTGGCTGATTCCATCAAGTTTTGAAAAATGTTTTTGGCATTTTCTTCCTCTGGGGGAGAGGGTGTGTGTAATTGGAATTATCCGAGCAATATAACCACAATGTATTTTATGTGCACATAAGCAGTACGCATGTTTTCACATCATATACGTAACCCGGGTTAATTTTATTTTTGGGAGCGATCGAGGCAGTGGTCTGTTGTGCCTGTACACCACACAAATAAAGGGGCGCGTCAGGGATTCAGAAGAATTTGTTGCACGCTTGGAACAATATTGTCCATAGCATGGGTACTCTGCTATGGTATTAATAATCATAAAGATAATAATATGACCTCCCTGGCGGTCTCGCAGGGAGTGGGTGTGGATTGTTGATATTTTTGAAATTGTTCTGGTTGTTGCTGTGTGCATATGTAGATCTGATGATTTCAGTTGCTGTTTTGTTTGGAAGTTGTCATTAAGGGTAGTCCTGTATTATTGGGATACAATGGTGATCATGAAGTCTGAAGCAGAAAACAAGTTTTAAAATGTTCCATAAGAGTGAGTGTTGTTCAGTTAAAGTTATTATGAAGAGGCGATTTATGTGTTATATGTACCACATAGAAAAATTAAGCTACAATTGAAATTCGATAACCAAGCTTGTTAGAAACCTACATCACCTTTACTGGAATAACCTAACACCACATGGTGCAGGATCGTAACTGCAGGTAAGTTATACATGAAGTACAAAGCAGTGCATGGAATGAATGGTTCGTATCCTTACAGCACAAACACCTTTTCTGCACACGATGATCCCCAGGTGTGCACTCGGATAAAGTGAGTCGAAGACTAAGCCCAAGCGAAACTTGCATCAAATTTTGCCATCAGATCATCCTCACGTGCCCTCACCACCTCGCACCCTACGTAGGACCAAAGGTCATGTGTTTTGGCAGTTATAGTGGTGTAAGACAGTGCTTTGTAGCGGAGATGGGATTTGTTTCCTAGGCATCGGAAAATCACATTTACCGCTCCCCCTCGTCTGTAGACCGCAGTTGCGCTGCCTTGAAAAGAGAGGTCAACCGACTCGGGCTTGGAGTGCCAATCTTATTACCCTCGCGCATCTCACCCCCCACCTCCGTGGTCACCGTGCCCTTGGCTTTCGGGGGTCAGCTGCGGTAGGCTAACGGTGCTCGTTTACACCTCCACGGGCTAAGTACATGGCTGCACTATGCTGGGAACCTCGCCAAAGACACTGGGCAGGGAAAGGAAGACCGCTCACCTGCAGGCCCGAGTGCGTGACGCGCTCAACTGATTTACAGTGTACAAGGCACGGTGCATCCCGCAGACCATAAATAAAAACTAAAAAGGGTGCTCAAACGGCAGTGGGGACAAGCCGGTTTCCTAGCGGGACTCTTTGCCTTTAATCACGACTGAGGAAACGCTACCCCATCGTGCTCCCGCCACCTTGTTTTGTGGGTGCGAGGAATTTGGCGAGAAAGGAATGTCTTGTGCGCAAGGAGCCAAAAGGGGCATGAATTGCTGCCTTCTCGGCCGCACGCATAAAGCTATAATATACTTGAATATGCATTAATATACCTGGATATGCATATTCCTCAGGGCACAATAGTCAACCTTGTTGAGCTGCACATCATCATGTTTAGCAAGGTGCTGAGAATCGTGAGCCCCACCGGCCTGTTTGCGCCCCGCTCCCCCATCGGCCCAGTGCGCACCCGGCCGGGATACTCTGGCTTGGATCAGGTCCTGCCTAAGGCGTTCACACTGTCAGAGGTTGGAGTAGTTGGGAAGGGAGTACTGGCCGAGTTATAACGAGGGTTGGCATGAGGTGGGCAGGGGGGGGGGGAGTTGGAAGTTTTGCTTATTTGCTGGAACAATGACCATTATTTCTATAATCGAGGAATGCTGCGATTATTAATGGGAACACATAGTATGCTGTGATCAAATTTAAGACGTTTTTATCCCACAAGAAGGAAAAACGTCTGCTTTCTGCATTGTCTCCTCACCCAACTCGAGCCATTTTACCTTTTCGCTTTTCACTTTTTCGTTCCCTTCACGGCACCATCTTCTCTGCCGAAATAGTCTCAGAAGGCAAGAGTTCCAAGCAGGTAATTTTTCAAGACACAATCGTCACCCTGCTCATATTCATATATCCGGTGTCTCAAAGAAAGCAGCTTGCACTCTTTGAAAGCAGAGAATATATGTATATATATAGATATAGTGCATGATGCCCTTCACCATACCCTAACCCCACAGGGAAACGACATGTTCTATCATCGTCATCATCATTTGCCGAGCTAAATAACGATGCATGATATACAATCATGGTATACAAATAAACTAGGGAACACGAATACTGTAAATCAAATAGAATTTTGGAGGTTGCGCTCTTCGGTGTGTCTGCTTAGAATGAAGGTCTTTAACACCTGACTGCAAGTCTCGGTGGACGTTTTGAGGCTTCTGATTGGCAAGACATCGTCACACTGTCGCAGGACAGCAGTAACAATCAAATTTCGACCCACAATATTCAGGGAACACGTTCCACCTGGTATATAGGGTGTCTATGAACTCCTTGTGAAACTTTGAAGTTTTATTTATTTTGATTACTTTTCATATAAGTTTTAATAACTTGATTTAGAAACAAACTATAAATGGTGCATCAAAGTAAAATTCATCAAGGTTTTACTCAATACAGTTCAAATTTTGGGGCTTCAACATCACCGCCATCTTTCGTAATACATCGTTCAATTCGATATTCCAACTTTGTTGAAAACATTCTCTAGTTGCTGTTGAGTAATTTCTTGAATTGCATTTGTGATCGTAGCCCTAAGTTCATCCAAAGAATGTGGTTTTGATGCGTAAACAACAGTTTAACATAGCCCCATAAAATGTAGTGGGGACAGGCCAGGCGAATGAGGTGACCAATTAATTCGTCCATGTCTACCAATCTATTTGTCTGGGAAGACCTCATTCAAGAACCGTCACACAATCGAAGAAGAGCAAGTCCTTGAGGTACAAGGTTATATGTGAAAGATTTAATCGTCGTAGTTGGGGTTTTATCGTTCAGGGTACATCAAAAGTTATAAAAGTTCAAAGTTGCACAAGGACTTTATGTTCACGTTGTATAAATGCTGAATATTAAACAAACCAATTCAAATAACAAATTTCCACACATTTGTGCAGCCAACAGGTATCTTCTCAATACATCTGCATATTGCCAGGACCGGTGTGGATCATTCAAATGCCTCGTGGTTGTGATTGGTGTGGTGAAAGATGATGTGTTCAAGTGGCAGATGGAACTTGTTGAACAGCTGGTTTGTGAAGGACTTGGGCAAAAAATGTACTGTAGCTGACCCCACCATAAGGTGGGTAATGTTTCTACACATGGTAAATGGCGGAACTGCAAAATCCGAATACACGAATGTGAGCGAAAATTTGTGGCATCTGACGGGGTGGAAACCAAGAATCTCAATTGCATTGAGAAATTGCCGAGCTCGCGAATATTGTGGTAACTGGCGAAATTGTGAATGCAGAGTCCATGAATGTGTTTACATGCTGAGCGCGACAGCAGCTTCATATGATTGGGAATTCAAATTCATAATTGGATTGAGAAATTTCTGAAACCACCCACCCACCTTAAAACACCCGCGATGACCCCAAAAGGTTCCACAGAAAGTTTGGTGGGGCGAGCCCCAAAACTGAGGAACCAGTTCATGTCTGTCTGTCTCTTTCTTTCTTTTTTCTCACTCTCTCCCTCTCCGTGTGTGTGTGTGTGTGTGTGTGTGTGTGTGTGTGTGTGTGTGTGTGTGTGTGTGTGTGTGTGTCTGTTTCTTTCTCTCTTGCTCTCTCTGTCTGTCTATCTCTATCTCTGTCTGTCTATCTCTCTTTCTCTTTCTCTTTCTCTTTCTCTTTCTCTCTCTCTCTCTCTCTCTCTCTCTCTCTCTCTCTCTCTCTCTCTCTCTCTCTCTCTCTCTCTCTCTCTCTCTCTCTCTCTCTCTCTCTCTCTCTCTCTCTCTCTCTCTCTCTCTCTCTCTCTCTCTCTCTCTCTCTCTCTCTCTCTCTCTCTCTCTCTCTCTCTCTCTCTCTCTCTCTCTCTCTCTCTCTCTCTCTCTCTCTCTCTCTCTCTCTGCCTCTCTCTCTCTCTCTCTCTCTCTCTCTCTCTCTCTCTCTCTCTCTCTCTCTCTCTCTCTGCCTCTCTCTCTCTCTCTCTCTCTCTCTCTCTGCCTCTCTTTCTCTCTGCCTCTCTTTCTCTCTGCCTCTCTCTTTCTGCCTCTCTCTTTCTGCCTCTCTCTCTCTCTGCCTCTCTCTCTCTCTATCTCTCTCTCTCTGCCTCTCTCTCTATCTCTCTCTCTGCCTCTCTCTCTATCTCTCTCTCTCTGCCTCTCTCTCTCTCTCTCTCTCTCTCTCTCTCTTCCTCTGCCTATCTCTCTCTTTCTCTCTCTCTCTCTCTCTCTCTCTCTCTCTCTGCCTCTCTCTCTGCCTCTCTCTCGCTGCCTCTATCTCTCTCTCTCTCTCTCTCTCTGTCTCTATCTCTCTCTCTCTCTCTTTCTCTCTCTCTCTCTCTCTCTCTCTCTCTGCCTCTCTCTCTCTCTGCCTCTCTCTCTGCCTCTCTCTCTCTCTCTCTCTCTCTCTCTCTCTCTCTCTCTCTCTCTCTCTCTCTCTCTCTCTCTCTCTCTCTCTCTCTGTCTCTCTCTCTGTCTCTCTCCCTCTCTCTCTCTCTCTCTCTCTCTCTCTCTCTCTCTCTCTCTCTCTCTCTCTCTCTCTCTCTCTCTCTCTCTCTCTCTCTCTCTCTCTCTCTCCATATATATATATATATATATATATTATATATATACATTTTTTTTAAACATATAAATATACATTTTGTTATGGACGGTGCCTCTCTCTCTCTCTCTCTCTCTCTCTGGCTCTCTCTCTCTGTGCCGCGCTCTCTCTGCCTCTCTCGCGCTCTCTGCCTCTCGCCCGCTCTCTGCCTCTCTCCCGCTCTCTGCCTCTCTCCCGCTCTCTGCCTCTCTCCCGCTCTCTGCCTCTCTCTCTCTCTCTCTCTCTCTCTCTCTGTCTCTCTCTCTCTCTCTCTCTCCCTCTGCCTCTCTCTCTCTGCCTCTCTCTCTGCCTCTCTCTCTGCCTCTCTCTGCCTCTCTCCATGATTGTCTCACCCACAGCAGCGTGAGAGCCTGTTCCCGCAGAGACATTTTTCGCCTTTCACTTCCATTGGGAACTCAGACCAATTGCCCGCCAGGAACGCTATTTGGACCAACCTCAAGCAAGATAAATTGGGGCATATTCAACACTTCAAAAAATGATAACATAGCAAGCAAGGCAATAAAAAGAGCAGAAAGTGATGGGAGGAATGACAGTTGGGGAATTTCACACACGAAATGGCGGGGAGATAAGGAACATGCATGGCAAGCAATTTACACCACCAGAAACACATGTACATTATCCCTTACCCTCCACCGATCATACCCAATCCTGGAGCACTTATGAACAATTACTTAACATGAGAACTACAATACTGGATCCATGAGGAATGACACAAAGAGATTGAGTTGAGGGGAGTGGGGTGGGGCGGGGGGGGAGGGAGAATGCAGAGGTTGATAAGAAAAGAAATGGGACTTTTTGTCACGGTCCGGTGCACCTTGAACAACCTCTTTCAAGGTTATTGCCCATGGCGTGATGGTCCAGACTCGTTGTTCGGTCCCTCACCCCTCACGGTCCCTTATTCCCTCCTGCGGCAGCTCCCTGGCTATATGGGGAAACTGCAGGAGTTCCGTTCGCTCAAGGCAATGACCTGCACAGCTATGGGTATCCTGTTCCGGGGGAGAAAGCTGAAGGCGACGGATCGTGAATTGTCCTTGGTGCTGAAGACGGCGTGCCATGCATGTTCCTTATCTCCCCGCCATTTCGTGTGTGAAATTCCCCAACTGTCATTCCTCCCATCACTTTCTGCTCTTTTTATTGCCTTGCTTGCTATGTTATCATTTTTTGAAGTGTTGAATATGCCCCAATTTATCTTGCTTGAGGTTGGTCCAAATAGCGTTCCTGGTGGGCAATTGGTCTGAGTTCCCAATGGTAATGGTAGCCCATGTTATGCAGCATGCGGTGTTGGTTCACTCAGCCAAATAACAAACCGCCACGGAGTCGCAGGCACAATTACCCGTCTGCCATGCTTAATTCACTGGCACGGTCAAGTGACTTTTGGCACGAGGATCCAGCCTGAGTTAAGGGTTGCAGTCGGCATTCGTTGTCTCTCAGGACACACCGCTCTCTTGGAGTTATCCAGAGGCAACGTCCATAACAAAATGTATATGTATATGTTGAAAAAAAATGTATATATATATATATATATATATATATATATATATATATATATATATATATACATATAGAGAGAGAGAGGAGAGAGAGAGAGAGAGTGTGTCACCCACTCTAACCATCCAACCACCACCACAATCATAGCTGACGCAGAGACCTTGAAAAAATGTAAGCAGACTGCTTCAAAGTTGACTCGGTGCTTGAATCAATTTCCAGCAAAGCCACACCAGAGCGGAAGATGCACTTTGTATTTTGAGTGAAGTCCAAACCATGTTGGCTTTCAACATTAGAATTACCTCTAATTTAATCCAGCAAGGAATTCCAAATTTGATGGAACAAAGATGGCAAGAATCAGACACGTACAAACTTCAGAAACTAATAATTTATTATGCACATGGGACGAAACACCAGAAATGGAAATCCCAAGATGATACAACACAGATATTGTTACGAATCTGGAAGCCATGAGCACACAACATACAGGTCCTATAGCTCAGTTATTTCGAAAAGTAAATGTGGATAGATAGCTCCCTGTCCCTTGTTTAATGGGTGAATAAATGTACACACGCTGTGAGTTATTTTGATAGTCAGGGTTTTCTTTTATTTTTATACCACCAACACCAACTACAACAACGCCAGCATCACCCTCACCTTCACCTGGCTTTGGCCGACGCCATGGTGGGCGGAGTTCAAGGAGGAGCCTCGTGGCAGCCCTCGACCAATCAGCATGCTACGAGTGAGGTGGCTGCCACTCAGCCAATCAGACCCCGCGACGGTGAGAAAGGCGGTCCCGCGTGATGTCGCCATGCTCCCGGGCCAATCGACGGACTTGCCGCCCGTTTTGGCCAATGACAGGGCGACGAGCGATTCTGCGCGCCTAAACCGTCCAGTGAAGGAGAGCGGGGAGGGCGGAGGCGCCCCCCCCCACCCCCCTGGAGAAGGGTGAATAAGGGCACGGCGCGTTGGTACCGAGAAATCCTTCCTCCACAAGAACCACAAGTCGGTTGTGCGCCATCTCTCTGTCGGTGAACGAGAGAGCTTTTGAGATAGTTGATGACCATCGAGCGGGCAAGGTTGTGGTCAATCTGACAGGCAGGTTGAACGAGTGTGGAGTTATCAGCCCCTCGCTTTTACGTTCAACTCAAAGACTTGGAGAAGTGGTGGAGAAACCTCCTGCCTTCTCGACTGTTTGGGATACGGAGGAGAGTTTTGGTTGCCGGGTCGAGTGCTGAAGGGAGCTCTGGATTCTATCATCGCATCTCGACGCTGGCCTGGTTCGCCCGTGTCCGCCGAACCACACAAGGTGGACAGGTCCATGTACTTCTGGGTATGTGTGTGTGTGTGTGTGTGTGTGTGTGTGTGTGTGTGTGTGTGTGTGTGTGTGTGTGTGTGTGTGTGTGTGTGTGTGTGTGTGTGTGTCTGTCGGTGGGCCCGTCTGTAAGTAGGAATTGTCTAAATGCCTTTGCTGTACATACTTGCATCTCTATAGTCGGATAACTCTGCTTCTTGCATGCTCTCCCCTTTCCCCCATTATAAATAAATACATTTGTGAAATGTATCAGTTCATTGCTGTGTTTCTTTCGTTGGCTTAGCATAGCGCGTGTTGGTGAATTATAAAGGCTGTTGCCGCTGTAAATGTACATTTGGACCGACGGAACTTCGGCAAACATCCGCTCGGGTTGCGCACGGGTCGGGCACGCTAACGGCTCGACTCGTACGAGGGCCGTCGAGGGTGTGAATACTCGGTAACTCGCCACGTGGATCTCTAGGTATTTTGAAGATTGGCAAATAACCCTGTACCACGTGGTGGAATTATTGACGATTCACGGTCCGGTAAGGGACCCGTACCTGTCGGAGTTTTCCGAGAGGTACGATCTAGATTCCGAGAGGTACGATCTAGATCTAGTTCGGTAAGGTCGACCCTACCGCCCCACCTAGCGGTCGTGCTCGCGGCCGATACCCGGCGCCACAATATAACATGATTATAATCAAAACAACACACACATATACACACAGGCACGCACACACGCACGCACACACACACACACACATATATATATATATATATATATATAAATATATATATATTTATATATATATATATATATATATATATATATATATATATATATATATATATATATATATATATATATATACATATATACATATACAGTGCTCCCTCACCTATCGCAGTTAATGCGTTCCAGGCCCACCCGCGATAGGTGAAAATCCGCGAAGTAGAAACCACATATTTATTTAATGATTTAACTATATTTAAACACATTTTAAACGTATTTTAAACCATTATACAGCATCCACACACTCATATTAACCTTCGCCACACACAATTAATCAGTTATTTAAAAAAAATTTCATCGGAAATGCGACTTCATGGGGCTGCAAAGCCTAAGACCAAAATTTTTTTTTTTTAAATACTATATTGTACTATAAAATATATAAAAAAAACGTATTATGGGTACTGACCTATGAAGATATGACGATGATGATGATGGCTGTGCAGTACTGATGACGATGAAGATGACGATGAAGATGACGATGATGAGATGAATGTCGTACTGCACAGCCAAGAAGAGCATTAAATCTCTTCTACTGGAGGCGCCTCTTCATCTTTGAAAACCCGCGATGTAGTGAAGCCGCAAAAAGTGAACCGCGATATAGCGAGGGAGCACTGTACATATATATGTATATGTGTGTATATATATGTATATGTGTGTATATATATGTATATGTGTGTACATATATATATATATATATATATATATATATATATATATATATATATATATATATATATATGCACATGTTGTTCATCTTTCGGCTGCTCCCGTTAGGGGTCGCCACAGCGGATCATCCGTTATGATCCGCATACTGATTTGGCATAGGTTTTACGCCGGATGCGCTTCCTGACGCAACCCTGGTCGCCTCTTACGACACAGGGATAAGGATTGGGTTTCGCCATGATTCTGGGCTGCCCTACACCCTCTCATAGCGTGGCCCAGAGCAGAGCACCCATCCTCAAGCGATCCTCCAACCCAAGCCTCCAAGTAGCCGGATTACAGGTGCACGCCACTACGCCCAGTATAATATATATACATACACATATGTGTGTGAAAAGCACTGTCGGTGAGGCAGTGAAGCCGTGAGTGAGGCAGTGAAGCCGTGAAGTCGTCGTCAGTGCATGAGGACTGTATGCCTATTAATCATGTCCTGTTTGAACGTTAATTCCTCAAGACCCTTAAAGTCCTGAAGACCCAAAGTCCCCGAAGACCCAAAATACCCTGAAGACCCATAAGTCAACAAAAACCAAAAAAGACCCAAAAGACCCAAAAGTCACCGATGACCAAAAAAGACTCTGAAGACCCCAAAGACCTCGAAGACCCAAAAGTCCCAAAAGACTCCAAAGACCCAAAAGTCACAGAAAACCATGAAGACCTCAAAGACCCTGAAGACCCAGAAGTCGCAAAAGAACCAAAAAGACCCCAGAGACCCTTTAGACCACTTAGACCTTCACACCATTGAGACCCCTTACACCTTTCAGACAGATTAGACAGTTTCGACCCCTGTTCTTCATTGCATGGCCCGTGAGCCACTGGTAGCCCTGGTGGCCGAAAGTGCAGCCCCTGACATGCGACCGGTAATACACAAATGTGAAAACACCCCATCATAATCCACCATAAATGCTATCAAACTGACCCAATGGTTTCAAATGAGTGTTCCAATGCGAAGCATAAAAGTAACATAACTACATCAGGATATGGTTGCAGTATACAAACAATTACGCTTGTCGCCCAGTTAACCACAACGAAGAAGAGCATGTGGAACCGGGGCCTAATAGCAGCCATTATAGAGTCCTGCAGGTGGTGTGGCGGCTCTCACACTGATATCTTATCAGCAAAAGTGGCCACCCTCGAAATCATAGTGAAGATCACTGGCTTAGACACTTTACCATTTGGACCACTTGGACCTTCTTTTCTCATAAACAAACTTCAAGTAAATATAATATCACCAATATTTCAAATACATTTGTTGAAAAGAAACGTTTGTATTATGATTGGTGTAAATCATGCCAACACAGCAAATGTATGAAATCAATCTCTGCAACGATGTGTGGAGAGGCGAGCGTCGCGAGGCGATCCACGCTAGTTCTCAATAAAAAAAATACTACCCCATAGGTACCATATCCACCATTCACTCTCACAAGGAGAACCAAGCAAGTGGGAGCCGATGAAAAGTCGGTACCTCATGATGCTGGTAGTTGGTGGACCAACGAGCGGTGTAAGGCATATGATAGGATGAACTGCAACGAGCAGATGACAGGGCAAGTGGCACAGAGCAGACTGCGGGCACCGAACAGCTCCAGCACATAGCCAATCAACCAGTCAAAATTGGCGAAAGCCCTGAGAGACAGAGATGGACAATGTTCCAGTTAGCACAATTATAGCTTCACCTCTTGCTGGCCCACACCTTTTTCGCTAAGGTGGACTGTAGATCAGTGAATGTCCTACCAGCCAATGAGAGACCGCGGTGGGCATGGCAGTAGCATGAGGCCAACAATTAAGGCTATACGCGCACATAAACATCACAGTCAACCATGGCCCTGCACATCAAGCAGTCCCCGCCCTCTTTCGCCAACCTCGAAAAGTCACAAAATGCCCTGTCTCGGCCCATGCTGGTCTTTGCGATCCAACGTCATCTGCACTTACCTGCCCTCATCTGGTTTCAAACATGGGGGAACACAAAACATAATGCCTTAGCCTCTTTGTCCACTATTTTGGACAGCATAGTCACCTCAGCAATGCAGCAATGGACAACTTACCCATATCCACATCCTTTCAAAAAGGTTTTTTGAATGATGTGATTCACATGAGATTAAGGCCTTATAAACTAACTACCAATCCCCACCCTGGAGACATAACTATATACATATGTATCCAACATATAAAGCTCTTGCGAACCACTGACTGACTGACTCACTGACATATTAAAGATCGGAACATTCCAGGTGACGTAGAAAGCTGAAATTTTGCATGCCAACGAACATCGAAGCCGATACACCAAGAAAAAAAATAATAATCACAGAACCACCTGAAAGCGTCCATAAATGAAAATATGATTATATGAAAAAAATAAAAACAGGTGAGTGACCCGAGACAATGGGGAAGCATGGTAATTTCGCTTGCCAAGGGATATCGAAGCCGATACACTGAGAAAAATCACAGAAACGTCGGAAAGCGTCCATAGAAGAAACTATAAATAAATGAAAAAATAAAAAAAATTAATGAGAAAAATAAATGGAGGTGAGCAATCCGAGACAATGGGGAAGCACGATTCATATATATATATATATATATATATATATATATATATATATATATATATATATATATATATATATATATATATATATATATATATATATATATATATATATATATATATATATATATATATATATATATATATATATATATATATATATATATATATATATATATATATATATATATATATATATATATATATATATATATATATATATATATATATATATATATATATATATATATATATATATATATATATGTATATATATATATATATATATATATATATATATATATATATATATATATATATATATATATATATATATATATATATATATATATATATATATATATATCTATATATATATATCTATATACATATATATATATATATATATATATATATATATATATATATATATATATATATATGTATATACACCACATGGCCAAAAGTATGCGGACACCTCTTCTTATTCATGGATTCAGCTATTTCAGCTACATCCATTGCTGACAAATGTATAAAATCAAGCACACAGCCATGCAATCTCAACATAAACATTGGCAGTGGAATATGCCATACTGAAGAGCTCAGTGACTTTCAACATGGCACTGTCATTGGATTCCACCTTTCCAATAAGTCAGTTTGTCAAATTTCTGGCCTGCAAGAGCTGCCCCGGTCAACTGTACGTGCTGTTATTGTGAAGTGGAAACATCTTGGAGCAAAAACAGCTCAGCTGTGAAGTGGTAGGCCACACAAGCTCACAGAACGGGACCACCAAGTACTGAAACGCGTAGCGCATCGGTTATTGTCTGTCATCGGTTGCAGCACTCACTACCCAATTCCAAACTGACTCTGGAAGCAATGTCAGCACAAGTTCTGTTCGTCGAGAGCTTCATGAAATGGGTTTCCATGGCTGAGCAGCCACACACATGCCTAAGATCACCATGCACAATGCCAAGCATTGGCTGGAGTGGTGCAAAGCTCACTGCCATTGGACTCTAGAGCAGTGGAAACGCATTCTCTGGAGTGATGAATCACACTTCACCATCTGGCAGTCTGACGGACGAATCTGGGTTTGGCAGATGCCTGGACGACACTACCTGCCTGAATGCATAGTGCCAACTGTAAAGTTTGGTGGAGGAGGAATGGTCTGGGGTTGTTTTTCATGGTTTGGGCTCGGCCCCTTAGTTCCAGTGAAGGGAAATATTTAGGCCACAGCATACAATGACATTCTAGATGAATCTGTGCTTCCAACTTTGTGGCAACAGTTTGGGGAAGGCCCTTTCCTGTTTCAGCATGACAATGCCTCCATGCACAACACAAGGTCCATACAGAAATGGTCTGTCGAGATCAGTGTGGAAGAACTTGACCGGCCTGCACAGAGCCCTGACCTCAACCCCATCGAACACCTTTGGGATGAATTGGAACCGAATGCGAGCCAGACCGAATCTCCCAACATCAGTGCCGGACCTCACTCATGCTCTTGTGGCTGAATGGAAGCAAATCCCCGCAGCAATGTTCCAACATAAAGTGGAAAGCCTTCCCAGAAGAGTGGAGGCTGTTATAGCAGCAAAGGGGGGACCAACTCCAGGTTAATGCCCATGATTTTGGAATGAGAAGTTGGACGAGCAGGTGTCCACATGCTTTTGGTCATGTTGTGTTTGTGTATATATTGTTGTGGTTACCAAATTCGCAAACCACCATTCAGGTCCCTTAGGTGAGATATCTCGGTAAGTATATGTGTAGTTAGGCCCAAACCCGTTGTCTAGAGGGAATAAATGTCATTCATGCGTGCTGCGACTCTTCAGGATAGCCGTTTTTCTTTTACTATCTTTATTTTGGACCAACCGCCATGATTACCACCACCAACCACGTCTCAACAGTCATCACAACATCAACCACCCACCACAGCGCCGCTTCACCACAACAGCCACGACCTTTACCGTCACACCTCGCAACCGTCGCATCGCCACCGTTCTTGCGCCGCTTGTGGGTACCGGTATTGGACTCGTGCAGGGCACGCGCCGAACAGCGTGTACAAAACCACGGACTTTCCGCTCCAAAAACGGATCAAAAACGACTCACGCCCACTTTTGTTCCGTCCAATCGGTGAGCAAGGGGCGATTTGGCCCCGCCTCCAGGGCGTTGGAGGGCGGTCGCTATATCCAAATTCATGGATCAAAATGCATTCACGCCCACTTTTTCTCGGGCCAATGGGGAGCGAGGTGAAAGGTCGAAGGCAGGGGGTCAAAGGCGAAGCCACGGGGCTTATATAAGCGACCGCGTTCGTCAGTAGAGTGGGGTTCGCAGGAGGAAGAGTTCGGAGTCGGAGTCGGAGTCGGAGTCGGAGCGAAGAGGACGGAGCTGTGGAGAGGCGGCGGCGGCGAAGGCAGACGAGGGGGTGCTCGCGTCGGTGCCAGGAGCTGCACACCAGGGAGGCCGACGGCGCGACCTGGTCGAGGTGGAGACGCTCGTCGCGGGACCCGAGACAGAGTAAAAATCCTCCTTACCCTGAGCATCAGCAACCCCCTCCTGTTTCCCCCCGCGCTGAGATAGTGCGACAGAGGGGGCCCCTTTCCCACCCCCTACCAGACACTGTCCGCGAGGCCCGCGGAGTTGGGGCACTATCGCCACTTCGCGCCTCATCATCAGACGGGTAGGCCCGACCCGGTCTCGGCCCCAGGCCCGCCTCATCCTTGAGGGTGTTCTTTTTCTTGGTTTTGGGTATGTGTTGTCGGCGCCGTCTGTGAAGTAGAATTGTATAAGTGTTGCCGTGTGCTCGGTAGTCGGATAGCTCTGCATTGTGTCTTCGCTTTTACATTTGCTTTTTGTGTAAAATTGCATTGTGTTTCTTTTCCTTTTCTATGTGCTTTTGGTGGAATTGTATATGTGTGCTTTCCGTTCATCGCGAATAAATGTGCTTTATGTTGAACCGTTTTCCCGCTTCGCTTCGTCATTTCTTTCATTGGGTCCCCATCTTGCTTCACGTAAAGGGTTGGTCCTGGGCTAAGACGCCCGATAATTAATCGAACCGTCGAGGCCGACGAATAACACCGCTCGGTTATCCCGATAGTACGGAACGGGTCGCTTAAGTGGCCCGTGTCCGAAGTCGACCTGCGGCGAGGTGCGATCGCCCGGTCTACCCTCCGTGTGGGTACTTAGGTAGGTCGAATTTGGCGAGCAACCCTATCCCACGCGGGGGCCGATTGGCTCGATCGCGGTGAGACCGAAAGGTCCACCCGTGACTGGTTCCCGGCGTTAGTCCGAGAGGGTCACGACTGGATTGTCCGTCCTGTGGGCGACGTGCCGCGATTCGAGTTATGTGGCCGTTCGCACGCCGGCGGGCGCGAATCCGCGACAATATATATATATATATATATATATATATATATATATATATATATATATATATATATATATATATATATATATATATATATATATATATATATATATATATATATATATATATATATATATATACATATACATATACAGCTCTGGGAAAATTAAGAGACCACTGCAAAATTTTCAGTTTTTCTGGTTATACTATTTATAGGTATGTGTTTGAGTAAAATGAACATTTTTGTTTTATTATATAAACTACTGACAACATTTCTCCCAAATTCTGAACAAAAATAGTCATTTATTTGCATGCATTTATTTGCAGAAAATGACAACTGGTCAAAATAACAACAAAGATTCAGTGTTTTCAGACCTCAAATAATACAAACAAAACAAGTTCATATTCATTTTTAAACAACACAATACTAATGTTTTAACTTAGGAGGAGTTCAGAAATCAATATTTTGTGGAATAACCCTGATTTTCAATCACAGCTTTCATGTGTCTTGGCATGCTCTCCACCAGTCTTTCACATTGCTGTTGGGTGACTTTGTGCCACTCCTGGCACAATAATTCAAGCAGCTCGGCTTTGTTTGATGGCTTTTGCCATCTGTCTTCCTCTTGATCACATTCCAGAGGTTTTCAATGGGGTTCAGGTTTGGAGATTGGGCTGGCCATGACAGGGTCTTCATCTGATGGTCCTCCATCCACACCTTGATTGAGCTGGCTGTGTGGCATGGAGCATTGTCCTGCTGGAAAAACCAATCCTCAGAGTTGAGGAACATTGTCAGAAGAACAAGTAAGTGTTCTTCCAGGGCAACCTTGTACGTGGCTTGATTCATGTCTTCACAAAGACAAATCTGCCCGATTCCAGCCTTGCTGAAGCACCCCCAGATTATCACTGATCCTCCACCAAATTTCACAGTGGGTGCGAGACACTGTGGCTTGTAGGCCTCACCAGGTCTCCGTCTAACCATTAGACGACCAGGTGTTGGGCAAAGCTGAAAATTGGACTCATTAGAGAAGATGACCTCACTCCAGTCCTCTACGGTCCGATCCTTATGGTCTTTTGCAAACCTCAGCCTGGCTCTTCTTTGCTTCTCATTGATGAAGGGCTTTTTTCTCGCTTTGCACGACTTCAGCCCTGCCCCGAGGAGCCTGTTTCGAACCGGCCTAGCTGTGCACTTCACCCCTGCTGCCGTTTGCCATTCATTTTGTAGGTCACTTGATGTCATCCTATGATTGTTGAGTGACATTCGAATGAAATGGCGGTCATCCCGGTCAGTGAAAAGTCGTTTTTGCCCTCTGCCAGTCGTCCCCAATGTCTGTTGCTTGACCTTGTTCTTATGAACCGCCGTCTTTGAAATTTTAAGGATGGAAGCAACATGACGCTCACTGTATCCCTCTGCTAGTAAAGCCAGAATTGAACCCTTCTTTTCCTCACTTAAAATTTTTTTTTTCAACTCTTTTGGCATGGTCAATAATTATTTTTTTGATTCCAATTATTTTTGAGGTACTACCAGCAGTTTTTGCCATCCAGCTGGTCCTATTGCAAGAGGATAGTATTGATCACAGCAGCGGTTTTTACACTTTTCCTTGTTAAATAAGATTCGGTTCAGGTGATCACCAAATCAGTACCTCACTAAGTAGAATGAGGTGTGCCTGTGTTGGAATTCAACAGATGCTGGAATGGAATGGCTGCCATACATGTAGAGTTGCTGATTTAAATTTTTTTTGGAGTAGTCTCTTATTTTTTTCCAGAGCTGTATATATATATATATATATATATATATATATATATATATATATATATATATATATATATATATATATATATATATGTTGTTGTTCAACATATCACTGCAAGCCTGGTGTTGGCGCAGTGGTTCGGGCAGCGGCTTGGGATCCAAAAGGTCCTGAGTTCAAGCCCCGTTCGGCCACTGAATTAATACACCAGGGGGTTGACTCAGCCTGTCATCCTTCCGAGGTCGGCGAAGTGAGTACCAGTGTACTGGGCCGGTGTATACCCCGGTTAAAATAGGTGTACCATATCCCTGTGTCATGAGAGGCGACCAGGGTTGCGTCAGGAAGGGCATCCGGCGTAAAACATGTGCCAAATCACTATGCGGATCACACGGATGATCCGCTGTGGCGACCCCGAACGGGAGCAGCCGAAGGAAGAAGAAGAAGATATATATGTTGTTGTTCGTCTTTCGGCTGCTCCCGTTAGGGGTCGCCACAGCGGATCATCCGTTATGATCCACATACTGATTTGGCACAGGTTTTACGCCAGATGCCCTTCCTGACGCAACCCTGGTCGCCTCTTACGACACAGGGATAAGGATTGGGTTTCGCCATGATTCTGGGCTGCCCTACACCCTCTCATAGCGCGGCCCAGCACAGAGCTCCCATCCTCAAAGCGATCCTCCAACCCAAGCCTCCGAGTAGCCGGATTACAGGCACATGCCACTACGCCCGGTTATATATATTGTTATGGCTGTGGAAATTCACAGAACACCATAAAGGTCCTTAATTAGTTATGCCGATAAGTCTGTGTTCAGTTGGATTTCCGCACCATTGTTTAATGGGAATTATCCGTGTGCACAGGGCTGTGATCTTTGAGATAGTGTTTTTCTTTTCCTATTGTTATTTTGGACCAACAACCACGATCGCCTCAAACCACAACAAATGCGGGTGGGGGGGGGGGGGCGAAAGGGCACGCCCCTTTTCTGGAAGCTTCCTGCAGGAGCTGGAAGGTGGGCAGAGCGATAAAAGGGGAGGAGCGAGGCGTTGGAACTGAGGGATATAAGGGCGCGCAGGACGCCAGCTCGGGGGGCTTTGTGTTGTCTTCTTCTTCGTGGTGGTGCGTGGGGCTTCTTCTTCTTCGTCGTCCTGGTCTTTGAAGAGTCTTGGGTTCGGTGGTTCGGGTCGAGTCGTCGGAGCTCGCGGTCGGTGGGGAGTCCGGGCGAGGCACCAGGGACGCGGACGGGAGGTGCCGCTTTGCCAGCTCTGTCGCGCAAGCCTGCGCATCCATGTGGAGAGCGCCGGAGAGAGATCGCCGGCTCCATGGAAGGCCGAGCTCAGCGCGGCTGTCCTAGCTGCCGTGGGGGGACAGATGTCGCGACTCGCCCACCATCGCACCACGAGGGTACAGGTAACCTGCAACGGTCTCGCGGGATTCGTTCGGTCTGCCAAGTCCCATGCCATAAACGTCTACGGACCCTGTCTGACTCTCCTGTCTGTGGGAGTGTGCTGTGTGCTGTGTAAAATAAATGTGCTTGTGTGAATGTTACCCATTCGTCGTGTCTTTTTCCCCCATTGGAACGCCATATTGCATCTCGGAATATTAGTTGGGTTTTAAATACCCGTTAAATAGAATCGGATCCGGCGAGGTCGGGCGATAATACCTGCTCGGTTATCACTGCAAAATGGAACGGACTGCTTGAGCGGTTCGTGTCCAAGCCGACCTGTGCCGAGGTACGGTCTCCCGGTAGGCTACCCGCGCAGGTACTTTGGTATCTTGAGATTCGGTGATTGAACCTATTTTGCGCGGGTAGAAAATTGGCTTGGCCGTGGTGGGGTTGAAGACCCACCCGTGACAGGGTTCCGGCGTGTCACGACTGAATTGTCCGTCCGGTGGGCGAACGGCTACTTTTAGTGAAAAGCGGTTGTTCGCACGCCGGTGGGCGCGAATTCGTAACAATATATATGTATATATATATATATATATATATATATATATATATATATATATATATATATATATATATATATATATATATTTGTATGTATTGTTACGGATCTGGCAACCATTTGCATTCAACATACAGATGTCCCAAAAGTCAGTTATGTCGTTAAGTATGTGTGTAGTCAGATCCCCTTCCTTTTGTCTCGTGGGACAATCAAAGGCGTGTGTTGCGATTTCTTTTAGTTAGGTTATTACATCTAATAAACCATCCCATCTGCATGATCCCTTCGGCCCATCATGCTCCATCACCACCTGCTGGCTGCTCGTACCTTGACTTGCCGAGAGGGGGTCTCGTGGTTCCAGTTCTCGGCTCCCACGAACTTTGTAACTCTTGTACGATGACCTTCGCAGCGCTGACACTGTTACTCGTTGAGAGCGAAGCCACGTGGAGGAGCAACTGAGGTCTCCTGGTAGGGGCCGAGGCTCCGCCCCGGAAAAGTGGGCCGGAGGACCCTGTCCAATCAGAGGCAGACAGCGAGGTGCATTTTCGCCAAGGGCCCCTCCCCGTGGAGAGAGGCCAATAAAATCTCCGAGACTCTCTGTAAAAAAGGGGTCCGGTCGAGTTTGCTTTCACGGTGGCTGTAAGCAGTCAGTTTTATTTCACGGTGGCTGTACGGGATTTTGGAGTTTCACGTTGGCTACAACGAGGAGTTTTAAGGAAGGACAGAGCGACCCTGACCTCCGTCCGTGGACGCCGATTGTTCATCACCCGGGCTCCGCCACGAACCCTGACCTCCCTCCGTGGACCCCGATTGTTCACCACCCGAGCTCCGCCACGAAACACGAGTCCCTACATGCAACTGGGGACCGGACCAACGACCTTTGTCAGGTGCCGCATCGCAGAGCACGCCCTTCCTCCGACGGTCAGGTACACCACCAAACTCTGACCCCGAGCTTGTCTCTCTCCACGGCTGCGAGAGTCCAATAAAGACTCTGGGTTTCTTTTCATTTTGTGTGTGTGTTCGCGTGTAGGCCCATCTTGTTAAGTAGATCTGAATAAGTGTTTTTGCTCATTGTAAATATTCCTTCTTGCATATTCACATTAAGTCTTGCCTTTGTCTTTTTATTGTAAATAAACATTTGTAGAAATATTCCCAGTTCGTTTCCGTCCCTTCTTGAATTGGTCCAGCATGGTTCGGATCTGAGTGTAGGCGAGGTCTTATCCCCGATAATCTGTTCATTCCAGCCGGCATGGCTTTGGCAGTTTCCGCTCGGCTGCACCCGAACCGGAGTTGATAGTCGGTAGTTGGAACTCGACCGCAGTCGGTAGAATGACCCGGTTCGAGCAAGACGTGCCGAGGGCGTGGTTTCCCCGGTAGTCAAAATCGCATAGTTAATTAGGTAAATTTGTTATAGACAAATAGACCCTACGCTACGCGGTTGAAATATTGGCGACCACGGTCGGTTAAACGACCCGCCGGCTCGCGGAGTTATCCGAGCGATGGCCTACAACTGCGGGGAGTTTGGTGGGAGACGACGCAAGCTTTCCCCACCTCGTGGTCGTTCTCGCTACCGACCCCCGGCCCACAACAATATATATATATATATATATATATATATATATATATATATATATATATATATATATATATATATATATATATATATATATATATATATATATTATGGCTTTGGAAACCTTACCCCATGGGAGAGCATACATGTAAACGTAGGTGAACTGAGGATCAGTTATTTCATTCGTCTTTGTATACATAGTCCTTGTTGGTCCCTCGTCAAAGGGCTGTTCGGGAGGCATGCGTTGGATAAGCTGTATTTTCCCAGTGTAATGTCCCCCCTCCCTCTCTGCTACTTTCAATCTTCCCTCCTTCACCCCATCAGCCCGTTTCAACGGCACACCAATAATCTCCCTCCATCAAACATCCTTTCAACAGTCCCTCCTTTATCCCATCGGTCTTGCCTTCAACCCTGCAGCCATTCAGATTGGTGTTCGTCGTGTCCTGCGAGGTGTGGCGCTTCTCGCAGGCGTGGTACAGTACAGAACAGTGCGAGTGGGCATTTTGTATGTGTGGGAGGGGGGAGCGGCTGGGGGCTCTCGTCATGGCCTTTGGCCGTGTAAAGGGTGAGGTGAGGGCTGCCTTGAAAGTTCCCTCAGAACGGCGTGGTATTTTCCACAAGTTATGTCATGGACTCGCCCCCATCGGCTGCGGTCCGGTGGGGGAGAGAGAACGCTTGTGGGAGGAGAGAAGAGAGCTGATGTGAAGAAGAAGCAGAAGGCAGAAGTGAATGGGGAAAGCTCACATGAGCAGGGACGCAAGGAGCTCGTGAGAGAAGTAGAGGCCATAACGAACGCAACGTAATTTGCCTGTCAGCGAACGTTCATGCCTTGAAGGAGGTTGATGATCGTGAGAGAAGCAGAAGGCAGAACTGAATGGGGAAAGCTCACACGAGCAGTGGAAAAAAGAGCTTCTGAGCAGACGGCTCAGAGAGCAGAAAGGCTGAGAGAAGCAGAAAGGCAGGAGCGAATGGGACAAGCTCGCATGAGAAGAAGACTCAAAGACTGCGAAGGCTCATGAGGGAAGGAACAAAAGTGTGTGAGGGTAAAGAAAGGAAGGTTTCACGAGGAGTTGGTGTCAAGCTTCTGTGGAAAAAGAACACTCCTTCCATGAGCATCATCCTGCCCTCTCGATTCTATCAGCCACGAACGATGAGGAGGGTGAACGGTGGCACCTCATCAACGGGGGTCTGAGGAGGAAGAATCTGAGGCAGAGGAGGGTGAGTCGAATATCAAGCTCGCATATTTGGGATGCCGGAGAGAACTCGCCTTCTGGGTCTGGGAACCTCAGGGACGCGGCTGCATGTTCCCATCGCGTCACATCGCCATGGCCCATCTTCTCCATCCATTTTCCTCTGCATTATGTTGTATATTTGGACTGTATGAGATGAGGCAGAAAAGAAAAGACTGCTTTTCTTTTCTCCATACATTACTTTTATTTTATTTTCATGTCCTTGTTTTATTGTTTTATTCTACTCCCCAAAGTGAATGCCAGCCAAATCTTTTGTGTAAGTAAAATTGAAGAAGAATACGTGTTATGGTTAAATCTGCTCTTATGTGCCTTTTTGATTTCTTGCTTTTAAATGATTGCTTGCTTGTGTGTTTGTAATAAATAATTGTTTATTGCTATTTCCAATCTTTCTCGGTTGTCTTTTCCTTTATTTGTCTGACACAGTGCACAAGTATAGTTAGACAGGAAATTGTACCCCAATAATTTGCTTTGTTAGCCAGCGCACACTCACTGTCATGCTCAGCAGTAATCTGAGTGTGCGCTGAGAGCACTTGACCCTAATTTGCCGGCTGTCCACAGGTAAGTTATCACGCAAAGTAGTGTAACCCTGCCTGGATTGGCCGTGGCAATCGGCGTCCGTGGTTGCCTAGCAATCTGCCAGTGCACTGAGTTATCTGTGCCCGGTGGCCTCAGAAACAGGTGCTTGGGAGGGACCCAAGTGTTCCCCCTCGTGGCAGGCCTCAAACCCCGGATCCATGACAACATACAGGATATGTTTTACACCTCCTAACTTGATGGAGTAGTGAGGCACAGATCACATCCCATCCAGCCGAAGCTGTGTGATTTGTGAGCAGCAATGGCCATCTGTCACACTGACACATTGCCTCTGCCTCACTGTCCATAAACCAGGTGTGATTGCGGTCAGGTGTAATAATAATAATCCAAAATGGAGCGCTTCTAACCCGATAAATGCAACATGGCATTAAATGCTATGTGCACATGCGTACCACTACGACTCCAACCTGGATGCCTTTAGTGGAGTATACTTGAGTCTATTTTAAACACTGAGGATTTAGAGGTCACAAGTAAAGGGCAGTGGAGCCGCCGACCATGGTTTCACTCTTGTTATAAGCTCCTTTTGCAAGGACCCTTTTTATACAAAAACAAGGTAAAATTTTTTTAACAAGACTGACCCATTAGAATTCAGATGCATCTCAGCCTGAAGGCTGAAGCACATGGTCAAACACGCACATTCTAACCCCAAAGGGCCATAATGCATGGTCATACAATTGATTCCTCCTCCGTCCTCCATAACAGTGAGTCCCCATGACTTCAACGGTATGCCGTCCTGAATTCTCCTTTTGCAGGTGCCTTTTTCATGTAAAAAAGCAAAAAAAAAAAAAATTAACATTTAAACAGCTTTGGATGTGCACCTTGACCCCCATGGCCAAAGTACACAGTCCAAGAGGACTGTCCCACATGCACCTCAGCCCAAAGGCTAAAGCACATGGTTCATAAAACACAAATCCTAACCCCGAAGGGCCAGAATGCATTGTAATACAATTGAACCCCTCCACCATCAGAGTGAGTCCGCATGACTTCAATGGCACGCTGTCTTGAATTCGCATCAGGATGGCATACAACGCAATCGTTTACTTGTGACCATGCAAACCTAGTCGGTTTAATACTGTCTTAGACCTCCTGACTTGATGGAGCAGTGAGGCACAGATAACGTCGCATACAGCCAACGCTGTGTGATCTGTGAGTAGCAGTGGCTGTCTGCCACACGAGCACATTGTCTCTGCTCACTGTTAAATCGTCAGTCTTTAAAAGACTCGAATATGCTCTGCCGAATCCATCCGGGTTGAAGCAAAACAGTATGCAAGCCATGCACACATGGGGTTTAATGCCAAGTAGTATTTATGTTGTCGGAAGGGCTCTGTTTTGGATTATATACTGTTATATATAAAGTCCTTTCTAACCACTGATTGACTTACTGACTCACTGATATAAATGTTGAGTACCTTCTAGGTGGCATAGAAAGCTGATATTTTGCATACCGCTGCAATGCGGTCATTATCACAGGGAAAAAAAAAATCACAAAACCACCAGAAATTATCCGTAACCATGAATAAGAGTTGGCCGGTGAGGGCTCTGTCTGCTCAGTGCTGGTAAGACAATGGAGCTGACAACTGGAACTGGTTGCTAGGCAATGGTAACAAGCTCTGCTTCTGCCTCTTATGTTACTTTTGCCGTATTTACATTAAAAAATACTATAGCTAGAAACTTTTAAATAAAGAACTCATTCTAATCACTAATTGTTGATTCACTTGAGTTATTTTGCTGTTTGCAGAATGCAACCACAATGGGCTTTGAAAACAGTTGAAAGAGACCAGACTTGATACATTAGAAAGTAAATGATTCCTATGTCTATGTCTCTGATCTATGATGTGCTTAAGTATTGAGATGTTTTAAATATTGACATAATTACTAAGTTGCTGTAGTAATTACCAATCTGTTAATTACTAAGTAATTGTAGCAATAATGGCACACTTGACATATTGCATATTTACTGACATTGCATTTTGGGTCAAATGACTTGCCATTTTTTGTTGGTTATTGCTTTGGCTTGCATTTCATTGCAACCCGATGCTCTTGAATATAAATCTCTCTCACAATCCACATTATCAAATACATAAAGCTAAGATTTATTAGGTCTGCACATGGGATGCACAGAGCAGATGCTTGCAGTGTGCAAGCATGCCACCCTGATATATATGCCAAAGCGGTTTCTTGGCAAGGTTGTGCTAGGTTGTTTGCCATTGCCTCTGCAAAAAAAAAAAAATATATATATATATATATATATATATATATATATATATATACTGTATATATGCATATTTATGTATATATACTGTATATATGTATATATATATATATATATATATATATATATATGTATGTATATATTTTATGTATATAAATATATATATATATATATATATATATATATATATATATATATATATATATATATATATATATATATATATATATACATATCTTCTTCTTCCTCTTTCGGCTTGCTCCCGTTAGGGGTCGCCACAGCGGACCAACCGTCTCCAAATCTCAAATATATATATACATATATATATATAAATATATATATATATATATATATACATATATATATATATATATACATAAAATATGTTGGGGGTTTTGGAAGACCCTGAGGAGTTACATCCAACACATAAAGGAACCCTGGAGTTTAGATGTACGAGTATCAGTAGTATTTTCTTAAGTTAGATTACCTCTCCCCTCGTATCAGCAGACAGGGAAATGTTGTGTTTGTGTAGCAGGTTCGAAACCTTTTGTAACTCTTCTTTCGATAGATGTCCTCTCTTCTTATCTCTCTCTCTCTCTCTCTCTCTCTCTCTCTCTCTCTCTCTCTCTCTCTCTCTCTCTCTCTCTCTCTCTCTCTCTCTCTCTCTCTCTCTCTCTCTCTCTCTCTCTCTCTCTCTCTCTCTCTCTCTCTCTCTCTCTCTCTCTCTCTCTCTCTCTCTCTCTCTCTCTCTCTCTCTCTCTCTCTCTCTCTCTCTCTCTCTCTCTCTCTCTCTCTCTCTCTCTCTCTCTCTCTCTCTCTCTCTCTCTCTCTCTCTCTCTCTCTCTCTCTCTCTCTCTCTCTCTCTCTCTCTCTCTCTCTCTCTCTCTCTCTCTCTCTCTCTCTCTCTCTCTCTCTCTCTCTCTCTCTCTCTCTCTCTCTCTCTCTCTCTCTCTCTCTCTCTCTCTCTCTCTCTCTCTCTCTCTCTCTCTCTCTCTCTCTCTCTCTCTCTCTCTCTCTCTCTCTCTCTCTCTCTCTCTCTCTCTCTCTCTCTCTCTCTCTCTCTCTCTCTCTCTCTCTCTCTCTCTCTCTCTCTCTCTCTCTCTCTCTCTCTCTCTCTCTCTCTCTCTCTCTCTCTCTCTCTCTCTCTCTCTCTCTCTCTCTCTCTCTCTCTCTCTCTCTCTCTCTCTCTCTCTCTCTCTCTCTCTCTCTCTCTCTCTCTCTCTCTCTCTCTCTCTCTCTCTCTCTCTCTCTCTCTCTCTCTCTCTCTCTCTCTCTCTCTCTCTCTCTCTCTCTCTCTCTCTCTCTCTCTCTCTCTCTCTCTCTCTCTCTCTCTCTCTCTCTCTCTCTCTCTCTCTCTCTCTCTCTCTCTCTCTCTCTCTCTCTCTCTCTCTCTCTCTCTCTCTCTCTCTCTCTCTCTCTCTCTCTCTCTCTCTCTCTCTCTCTCTCTCTCTCTCTCTCTCTCTCTCTCTCTCTCTCTCTCTCTCTCTCTCTCTCTCTCTCTCTCTCTCTCTCTCTCTCTCTCTCTCAACAGCACATCCATACACACAAACAGCACGTTTTACAAAACCAACATTACACCTATAAAACTCAAATTACCAATTGGACCCATCATAGCGCTTGGGTTCCACTCGACCCTGCGCAGAACCTGCAGCATAGTGCCTGGGTGGCTTACGTTGGGTGAGCGAGGCGTAGCCCCCAAGCCCCGCCTTCTTATTCTCTCTGGCTATCCCTCTTATTTGTCTAATTTCCGGGAGTGACCAAGGCACCTATGTCTGTAGTTTCATGATAAGTTTACTGTCTAAGATGCTTGTGTGTTTCAGGATAAGACTTTCTTGTGTGACTGCATTACATGTAAATATGTGCGCATTTCATAACACGACCAATTGTTTCCAACCTCCCCATATGTCTCTTTCACCATTGGTTCGACATTTGTGTGTAAATAGTAGATGGGAGTTTTGCCCTGCTGTTTCTCTATGGTCACAGAATAATTGATGTCCCATTTACGGTTTTGCTCCCATTTACGAGCACAGTTCCCTATCTGGGGAGCGGGGTTACTTTGCCGAGAAAGTAACGCGGGAATTGGACGTGAGGACCCTACCTAAATTAATCGTCTCAGATGGTGTCCGTGGTCTCTTAGCAACCGATCATGCCACGGAGCTATCTGAGGCTCGTCGGCTTCAGGGTCAAAGGTTGGGAAGTGGGTCCGAGTAGCTACTGTGACTCAGCCAGCAAACGAGTAAACAATATACACTGATGAGCCAAAACATTATGACCACTTGCCTAATATGCTGTTGGTCCTCCGTGTGTGGCCAAAACAGCGCCGACCCGCCGAGGCATGGACTCTGCAAGACCCCTGAAGGTGTCCTGTGGTATCTGGCACCAAAACATTAGCAGCAGATCCTTCAAGTCCTGCAAGTTGCGAGGTGGAGCCGCCATGGATCGGACTTGTCGGTCCAGCACATCCCACAGATGCTCAATCGGATTGAGATCTGGAGAATTTGCAGGCCAGGGCAACACCATGAACACTTCATCATGTTCCTCAAACCATTCCCGAACAATGTGTGCAGTGTGGCAGGGCGCATTATCCTGCTGAAAGAGGCCACCGCCATCAGGGAATACCATTGCCATGAAGGGGTGTACCTGGTCTGCAACAATGTTTAGGGAGGTGACAAGTGTCAAATTGACGTCCACATGAATGGCCGGACCCAGGGTTTCCCAGCAGAACATTGCCCAGAGCATCACACTTCCTCCACAGACTTGTCGTCTTCCCACAGTGCATCCTTGTGCCATCACTTCCCCAGGTAAACGGCGTACACAGCCATCCAAGTGATCTAAAAGAAAATGGGACTCATCAGACCAGACGACCTTCTTCCACTGCTCCAAAGTCGAGTTCCGACGCTCGTGTGCCCATTGTAGACACTTTCGATGGTGGACAGAGGTCATCATGGGCACTCTGACCGGTCTGCGGCTACGCAGCCCTATACGCAGCAGGATGCGATGCACTGTGGATTGTGACACATTCCTCCTGTGACCACTATTAAAATTTTCTGTGACTTGTGCCACAGTAGACCTTCTGTCGGTTCGGACCAGATGAGATAGCCTTCGTTACCCTCGCGCATCGATGAGCCGTGGGCGTCCAACACCCTGTCGCCGGTTTGTGGTTTGTCCCTCCTCGGACCACTGTTGGTAGGTACTCACAGGGCCGGATTTACTTGCTTGTGGGCCCTAGGCCAAACCTTATCAGATAATAAATCAGGTAAGCATAAAGAGGTCAGGTAAGCATAAAGTAATAATCAATTAGTTCAAGTCTCGTAGAAGAGATACCAATATCACAAAATAAGAACACAAAACACACTTAATATAACAATGAAGTCCACTAAATACAACATGTAATGTATATAATCTACAGATAGATAGATAGATAGAGAGATAGAGAGATGGTAGGAAACGGGCATTTAAAAATGTACTGTTATATTTTTCGTGACCTTATTTTATTTTATTCATTTTACTATAGGGCCGACTAGCCTACTCCTTGGCCGATCAGAGAACCCACAAGTCTCCGGTGGGCCCCCAGTTACTGGTGGGCCCTCGGCCAATGGCCTATGTTGCCTATTGGAAAATCCGGCCCTGGGTACTCACCATTGCTGACCGGGAGCACCTCACAAGCTTTGCCGTTTCAGAGATGCTCTGACCCAGTCAGCTGGCGATAACAATCTGGCCCTTGTCAAAGTCGCTCAGGTCTTTACTCCTGCCCATTTCTCCTGCACCCAACACATCAACTTCAAGAACTGACTGTTCACTTGCTGCCGAATATATCCCACCCCTTGACAGGTGCCATTGTAACAAGATAATCAATGTTATTCACTTCACCTGTCAGTGGTCATAATGTTTTGGCTCATCAGTGTGAATACATATATACATATATATATATATATATATATATATATATATATATATATATATATATATATATATATATATATATATATATATATAGACATATATTATGAGCCTGGTGTTGGCGCAGTGGTTAGGGCAGCGGCTTGGGATCCAAAAGGTCCTGAGTTCAAGCCCCGTTGGGCCACTCAATTAATACACCAGGGGGTTGACTCAGCCTGTCATCCTTCCGAGGTCGGCGAAATGAGTACCAGTATACTGGGCCAGTATATACCCCGGTTAAAATAGGTGTACCATATCCCTGTGTCGTAATAGGCGACCAGGGTTGCGTCAGGAAGGGCATCCAGCGTAAAACATGTGCCAAATCACTATGCGGATCATACGGATGATCCGCTGTGGCGACCCCTAATGGGAGCAGCCGAAAGAAGAAGAAGATATATAGACATATATTGTTGCGGGCCGGCGGGGTCGGGTGAGAAGACCACTCGGTGGGGGAAAGCGACGTCGATTCCCACAAGACTCCCCGGAATTGTAGGCCGTCGCTCACGGATAATTCCGTGATGTGGCTGGTCGCTTAACAGACCGTGGACGCCAATAACTCAACCGCGTGACCTAGGGTCCTCCCGCCTATGGGTGAATCGGGTTACCTAATTAACCACGCAGTTTAACCACCGGGGAACCACGCCCTCGGTACGCCTTGTCCGAACTGGTTCACTCTACCAGATCGGATCTCCTTTCCGGATCGGATGCAGCCAAGCGGCACTGCCAAGGACGTACCAGCGAGAAGGAACGGACCATTGAGAATAAAGACCCGGCTAAACCTGGATTCGAATCATGCTGGACCAATAAGGGAAAAGACAAAGGCGAGCTGGGAACATTTCTACAACAATTATTTATTTACAAAAAGCGAGGAAAAGCATGTGGAACAACAGGTTTATTGGGGGTGTAATGCAGGGAAAGATGAGAGAAGTGTGGGGTGTGGCAATTTTACAAGCAACTTACAAAGCAGACACAATGCAGACTTGACACGAGATTAATAAAGCAACAATCACAACAATAAAATATCTTATACAGGCTTACTTAATGGACAGGCGCCAACACTCTCAGACACACACTCAGACAAAGTAAACCCAATTGTGAAAGGGACTTTTGCAGCCAGGGAGGGAGGGAGTTGAGGTTACAGTTTCTCGGTACCTGAGCGTTTCGGGGGAGGGATGCTCTGTGGTGCGGCACCCGACAATGGTCGAGTTGTTCGGCCACAACCGTACGTGTGGAGATCATGTCTGCAGGAGGGGCTCGAGTGGAGAAGAGCGGAGTCCAAAAGGGGGCGAGAGATGAGCAGCAGGCAGGACCAGGCAAGAGGCCGTTCGTCAAGGTCATGAGGTCGGAGATAAGGAACAGAAAGTTGGGCCAGACAGGAGGCTTGGTCGAGAAGGCGGCAGTTCGACGTCGTGTCGGCAGAGACAAGTAGCAGGAACACTAACTCACAACTACTCCAAACCCCTTTCAATTCCTTCACTCCACAATTCTCTCCCAATTCTCATCTGCAATTCTCCTTCCAACCAACCGAACTACCTTCGCAACCAGTTCAACCTACCAACTTCAACCACTCTCTGAGGATTGCTCCATACTTCAGAGAGCCCAGTGTTCGGGGAGGAGCCATTTCGAAACCGACGTCATCGTCCGATCCGAGCATCCCGATTGGACCGGCCCTTCATGTGATCCATCTTTCTGGGCTGGGTTTCAGCCAGACTCCTGTATGGTCCGCCCACGCCGCGCATGTCTGGCCTTTGGCAGGTGGATGTGGTGCAGCTACAGCATTTGTCCAGCCGAACGTCGGGATTTTGACTCAGAAAGCAAGAGTCCGGGTAGACGGTGGGACGCTGTGGCCAGCGAAACGAGGGTAGCAAGCGAGATGAAGGCACCGTGGATCGAAAAAGGAGGGAATAAAATAAAAGGCGAAAATGATTTAATAACCTAATAGTGTTGTGGGCCGGGGGGTCGGTGGCGATAAACGACCACTAGGTGGAGCAGTGGAGTCGTCTCCCACCGAACACCCGGAATTTAGGTGGTGACTCACGGATAAGTCCGAAGGTCACGGGTCCCTTAGCAGACCGTGGTCGCCAATACTTCGACGGCGTGGGGTAGGGTCAATTGCCTAATTTCAATATACCTAATTACCTACGTTGTCCAACTCCCGGGGAAAACCACACCCTCGGCCGACTCCCAATGAACAATCCACGGCACAAACGGCCCTTCCAATTCGCAACACGCACCATGCTAGGCCAATGGAGGAGAGCACAGAAAACGAGCTGGTACATTTCACACGGGGGGTTTATTTTACAATAATAATCGGGGAGGGGAGACAGAGCAGAGTTATCACGAATAAAAGAAATGTAATTTACAAGCAAAGGAAGGCACTTACACAATTCTACTTAACAGAGTAGGCCCACGGACACACACACACACACACACACACACACACCCAAAAGAACTGGATCCCATGGGTCTATCTTGGTCAAGCCGGGCCGGGGTACCTGTCCGCTTCATGTGGCCACACCGACTCCGAAACCACCACGGTGGTACCCGAACCCATGACCCGAAGTTCACGGCCCACGAACGAGGCCGCTCAACCACGATCACCACTGTCTCAGACCGCTCCAGCCATGACCACGACCGTCTGCAGAAGGCTCGTCGACAACCACAGACCATGCTGCAATCGCCACGATCACCGACTCTCGAACGCTGGTCCAGACAACCACACTCCTCCTCTTGAGGAGGGAGGGGCTTCTTCTCCCCACCACTCGCCTCCTGATTGGACAGTGGGTTGTCAGGCGACTCGTGGCGGCTTTCCGATCGGCTGCGGTGCGCGTGTAGTGCTCGCCCTCTGCTCATTGGCTGGAGGAACGCTCTCTGGTCTTCCTCGGAGCGGAGCTTCGACCCGAGGCGACGAAGGCTCTGCCCACGTCCTCAGCCAAAAACACGTGCGTAATGGCGACCGGGTCGCATGCAGGATGGCGCGCTGTTGTTGTCGTTGTTGTTGTAGCTGTTGTATAAAAACGTGACTACACAATCATTCGTAGCGCACACATGTAATTCCCATTAGACAAAGGTGGGATTCTAACTGTAAATACATACTTATCAAAATAACTAAGCTTCGGGACTCTGGCTGTCTGTGTGCAATATGGCTGCCAGATCCATAACAATAGCCCATCGCAACACACTCCCTTGTCTTCCCACTAGACAAAAGGTCAGGACCTAACTACATGTATATTAATGGAATAACTGACTCAGGACAACTGTATGTTGTATGCATACAGTTCAGAGAACGATAACAACATATATATATATATATATATATATATATATATATATATATATATACATATATATATATATATATATATATATATATATATATATATATATATATATATATATATATATATATATACATATAAATATATATATATATATATATATATTTATATATTGTTGCGAATCTGGAAGCCATGGGCACACAACAGCCAGGTCCTGTAGATAAGTTATATCGGTAAGTACGTGTTTCTAGTTAGGGTCCCGTCCCTAGTCTAATGGGAATTAAATGTTCGTGCGCTGTGGAGTTATTTTGATAGTCAGGGTTTTCTTTTACATTTTTACATCACTGACAACTACAACAACACCTTCGCTCCATCCTTCGATTTGCAGGGTGACATCATGGCTGCACATACCGCCCGATGGAAGGGATGGACGAGTGAGCTGCAGACCGCCGCCTTGGCGGAGCAAAAACAAAACAAAAACAATAAAAAAAGCCTCGCTCCAAGTACACGGCCCGGCAGGGATGTGGCAGACATCCTGCTTGGGCATAGGAGCAATAGTTAGCAGGATGGGTTTAGCTTAGTTAGACCGGCCTCATGGGGGCATGAGCCATCCTCCATGGGGCCCGTGGACTAGTTAGTGGGAATGTTAGGTTGGATTAAGAATGGAAAATGGATTTGGGAGACATGGACAGACATGGAATGTGTCGTGGGGACGTAGCTTAGTGATGGAATTAAATGGGATATGCACTAGTTTAAGGGATGACGAGGGGCACGAGCAAGTTAGAGCTCGCAGTGTGGTGAATAAAAAAAAAGAAAAAAAAGTGAAAAATGTACAATGAATGAATATGGGTCAGCGGGCCCGAGTGTGTGAATGGAGTGAATGTGGAATGCATGGTGCGAATGAATGAGTGGGAGAGAGGAGTGAATCCCACCCAAGGAACCCCGGGGTCAGTGTAATGTTAGTGAGTGGGTTAGCTAAATTTACCAAAAGGAGGTCGTTTTGTTGTTAGTGTGGGAAGAAGGCACGAAACCCATTTGGAGGGGTGCAGGAGTCCATGGACCGGCTGGGAGCGTGGCTGTTGAAAGGTGAGTATCGAGTAGAGGGAACCCCGGGCACCGGACAGTCGGCCAGAGTAGGCCAAGGGTCCAAGGGACCGGTATAGTGTAGTGGGCACGGGCGACCCACGGAATGGGACCCGTAACGCCAAAATGCCACGTGGGCATCGGAGGGGGGAAATGCTGGGAAGGGCAACCCCCTGCGTTCATTGGGAGCAGGTAGGCTCGGAGACAGCCTCAGGGCCCGGGGGTGCCATAGTTAAGAGTCCGGCAGGTGGGAAATCCCTGCCAAGTGAACCACGCTGCCCAGCCATGAAATTGTGCAAGGGCACGAGTGAAAATTTGCAGGCAAGGCCCAAATTTATAATGGACACCAACACAGGCGACGGGAATTATGGTTTTTAGAACCTATAGTTTAAAGAGCCAGGCGTATGGAAAAGCTGCGGGGTAGTTTAAGTTAATGAATGCTAGGATAGTTAGGAAATGTACCCCTTCGCACCATCCATCCCTTCGCTCTCCGTAGGCCGCTGGACCCACCTTGGTAAGATGGCTGAATTATGTGGGAGGCTATTCTGAGGCTTTGTTGGGCCTCGAGACAGGACGCTAGTCTCTCCCTATTCCCCTCCAAAACAGGAACGTAGGGGTTGGGAGTTGATGGACAGGATAGGTTAGCCGGACAAAGACGATAAAGGGCGTTAGGGAGACGAGATTATAGAGGAAAATAAATAAATAAATAAATTTAAAATAATAATAATAAAATAAAAAGGGGCTAAATTTTGTTGTTTTCTTGTTGCAAACTAAGGGAGTGGGTATGGACAGAGACAGGCAAAGGCGATAGGTTGGGGGGAGACAGTAGGGTAGGTCCGAGCCCGTTTTCGGAGCGGCCGGCACTACCGCACTCCCTCCACAGAACCTCACGGACCATATCAGAGGCCGGCCAGCTTCATATGCTGCCCTGTTGTGCTACGGTTGCTGGTCCGCATTGCCTTGCTTTGCCATGCTGATTTGCCTGCCTTTGCCAGAACCCCATACCTGCTACCCCTGTTTGCGTTGCCCCTGTGTTCACCATCACCATGTGTGCCAGGACCATCCAGCAAGCGTTTTGCAAGGACTGCCCTGCAGGCAGCCACATCACAGGGACTGCATTGTGCAGCCCGTGCATTTTGTGTCTTTGCATCCATCCATTCCACTGTGCCAGAGACTTCTTTCAAGCCAAAATGATTGACTGTGCAATGACTTTTGCCTTTTCTTCACAGATCACAGGTCCTGGGCCATGGTTAATGTAAATATTAGTTAAGATTGTAAATAAGTTCAACCCACCTGTGTGTCTGTTTTAGCACCGGCAATTTAGTTAAGTCATCTGTATGAGTCTGTTAGTTAGTTACGCAGCGCACTAGGATATTTATTTTTGGGACAAGTATTCAAATGTCGCACTCAGGGATCCGCATGTAAATCGTACTAGGGGAAAAGTTACACATGCTGGTCACGCGAAAATTTGACGACTCGGGACAAGTCTGTAAAAAGGGGAGGTGGTAGTGTTGCGAATCTGGAAGCCATGAGCACACAACAGCCAGGTCCTGTAGATCAGTTATATCGGTAAGTATGTATTTCGATTTAGGGTCCCGTCCCTAGTCTAATGGGAATTAAATGTTCGTGCGCTGTGGAGTTATTTTGATAGTCAGGGTTTTCTTTTACATTTTTACATCACTGACAACTACAACAACACCTTCGCTCCATCCTGATGCCACTCTGCTCGCGGCATTGTCTGCGGTCTTCGCGCGCTCACGAAGTGTTTCGTTCTGGCCTGGCGCCAAATAAGGGTATGCGTCATTTTCCGGCGAATGGGCGACGAGCAGACCAGAGCAGGGGCGGTCCTTTGCAGAAGGTGGAGATGCGACACGCGGTCCGCCCAATGAGAGCAGGCCACGGATGAGCGGACCATGCCCGAGGATGATGAAAGAGAAAAAAGAACGAATAATTGCACCCCGTCTGCTCGAGCGCGCTTCGGTCTGGTCTGCGTCTGACTGCATCGCGCCCATCCGAGGCGTCTCGTCTGGCGCAGAACTACAAGAGGTCGTTGGAGACCATCTCATCATGGGAGATCACCTCGTCTCGCCTCCTCTGGGTTCGGCTGCCCTGGTCCGTCCTTTGGCGACTGGTGCTCCGGGAAGGTGTGGATGACCAGCCACGCACTCGCGGCCAGGTAGCCAGCCGTCCTGAATCCCAGCCGAACTGTCCTCCCCGGCTGGAGAGCCGAATAAAGACCCGGTGGGTCCATTTTCTGTTTGGGTGTGTGTGTCTGTGTTCGGGCCTGTCTTGTCTAAGTAGAATTGTTAAGTGCTTGCGTTATTGTACATTGTAATATATTCGGTTGTAACTCTGCTCTGTCTCCCATCCCGAGTATTCCCAATTGTAAATAAATATCCCTTTTGTTGAATGTTCCAGCTAGTTTCTGTGTTTCTTTCATTGGCCTGGCACGCTGTGTATTGAGAGGTAGCGAGGGTAAATTGTTCATTTGGTCCGGCGCGGCTTTGGTAACTCTGCTCAGTTACGCCGGATCCGAGTCATTACCTGCGACTCGGATCGGACAGAGTCTGCCGAGGGTGTGGTTCCCTGGTAGTTGGACGGCGTGAGTACTTAGGTAAATTGGAGTTAGACAAGTGGACCCGACCTCACGCCGTCAAAATATTGGTGACCACAGTCCTTCAAGTGACCCGTCGGCCCCGGAGTTATCCGGGGTGACGACCTATAAATTCCGGGTGTTTGGTGGAGCCGACTCTACTGCTCTCCCGAGCGGTCGTGCTTGCCACCGATACCCGGCACCGCAACAACATATATATATATATATATATATATATATATATATATATATATATATATATATATATATATATATATATATATATATATATATATATACACATACATATATATATATTTATTTATTTATTTACGGTGCCGGGTATCGGTGGCAAGTACGACCGCTCGGGAGAGCAGTTGGGTCGAAGGTGAAAGGGTCGAAGGTGAAAAGGGGGCGGGGCCGAGCTTCGGGTGAGAGGTGAAAAAGCGAGCGCCCCCGGACCCGATAAAAAGCCATGCTGAGTCAGTTGAGCTGGTCGTTGGAGCGGAGTTGAGCTGAGGGCAGTCGGTTGGCGGTTGGAGAGCAATCGGTTGGCGGTTGGAGAGCAATTGAGTCGGTTGGAGGGCAGTTCGTTGGAGTCGTCGGCGAGACGGTCATGGAAAGTCTGGCATGCTGCCAGGCCCTGGACTAACCAAGTCGAGGAGACGGCTGTGGAAAGTCGGGCGCGCTGCCAGGCCCTAGACCAACCAAGCCGACATTACAACCACTGCCGCGTTGGCAACGAGCCAGAGAGACAGATACCGAGGGTCGCCGAACAAAAGCCCATCGAGTCGCCACCAGGGCGGCAAGGTAACCGGCCCAGCCTCTCGGAGCCCCTGTGGTCATCCCGGCTCTGAGGAATATTAAAGGCTTACGAGCCTGTGTGTTTTCTTTCTTGGGTTTTTGTATGAAAGTCTGTGGCGCCTTGTCTTTAAGTAAAATTGAATTAAGTGCGTGCTGTAAATGAAATAGAACTCGGCTGTAGGCTTTTGCTCGTGTCTTGTCCCCTATCCCCATTCATTGACTGCTTGCATGTAAAAATAAATACCCATTGTTTGAATGTCAACCCGCTCGTTGCGTAACTTTCTCCATTGACTGCCATGGTGCGCTCGGGATATTAACTGGCATTTAAAGTCGCTAAAAGTACATCTGGTCCGACGGGACTTGGCAATATATAACCGCTCGGCTTTGCACACGGAACGAGCTGCTTAAGCGGCTCATTTTCGTGCAGGTCCCGTCGAGGTATAAACTCCCGGTATTTCTGTCCGCGCGAATAATTAGGTACATCGATAATTCGGCGATCAACCCTGTAGCATGTGGACAGAATAATTGGCTAGTTTATGATGCGTTAAGGCATCCGTGACTGGATTTCGGCGTTGGTCCGGAAAGTCACGACTGGATTGCGGCCTTCGGTGGGCGCACGACCGCGATTTGGCTAGAACGGTCGTCCGCACGCCGAACGCGGCGGAAACCCATATCAATATATATGTATGTATATATATATATATATATATATATATATATATATATATATATATATATATATATATATTGTTGTGGATTCTCACCACTACGGCGTGCGGGTGACTGCTTTTAGCTAATTGCGGCCGCGAGCCCACCGACCGTGGCAATCCAGTCGCAGCTTTCAGATCAACGCCGAAATCCAGCTCCGGGTGTGTTTTTCACCACACCATGAATCAGCCAACTCTTCTGTCCACACGTGACAGGGTTCGCCGAATTGTCGATTTTCCTAATTATTCGCACAGACAGAAATGCTGGAGATTTATACCTCGACGGGACCCATATGGACACGAGCCGCTTTAAGCAGCTCGCGCCGTTTGCGATTGCCGAGCGGTTTATTATCGCCAAGCCCCGTCGGACTCGATTATCTTATCGGCTATTAAAAACCAGCTATTATTCCGAACGCAATTACGGCAGCTCAATGGAGGAAGGGACGCAACGAGCAGGTGAATATTCAAACAATGACATTTATTCATACACGTATGCACGCACGTATGCAGTCAATGAAGCAATGGGGGAAAGGGACAAGACACGAGCAAGAAGACCTACAGCCATTGTCTATTTACTAATGTGCAGGCACTTAACAGTTCTACTTATAAGACAAGGCGCCACAGACTTCCATGCAAAAACCCCAGAAAATAACAGGGAGAACTGGGCCCATAGGCCTTAAATGTTCCTCGGAGCCGGGATGACCGCAAGGCTCTGAGAGGCCGTGCAGGTTACCTGCCACCCTCGTGGTGACTCGCTGGGCCCTGGTTCGGCGACCCTCGGTGTGTCCACCCGCACTCGACTGGACTCCACCAGCTCCTGACTCCACTCTCGACTCCAACGGCGCCTCCGACAACGCCTCCAACATTGCCTCCAACGGAGCCTCGAACGACCAAGGAGACCCAGGAGAGAGAGAACCTCTCACCTACTCGCCAACCAACAGCTGCCAACTCCCTCCTCAACTGCCTTCTCGGCGCAACTCCCTTCTCGACTCAACTGCTAAAACGAACCTCAACCTGAGGTCTTCGCTTTCTCTCTCCTCAACTGCCTTCTCGACGTTTCAACGCGGCCCTTTTATCGCCCCGGGCGTTTGCCCTTCCCTTCTCGGTGCGCGGGGGAAAATTCCGGGAGAGTTCTGGTTGATCTTGTATGGTGCATACTTTTAACCGTCACTTCTGTTTACTCGGGAGTGATGGAGTTGTTTTTCTTTGGTGAATACTTTTTGTTTGTCGAAATGCCGTTGTTTGTGGAGATGTTGGCGGTTGTGGAGAAGGTGGTGAGGAGATGTTTAAAATAAAGATAGGAAAGAATCACACTACCTCAAAGGTTCACAGCCCGGCTCACGAATAAATCCCGTTAGACATCGGTGGGGAAATCTAATCTGGATACAGACTTATCGACATAACTGATCTTCGGGGAACCTGAATGGTCAGGTCAGGTCAGGTATGGGAGGATGCGCCAGAACAGCGCGTCGCTGCGTCCACTTTCCGCCGGTACTCCAGGGGCCTCCGTCTGGCCATCCCCCAGGCAGATGCCAGGCCCATCCCTATCTCCTTGAGATGATGGTCAACCTGTTGCAACCATGAGGCACGTGGTCGGCCCACTGGCCTCCTCCACTCATGAGACTCCCTTGCTGAGAGAATCTGGTGAGCAGGATCAGCGTCAGGAAAACGAGCCACATGTCCATACAGCCGCAACTGACGCTCACGGACTATGCAGGTAACAAATCTCATCCGAGTCTCTCTCAGCAACCGCTCGTTGGACACAAAATCCGACCAGCGATAGCCAATGATTCTCCGAAGAGACCTGGTACCAAAGGAATTAAGTCTCCGTCTCAGATCCTTGGTCAGAGTCCAAGTCTCGCACCCATAGAGCAAGACTGGAAGTACCAAGGACCTGAAGACTCGGACTTTCGTCCTCCCGCACAGGTACCGGCAGCGCCACACCCCATGATCCAGTGAATCCATGACTCCCCAGGCCCGACCCAGACGTCTATTGAGCTTTGACTCGCAGCCAGCAGAGACATGAATATCACTGCCAGGGTAAGTGAATCTCTCCACGACCTCAACATCCTCACCACAAACAGACACAGACAGGACAGCAGCATCCAAGATGTCACCGAAAGCCTGGATCTTAGTTTTGACCCAAGAAACCCGTAATCCCAACGGCTCCGACTCCTCATTCAGCACCTCGAGGGCCCCCAAGAGGATGTCTAAAGTCTCCGCAAATATGACTGCATCATCTGCAAAATCAAGGTCCGAGATCTTGACATTCCCAAACGATGCACCGCAACTTGATCTCTCCAACATCCTCCCTAGAATCCAGTCCATACAAGTGCTGAAAAGTGTGGGGGGCAAGTACACATCCCTGACGAACTCCAGTAACAACTGGAAATAAGTCAGAGATGGTACCACCACACTTCACAGCACTCTCAGTACCAGAGTAGAGTTCAGACATCAGATCGATCAGTTTTGGTTGCACCCCACGAAGACCAAGAATCCTCCAGAGGACATCCCGATTCACTGAATCGAACGCTTTACAGAGATCAACATATGCTGCAAGCAGCCCCTGCCGAAACTCTCGTCTGCGTTCGGTGAGGACACGAAGTGCAAGGATACGGTCAATGGTGTGCAAGGAACACCTGAATGGTGTTCTGTGAATTTCCACAACCGTAACAATATACATATACATATTCCCATATCATCCCTTTATATGGAGTAATACCATACTCCATGAAAGAGACAAAGACAGAGACAGAGACAAAGACAAAGACAGACTGACTGGACATATCTAATTAGATTGCAGAAAAATGACTTCAAATTAAAATATTCCTTTTTCAGCTATATTTATGATATTCTCTACTTTGTTCCTACTTAAGCACAGTTATCATTGTGTAATTATATAATAGACAATTGGTATTACTTATTTCTGCAGGGTTTTATGACCCAAGCATCTTGAGACATAATCACAGGATAATTGTTTGTTCTTGAAATCATAAGTAATAATAATAGTAACTAAATATCTGCGATCATCAAGGGAAAACCTCCCCCGGTTTGAACTTGGTGATCGCCCGTGACTTACCCTTGATCCACGATCCAATGATAGCCATATTTTTATTGGTCTGCCATATTATCTTGACCTTCAACATTTAGGGATAAAGTGTAAATTAAGAATACTAGTGCGGGCCCATACGTGCAAAAAAAAAGAAGAATTCTGACGTCAATTGTGACGTCATAACACCGTGTCCTGTCATTGGTTTGGTAAATAAATGGCCATAACTTGGGAACCACTTGTCCGATTAATATCAAATGTCCTAGTGCGGAGCCGTAAAAAAAAATAAGAAAAAAAATAAGAAAAAAAATAAGAAGAATTGTGACGTCAATCGTTACATCATAGCACCGTGTCCTGTCATTGGTTTGGTAAATAAATGGCCATAACTTGGGAACCACTTGTCCGATTAATATCAAACCTTGAAAAGGAACATCCACAGGGCCCCAGCAATATACCTGGCAAGTTTCAATGAGATCGGACAAGTGGTTGTCGAGAAACAGCGGTCACAGACACACAGATACACAGACAGACACACACACACTGAGATTGCTGGAATTATAGATAGATAGATGTGTCCCCATCTACAATCTATCCATGGAAATCGGAGGAAAATTGTTCAAGTTATGATCAAAAATGTGTTTTGTATTAATTTGGTCACCATCCGAAAAAAGTAGGTCAAGGACACGAATCAAACATCAGGTGTACAATTTCAGTGTATGCACATTATCATGATGCAAGAACATCATCTAAGGCCAAGCGCCTTTGAGATTCCGCATGGGCAAAATTGAGCAATGACAATAAAAACGTGTTTTTTTCACACTTCCATTTGACCTTGACCTTTAACTAGGAGGGGTATGATGTAAATTAAGTGTAAATGCCCCTTGCTCTACAGTCTACACTATCTTGTGAAAGCAATTTCATTCCAATCGGACAAATATTAGTCGAGTTATCCTGAAATGTTAAGCCATCTATTATTGGGTCATGACCTTAAAATTCGGTGAAGGTCAAAAATTACGTCAACCCTACATACTTTTTAATTCCCATTATTGATGCAAAATGTAATTCCGAAAGTCCCAGCCAGATCCGCGATACAACACGGACATTGGCAGAAAAAATGGAGAAAAACCTAAATGATGGTTTAGTACTCCTCAGGGTGTGTGCCAGACGTTGACCTTTAACTCAGAGGGATATGATGTAAATGAAGCGTCAATATGCCTTCCTCTACGATATCTGGAAAGGGAAATTTTGTTCTGATCAGACAAACCTGAGTTGAGTTATGGTAAAAATGTTAAAACGTCTGTAATTATGTCATGATCTTAAAATTAGGTCAAGGTCAAAATATTTTATGTCAACCCCCGCACACTTTCTAGTCACATTAATAATGCAAAATTTCATTTCAAAAGTGCCAGCCAGCTCCGAGAACCTACAAGGTGGTTTAGTACTCCTCGGACCTTCGGGACTAATAAACTCTGGGGAACCATTAAAAATTGGGGGCACTTATAGTCGAAACAAACCCTACAACAGCTATAAGACTCCCTGATCCAATACGAGGAAGCTTAATAATAATCATATTAATACTAATAATAATAATATTAATAATAATAGGGTGGTGGTAATACGGAAGGTCACAAGTAAGTTAAACATGAGGAGTAAAAAAAACCAAAGACAACACGACTTGGTGTTCATGGAAGAGGTGTGAAAGTGACAAAAGATTACCTTGTTTTTTATATCTTAATATTTACACATCAAGGAGTTACCAGTTTGACGGTTACTGTTGGTGTTGAATTATCATTTTTACCATTGTTTTTGTGAAAATCTTATTTTTAACATGTCGTGCCAATTCATGATCTGAGGCCACAAGTACACTTTGCGAAGTCTGGAGATGTGCAGGTTCAACAGGTGCGGAACGCTTGCTTTGCAGCTGTCGTACCAAATGGGGAAGGTCAAGCACGTATGGTGGGGGGAAGGGGGTAGGATACCATTGTCGAGGGGGGGGGGGAGGGTTGGGATCGACGGGTATGTGGGATTCAAGCGTGACCATGTCCAGGCCAAGTGCATGTGCAGCTTGTGGAGAGTGGGGGCGTAGGAAGGAGGGAGGGGGTGGGTGTGCAAGCATGACCATGTCCAGGCCAAGTGTGTGTGTGCGGTTCGCACAGTGACTGGGACGTAATTTGTCCTGCTCGTGTCCTCCAGCCGGTTCCGCACGAGCTCGGTCGGGTTCCCGTGGAGTGTGAACGTATTTGGTCGGTTCATTCGCAGTTACGGCACAGTCTCAATCAGGCACGGTGTACATAAAGGGTGCGGGAGAACTCTCAACCCTCCAAATCCCAAGCCCTCATCCAAAGCCCCCACCCAGAATCAGTGCGCTGCTAACACGTATTAGTTGGGAGGGAGCCAGAGGTATCTCTCGCTCTTCCTGCCGCTTAATTCTCTTCCTCCCGACATGATTCACCTCTGGGAGGCGGTCTGACCCTCGGCCGCCAGAAACACATCTGCTCACTATTAGCGCTGCCGGTGCCCGTGGCGGCAGCAGCGGCAATAACAGCAGCATCTGCAAACCGCAAGCACTGCAGCAGCCGCAGAAGCGGTAGAGGCAGATACAGCGGCAGCAGCAGAGGCTGAGAGAGGGGGCAGGGGCAGGGGCAGAGACAAGGGCAGGGGCAGAGATCGTGATTGGGGTAGGTACAGAGGCAAAGAGACATGGGGCAGGAGCACGGGTATAGGAACAGGGTCAAAGACAGGCAGAGACAGGCGCCGACGCAGGGGCAGAACCAGCAACAGAGGTAAAGATAGAGATAGAGGCAGAGGCAAGGGTCGAACCAGCAGTAAAATGAACGGAAGACACAGACACAGAGAGAAGCAGAGGTAGAGCTCAAGGTAGAGATATAAACAGAGGTGGAGGTAGAGACAGATGCAGAGGCAGGGGCATAGGAAGGGGTTGAGGCAGAGGAAGAGGCACAGCCAGAGACAAAGATAAAGACAAAGGTAGAGACAGCAGAGGCAGAGAAGAGACAGAGGTCGAGACAAGCAGAGACATTAAATCCTTTCTCTGAAACAGAGAAGGAAACCGCGAGGCAGGAAAATTACAACAGAAACGGCTGGAAAATTACAACGGAAACCAGGTACTGACGGCGACATTACTCCAGCAAAAAAAATCATAAAAAGAACAGCAACAATGGAAATCGCAACGTTAACAACAAAGCAAGTAAACTACAACTGCTCCCAACAAACACAAATAACAGTGGCAAAAAGACATCAACAAAAACCATTAAATTGCAGGGAAAAAATACATATATTTATATATATATATATATATATATATATATATATATATATATATATATATATATATATAATAAAAATTGCAACAATACAAACGCTCAGAGTTTGTAAAAACAAAAGGCCACCACAAGGAAACCCACTAATTACCATCAACAGAACTGCATGAATGACTATAATGATGTTCATTAAAGAAAAGAAAGAAAAACTCCGAACTTTGAGGAAAGATTCGGACAACAATCTCCATTTTATTTTTTTTTTAAACTGCAGGAAAAGTGGAACAACAAAACAACCGCAAAGAAAAACGTGAGATTCAAAAACGAATTCCAACAACAGTCCTCAGAGCATAATTTGTGTGAAAAAGTAAACTTTTGCTGTTTACATGCAGTATATAATTTCGAAGGATGATATAAAGTGTTGGTGTGAAGTTATCGATTAAAATGTGGCATAAAACGACGGCGTTTCTTGGACTGTTGCGTGTTTTGCTCCGACAAATTTTTGATCTCCCCTTGTGACACAGAACAGTGCGTGGGATTGCTAAGGCTGTTGTGTGAACGTGACATCCCTTGAGGGTCGTGTGCACACTTGTTATAACCATAAGCTGCCTCAACTGTAAGTATCGTAAACGTTCAACGTCTCCCGTTGCGAGGCAATTGTTCTTGCTTTGTGCCGTCACGTGATGGTCATTGGCGGTTCTCGGTGCGATGCTTTGATCAGGAATATGGTCAATATGGTGTGCGTGGCATGTTGCCTCACGAGTTGCTAAATTCTTCTGCCGACCAAGCGAAGCCCACAAGTTTTGTGCCTGGACGCATGTGGTGCAACAAATACAACAAAAACTACAACGTCACTCGGTGGAGCGCATACCACTGCCAGGCTGAACAGTTTAGGTTTTGTATCCCACCGATAGGTCGGATCTGAATCCGGACCTTAACTCAAATCAAATCGACTTGTTCTTGTCATCTAACCACTTGTTCTTGTCACCTGCTCATCCACCGAGTTTTGTCATAAGCCGTCCACGACTTTCTGAAATATCCTGCGATGTATAGTTTTTGGCCGAATCAATGGTTAATAATCGCTTAAGAAATTCTAGTCTCTGGATCTAGATTTTCACCAAAATCGAATGAATTGATCTTTGTCACACACCCAACAGCCTGGTGTTGGCTTAGTGGTTTGGTTGACTGGCTTGGGAATATGGGATCCTGAGTTTGAGCCCTGTTGGGTACAGAATTAACACCAGGTGAGGTTGACTCAGCCTGTCATCCTTCTGAGGTTGGTGAAATGAGTACCAGTGTATTGGTATTGGGGCACAGCATCAGGGGCATAGTCATGCCCCAACAAAATGATAGCTTCCTGGCAGCCAAGCTGCCAAACGCAAGAAGAAGACACACCCAACCTGTCCACCAAGTTTTTCCTGAATCTGTCCACAACTTTTTGAGATACCCCATTCACGGCCAGACAGACAAACCACCTACGGTGGCAGAGGTAACCAGCTTAATCAATATTCTATGTATACCAGATTAGCCTGTAACATATATACTGGTACATGTATATATAGATATGCATGTATTTAGCAAATATAACCAATGTAAACTTGTTTAGCCTCTAACCTACATATACCTGTTTAGCCTCTAACCTATGTAAACTTGTGCAGCCTACATGTTTAACCTATGACCGATACAGTACAGCTTATAACATATATATATATATATATATATATATATATATATATATATATATATATATATATATATATATATGTAATTGTTTTCTCCAAAATCCATCAACTTCCCGATTTTGATTGGTTCGTGACAGTCATTTTATTTTACTGAGGTGTACTGACAATGCATCTGAAGTTTTGGATCGATTAGGTGAGCGGTTCTGGAGATCCTTGAAAAAAAAGTTTCGATTAACTCAAGATGGTGTGCAATCCTTTGGACCAATCAGGTTCATTGAAGGATATAAATCCAATAGGGTCGCCAAGCCTTTGGACCCACCAAGTTAACTGAAGGATACACATTAAGTCTGACAACTCGAAACAATCCTGTGAGGTTTTAAGTGAATCGGTGTCCCGTCTCCGAGAAATAGGAGTGAACATTTTGGAGGAAAGAAAAGAAGAATAATCCCAACAAGAACAACAGCATTTCAGTTTACAGCTTGGAAACCTATTAAATAAATAAAGAGAGAAATAAATGAATCAGCCAGACTTGGTAATGGGTCAACCATGCACGAGGTTAATATTGGTAGCGGTTTGTTAACGGCTGTTGTTGGATGGAATGAACAATTGCCATCAAAGACGTTTAGTGGTGATTTTTAAACTTGTTATTAACGAGTTGTTAACCAGAGCAGAGCTTCTCATCTTTACGACGGGCCGATAACAGTAACAAGATATTGCGTCGCGTTGTGAAACGTCTAAGAATGGCCATGAACCCTCAGTGAGGGGAAGACGGTTGAGCATTCCCCGTGAGTGTCCGGGACGTTATTAAACGGATTTAATTAGACGACTTCAATTGTTTAAGAGCCGCAGCTGTGACTCTTTATGAAACGAACGAGACGTGTGCTGGTAGCCAAGGATGCTCTTGGCTTGTGAAGATCCTCGGCGGAAGGTCTATACTCTATAACAACGAAACATCTCTCTCGGGCAAGGATCTCGACAGGTGAGTACAGCAGTAAAATGTAAGGGGGTGGGGCGACATGTCATTGTCGCGAGGGGGGGGGGGTTGGAAGGGCTAAATGTATAAGAATTAGATGTGCTTACCAGGAATGTAAATGAAAGTGAATGAATGATGTACACGTGAGTGAATGAAACATAATCGTTCAGATCAATGTTATTTTGTTTGTATACAGAGTACTTTCCTTGGTAAGCTAACACCCCCAGTCCCCCCATTCCCTTCCCTCGCCTCCAAAATTGCACAATACCCAGGGATTAGGGTAGGTAAATAAAGGTAAGTTATCTGTCAATGGATTCTTCTGTAACAGCAGAGACCCCAGCGAGGGGTCCTTTCGCAGCACAGGCGTGGGGGTTTGAACCCTGTTAATAATTGCACTTGTTTTCCAGACTTTTTACGCACTGAGTCAACATGTATGCTCTGTGTGACAGGCTTTAAGCCTCGCAGTCCGAACTTTGCCGAGGCCTGGTGGCTCCGAGCAGCAGCAATCGCGACATGACGGACAGACTTTGGTGCTAAGCTGAGAACGCGTGGCCGGACGGACGTAAATCCGCCATGGTCGCTCCGACTCCGCTTTCCAGCGCGTTTACAGCACAGCTGGCTCATGCACAGTAACAAGTGGTAGGACATGACACGATCGTGAACGCAGAGCTCCAAGCAAGCACAGTGCATGTAAATCAAACAACTTTTCTCTATTCGCACTCACCTGGATTGACTTTTGACATCTTTATCTGTTTATCTCTCTCTCTCTCTCTCTCTCTCTCTCTCTAAAAGGGTCGAGCCCGAGAATCGTACAGTACACCATCACAGACCTGACGGGTGAGATGAGAAGTGTCCCTGGGATAACGATGGTCTGGGACCTGGGATTTTCCCAGGACATAGACTGTCGCCGACCTCCCGTCCCGCTGTTTTCGCCACGCCGCTCTCATTTGCGGCCACAAAGGCTGACGGCTTAATCCGCGTTTCTTTGGGGGTCCGCATCGCGTCCTTCCATTCGGTCGATAACGCGGCACGACCCGTCCGGGCGCCTCGCGCGCCTACCCGAGCGACCCGGTGCGGACACGGCTCCGCGAGACCCTCGCGTTACAAAGCCCGCACTCACTCTCTCACTACACCTGCACGCTCGCCACTAAAGAGAGTTGTCCAGCGACATACAAGTCGCGGACACAACTCGAAAAAAGGGTCAATGCGGTTCACCGAAAATTCGACTTCACAACACAGTCGCTCATAGTCCATGAAGAAGTAAATTGTTTTGTTTCATTCATAAATCTTCCCGTGCTTCTGCGACATGTAACTTGCGGCGTTCAAGCATGTGAGAGAGGAGGGGAGAGGAGAGGAGAGGAGAGGAGAGGAGAGAGCTCTCATCGGGTTTTTTATTTATTTAATCGGCACCGTTTGAACACGCATGATGTAACGATCGGGAGGCAAGACCACATTTTCTCCTCGATGGGAGACGTTCAAAGTACGGACGGTGGTTAAACCGTCGACACGGTTATTGTTGTACCCTCATTTGACCGTGAGTGGTCCGACGAAATGATTGGAAAGGTCGTGTCCGTGTCCAAGTACTGCGTAGTTGAACCCTCCAGCATGTGTATCACGCGACGGTGCTCATTAAAAACGTTACCTTCCAAAGGCACGCACCACATCAGCTGACGTTTAAATCCATGTGTACAAGGTTAACGGTAACATCGCCCTTTGAAATTGCACAAGGTTGACATGGAATCGAGGAGGGAATGTAAAAGCCTCGCCTCGCGTGTACGAGCCACGGAATCGTGCGCAACCGCCTGATTTTGCGCATTCGACGGACGGGGAACACGTGACATGCAGGTGTGCACGCGTCGCACCGTCACTCGCGATCACCTCCGGTAACCATCGTTTTGGTGAATTTGATTTTCCGACGAAAACGTGACGGATCTCGGGGAAACGACAGAGTAATTACTGTACTGTGCACTATGTACTGTATGCGTAAATGTACGCGCGACGAACGGCAAAAGACACGGGACGAAGGATGATCAGTAAGTCTGTGGCCTGACGTGAGAAGTCAGTAGCTGACATTGACAAAACGCTCTTTTTTTACCGAATAATCCTTGAACAAGACAATCTCTCTTGGTGTGTGTGTGTGTGTGTGTGTGTGTGTGTGTGTGTGTGTGTGTGTGTGTGTGTGTGTGTGTGTGTGTGTGTGTGTGTGTGTGTGTGTATATGTGTGTATGTTAGATAATTTTGGACACAGACATGCCGAGACATAAACTGGATAATCCAATCGGCGTTTAGAAATGCTTTCAATGCAGGTAAAGTGGCGAGTCCGATCATTCAGATTTTCATTTCACTTCACCTGCCGCCACCAACCCCCCTCACCCCAACTCGTGGGCCCTGCCCCCTCGATGAAGCACCTGTATCACGCGACGGTGTGTAAATAGGTATACGTTCACACGATGTGCATGTTCATACAGAGCTGACTGCGGACGGATTAGCGGTAATGGAGGAAAGAAGGACGAGACGCAGTCCGCGTATTAAAATTCTCAAACAGGGGCGGGGCTTGAGTGCAATCTCCGCCTCCTCGCCCCCGCCCCTATTACCGGCAGTAAAAGCATCCGGTGGTTTGCGATTGCGTTAAAAAGCCAAACTCTGCGCCGCTTTGCTTATACATTTATGCGTTTTTCCTCTAATCGCTTCCATCGGAACTACGGCTTCATTTTGAGCCCCCCTCCCTCCCAGGCGGGTTTGCGCCACCGGAACAAACGCCGCCGTTGGTAGCTTGGAAAATATACAATCCTTTTACACGTGGTTTGGGGCTGGAAGGGGAAAGGGGACACACACACACACACACACACACACACACACACACACACACACACACACACACACACACACACACACACACACACACACACACACACACACGTACGGGTTTTGGTTTTGAAAGATCGAGGTGGAACATTCAGCAGCATAAAGCCATGACGTTCGGGATTATTTTTTTAATATCGCGTGTTTAGAGGTTTGATCCCTAAATATAAATTTCAATTTGAGGGGAATATAACCCGCATTTTTGGTGATGTCACAATATGAGCAAAAACTAAGGAAATATGATAAATGATCATTTGATGTATCACATTCACCATGTGAGGGAAGCAGTGTGGTGTCGTGGTCACACAGACCACGAGGTGTGTGTGTGTGTGTGTGTGTGTGTGTGTGTGTGTGTGTGTGTGTGTGTGTGTGTGTGTGTGTGTGTGTGTGTGTGTGTGTGTGTGTGTGTGTGTGTGTGTGTGTGTGTGCATTTAAATTTGTGGATATTTGTAACATTTTCAATATCTTCCACAAATGAGAAACCATCAATAAAGACATGTAATGAGACGTATATTAGAGAAATGTGAAAAAATGATATTACATTTTATTAATTACTACAAATTAATGAATTATTATACAAAACAAAAGTCTCGGTGTGTCTGTCGTACTATTGTGTCTCATTTACATAACTTTTGAACGGCCTCATTGATGTCTGCAAATTGTATTGTTCATACATATTTACATGAACATGTGTGTATATATCTTCTTCTTCTTTCGGCTGCTCCCATTAGGGGTCACCACAGCGGATCATCCGTTATGATCCGCATAATGATTTGGCACAGGTTTTACGCCGGATGCCCTTCCTGACGTAACCCT
>NC_140976.1:28826867-28829367 GCF_056783735.1 Eptatretus burgeri | reverse complement strand
GGGGTACTCCGTGCTGTGGCACCTGACAATGGGTGCTGGTTTGGTCCCCAGTCACACGTGTGGGACTCGAGGTTCGTGGCAGAGCTCGGGTGGTGAGTAACGGGGTCCACGGAGGGGGGTCGGAGTCGCTCTTTCCTTCCTTGTAGAGGGCCAGGAGAGACACGTTCACTGCCTCGACGACCTTCCTAACAGCAAAAAACCCTTTAGTGACAGCAAAAACCCTCCAAATTATCCAAAAAGACCCACAAAAACTCTGCAAGACCCCAAAAAGACCCCTGCCTCAGAGAGTGCTTGGAAATTTATGGACCTCCCTCAGCGGGGGAGGGGCCTTGGTGAACACACCTCGCTGTCCGCCTTTGATTGGACAGGGTCCTACGGCATACCTTTCCGGGACGGGGCCTTGGCCCCTGCCGGAAAAACCCAGCCACTCTTCCACGCGGGTTCACACTTGACAAGTAACAGTTTCAACGCTGCAACGGCCGCTGCCAGGAAACCCCAGCTACTCTTCCACGCAGGTTCATACTTGACGAGTAACAGTATCAATGTTGCAAAGGTTGTTGTGAAAGAGTTACAACATTCGTGGGAGCCGAGAAACCGGAACCGCAAGATCTTGCCTTGGCACGTTAAGGTGCGAGAAGGCAGCTGGTTGGTGGTGGATTGTGATGGGCCGAGGGGTCATGCAGATGGTATGGTTGTTCGATGCCTTGTTGGAGGGTTTTTTGGATGTAAAGATTCAATAACCTAACTAAAAAGAAAACGCACGCCTTTGATTCTCCCACTCGACAAAAGGAAAAGGATCTGACTACACACATACTTAACGACATAACTGACTTTTGGGACATCTGTATGTTGAATGCTTATGGTTTCCAGTTCCGTAACACTACCCCCCCTTTTTATAGACTCGACCCGAGTCGTTAATTTTCGTGTGGCATGCAGGTGTAGGTTTTCCCCTCGTAAGTTTTACCTTCGGATCCCTGAGTGCGACATTTTGAATACATGTCCCGAAAAAAATAACCTAGTGCGTTGCGTAACTAAACTAGCAGACTCACTCGGACAACTTAACTACATTGCCGGTGCTAAACAAACAACAGGTTTGTTAAAATTATGTACAGTCCTAATATTTACACTACCATGGCCCAGGACCTGTGACTTGAGGAGAGAAAACACAGTAAAGTTAACATTTGTGGATGAGTGCACAGCAGGTGTTGATGGTCAGATGTCTTTGGGGCCTTCAAAGGTCCCTTGATTGTCGTTGAATTCTTCTCTTTTTTTTTCTATTTTTTCTGCTGCTGGAGGCAACTCACCCTAACACGGCAGGCCATACGCCGTTTCACAGGCCATTTGAACTGGCCTTTATGCAACAAGATCTCCGGGCTGCTCAGTGCAGTCCCCGGTCCATTTGAACTGGCCTTCATGCAACAACAAAGAGATATCCGGGCTGCTCAGTGCAGTGCCCGGTAATGTGGCTGCCTGCATGGCAGTCCTTGCAAAACACTTTCAGCAATGGTCCTGGAGCACATGGTGAAGGTTGTGACATGGGAAAACAAACAAAGACATGGGCAGGTAAGGAGGCAAGGCAAAGGCAGGCAAAGCATGGTATGGCAAACGCAGACCAGGCAAGATGCAGCACAAGAGTTCGGCACATGAAGCTGGCCGGCCTCGGTCTGGTCTCGTGAGGTGGTGGCGCCGGCCGGTCTGAAAACGGGCTCGGACCTACCCTACGGTCTCCCCCTAACCTATCGCCTATGCCTATCCTTGTCCATACCCACCCCCATTAGCTTGCAACAACAAAAAACAACGAAATTTAGACTTTTTAAAATTATTCATTTATTTATTTATAATTATGTGTCCCTAGCCCCCTTATCGTCTTTGTTCGGCTAACCTGTCCTGATCGTCTTTCCCCAATCCCTAAGATCCTTTTTGAGGGGATTAAGGAAGAGACTTGTGAATCTGTCTTGAGGCCCAGTGCAGCATCAGAACAACTCCCTCAGATTTCAGCAATCTCCCAAGATGAGTCCAGCGGCCTACGACCAGCGAAGGGATGGATGGTGTGAAGGGGTACATGTTTCCTATCTATCCTGGCATTTATTAACGTCAATCTATCCCCGGGGCTTTTCAACACACCTGTCTCTTTAAACTATCGATTCTAGAAACCATGATTCCCGTCGCCTGTGTTGGTGTTCGTTATTAATTTTGACCTGGCCCGCAAATTTTCTCTCATGCTCTTGCACAATTTCGTGGCTGGGCAGCGTGGCTCCATTGGCAGGGAAACCCATCTGCCGAACTCGAACTACGGCACCCCCGGGTCGCTGAGGCTGTCTCCGAGCCTACCTACTTCGTATGAACGTGGGGGATTCCCTCTCTGGCATTTTCCCCGTTGATGCCCACGTGGCATTTTGATGCTCCGCGTCCCGTTTCCGTGTGCTGCCCGTGCCCATTAGACTAATTCGGTCCCTTGGACCCATGGCCTACTTTAGCCAACTACTTCGGTGCCCAGGGG
>NC_140976.1:28794367-28821867 GCF_056783735.1 Eptatretus burgeri | reverse complement strand
GTTCTGGAGTCGGCTGAGAAGAGTTGCGGGAAGAGGCAAAGGAGCTCAGGTCCGAGGCGAGAAGGATGGCGGTCGGCGACGAGGTCGCGGTGTGGGATCGCTCGTCGCGGGACCCAAGCCAGCCAGCCATTCTCCTCCTCCAGGGCATCAACAATTCCCCCTTTCCCCCGCGCTGAAATACTGCAAAAAGGGGGCCCCGTTCCCACCCCACTCCAAACGTCGTGCCAACGAAACCTGCCAAGGAGCACGGAGTCGGGGCACAGACACGCGGTCACATCTGCGGCTCGCCCGCCAACGCGTCACGAGGACGCGGGTAGGACCCCCCCCCCCGGTCTCGCGGACCTGGCCGCTCCTCCAGGTGACGCGCACAAATTGGCCTACAGGCCTGTCTGCCCCCTTGTCTATGAGGGTGCCTCCTTTCCTTTGCTTTTGAGTTAATGTGTGTTGGCGCCGTCTGTAAAGTAGAACTGTATAAGTGTTACCGTGTGTGTGCGCGCGCGTAGTCAGTAGTAACTCTGCGTCGTTGTTGCTTTTGTTTTTGTTGCTATATGTGCATTTTGATTGTTTGGCTGTATATGTGTGCTTTCCGTGTGCCGGGAAATAAATGTGCTTTGTGTGAACTGTTTTCCCGTTTCGCTTCGTCTTTTCTTTATTGACCCTCCATCCTGCTTCACGTAAAGGGTTCGTAATGGGCTTAATACACCCGGTAATTAATCGGAACCGTCGAGGCCGACGATAACACCGCTTGGTTATCACTGTAGCACGGAACGGACCGCTTAAGCGGTTCGTGTCCGGAGTCGACCTGCGGCGAGGTACGATCGCCCGGTTTACCATCCGCATGGGTACTTAGGTAGGTCGATTTTGGCGAACAACCCTATCCTACGCGGGTGGCCGATTGGCACGATTGTGGTGAGGTCGAAAGGCCCACCTATGACTGGCTCCGGGCAATAGTTCCCGGAGGGTCACGACTGAATTGTCCGTCCGGTGGGCGACGCGGTCGCGATTCGAGTGACGCGGCCGTCCGCACGCCAGCGGGCGCGAAATCGCAACAATATTAACATCTAAATATATAAACGTATCATATATATATACATACATAAATATATACATCATAGATGGATATGCATCATATATATATATATATCCATTCACCTGGACTAGACTGTGCTGAGCGTTGTTACTGCCTAAGCAGTCTCCTGGGCTATTGGGCACAATCCTGGACGGGTCGCCACTCCAACACAGGATACCAGCAAGCTGACACTCCTTTTGCCAACCTGGAATGGTGACGGGCAGAGTCAACCCCACCTGATATTAATTCAACAGTCAAGTGGGATTTGAACTCAAGATCAACAGCAGCACAGCTGCACAGCTGCGCAATAAAAATAATGCAGCCAACCAGCCACAAGCTGCATGCGAATAAATATATCGAGATTCCAGGGTGTCATTCACGAAGAGTAGGGGAGCTATTGCAGGCACCCTGAACAAATCCCAAACTCTTGCCCCAACTACTGCTGGGAGAGGGATGGCAAGCATGACCCTTGCCAACAAACTGCTTTGGGAGCACCAACGCTCCTTAACAGAGTCTGGTACATCGGATATGTATAAACTGTATATACCGTATATCCATATAAATATATCAAATATAATATAAAGATGTCTAACAATCCACTTCCTTCAATATATAAAACTTATTACCCCCACCAGCAAGGGACGACGGCCATTATGTTTCACTCCAGTCTGTCTATTTATCTCTCTTTATTTGTGAGCATGATATCTCAAAAAGTTGTGATCGGATTCGGACGAAACTTGGTGGACAGTTTGGGAATGTGACAAGGAAGAATTGATTCGTGAAGATCCGGATCCAGATCCGAGATTTTTTCAGTGATTCGTCGATTCATATATATATATAATATAATATACCACACACACACATCACGATATATCAAAAATTAAGGACAGATTATGACAAAACTCGATGGATGAATTGGTTAGGTGATAAGAACAAGCTGATTAGATTTTGGTTTAGTTACAGATGCAGATCAGGCCTATCAGTGGGATACAAAACGTGAACTATTCAGCCTGGCAGAGGTACGTGCTCTACCGAGTGACGTTGTGCTCTACACGTAGTATACACCCCAGTATATGCTTGCAATTTGCAAGTGTGCCCCACCAATGTATATATATATATATATATATATATATATATATATATATATATATATATATATATATATATATATATATATATATATATATATATATATATATATACACACACACACACACACCGTTTGTGCGTGTGTGTGTATACATAAGTGTAGGCTGGCAGGATGGAGTCGAGGTATGCACACCCGCCTCTAGGCTGTCTAGCCTGGGTTCGAATCTAGACCCATCTATAAACTGTCATGCTGGTGTTTCACAGACAGAGTGATTCATCAATGTGTTTGCCGTCCCTCGGATGGACGTTAAACCAGATTGCTCCGTCGGTCGGAATTAGTTGGTGGAGGTAAAAGATCCCACGGTGTCCTTCGCGAACGAGCTATCGCTGGCACCATGAACAAATCCCAAATTCCTGCCCCATGTGTTGAGAAGGCAATGTCAAACCACCCAGTATAACGTGTATATGTATGTTTCGATGCTTGTATGTGGAAGGGTCGTGTGGCCCCTTGGGAGCTGAAGGCACATTTGATGGGTATAACCATGCTATAAGTCTCCTGAATGTCCTGAAACCCTAAAGATATTCACGGGATGGGTTGGGGGATTGTCCCACAATGTGCGTTTGTTAAATCATTGGAATCCATGCTCCGTTTCAGATTCTAAACAACGTGCTCGGTTGTTAGTATCGGCTCCAACCATGTGATCGAACCATCGTGCTTGGATATCGTTCCACAATGCGCCGCGTTCGTCAGACCCCACGACCCCAGGAGCCGCAATCCGCGAATTACCGACACTCGGTCGGATCTCCCGGGTCCACCAAGCCCCCTCCCCCCATCATCTACGCTCCACCTCGCGGCCACGATGCTCGTCAAGCTGTCGTGCCGGCGCCAGGTCAGAGTTAAGACCGAGACTCGCCTCGGGTCATACCGGTGCAAAGTCGAGGCTCTAAATGCGCCCTGAAAGCGCACGCAGGCGAAGTGCTTAGCGCGGTCACCCCTTAGTTGGTCCCTGGGTGGTTAACGGCCAGGCGTTGATGGTAACATCTCCCGCATTTCACCCACAGTGTAGCAGCACATTTTCCCCTTACGAGGGATGCTTATATGGAAAGAGGCCGGCGTTCGTCGAAGTCGGCAATTCTTCCTGTGCGCACTCCCTTTGTGACTACACCTCGAGGCGATTGTCGTAACGTTGATCTTATGCGGTTTTTAATTTTATTCAATTTCCCTCCTTTTGAAAATGTTCAATCCGGCGATGAAACGCACCATCAAAGTGTCGAGAGTACCCGCGACGAGTCGCACCGACGAGCTCCCACCGGCGACTGGACAATGCTCCGCGCATGGCCGGCGCACTTAAAAGCGCTGGTTTTCCCAGCGTTGACGGATTCGGAGATAATAAATAGAGCTAGGAAGGGGCGAGGGGGTTGTTTTAACCCGGGTCGGGTTTATATGACGTCACGGTGCGCGTATGGTACGATTCCTGTTGTGCGTGCTACTTACAGCATGACAAACGGGTAAAGGTAACCCCTGGTAGTGATGATTCTCCGCGTCCGTCCCGTCTCAAAATGAAGAAAATCGTTTGTGAGACAAACACAACGCGGCGACCTTCAAAGGGGTCTTTGCAGGCTGGGCGGGGGTGATGTGTGGCGCGTCCGGGTCTCTGACCGCGCCGGATTCCCATTCACTTGCTAATGCGGCCGGCCATAATGACCAGGTAATTGCGGGTCGGCCCAGGGTTAGCATGAAGGTACGGGAAACCGCCCCAAGGTACGACCCGGTGCAAGCGAGAAGGGTCCAGTACTGAGCGTTGTGGGAACAAAGAAAGGTTACCGCAAAATGTGTGTGTGTGTGTGTGTGTGTGTGTGTGTGTGTGTGTGTGTGTGTGTGTGTGTGTGTGTGTGTGTGTGTGTGTGTGTGTGTGTGTGTGTGTGTGTGTGTGTGTGTGTGTGTGTACCTGCTTTGGTGGATTATATTTTGGAAAATATTTTGGTCTTACAAAACATGGGTCTTGAGCTGGTCACACACACACACACACACACACACACACACACACACACACACACACACACACACACACACACACACACACACACACACACACACACACACACACACACACACACACACACACACACACACACACACACACGGTTTTTCGAGAGTTATGCCAATTCAGCAACGGAAAACCAAGGCAAACCGTTTTCTCTTTATCTCGGCATTCCAATGGGCAATAGTGAGAACCCTCGAAACGTGGGTCCTTGCTGGAGAGATAGACGCGCGCCATTCAAATGAAACCTCCCGCGGCCCCTAATTATCAGCGAACAGCCCCGTCTGCTCTCAGGGTAATCCTCGCCCGGCGCGCTGTTTACTCACAAACTCATCAGGCGGCGCCAGGCGGGGCGGGGGCTCCGCTCGTCCACAATGGGCCGCCGGCGACAGACAAAGGACTTCACACTTGCCGCCTCTGGAGATGGCGGATTATCGTGGCGCCTCGCTATCCCCCCCTCCTCGCGGCGACCACTCACTCGCTCATTCACTCATTCATTCACTCGCTCGCTCACTCACCTGCAGCAAAGCCGCGACGCGCTCCTTAATCCTCCCCTGCACCCCTCACAGGCCGCGAGGTCCCTCTGCCTCCACGTGGTGCCCACGGCCGGTCCGGCTCGCCGAGCGGCGTCCGGAGCGAGTCGCGGGAGTGTCCGTCACGCTGGGCTAATGGCGACCGAGTGATTATTCCCTGGCTTTTTAATTACGTCCAGATTAGGCTGCCATTGTGTGCGTAACGCGGCGCCAAGGCTTTGCGGCAATGCGTGCCGGTGACGCTTTTGGCAGGATGGGTGGTATATGGGGTGTCGGGATGGGGATGGGGATGTGGAGGGGGGGGGGTGAGGGGGTTTCGCACTGAACACTACGGGGGGAAAAAAACAACATGTGATGTACGAACCGCACGCGAAGCTCCCCTACACCCTATCAAACCTCCTGATCCCACACCTTTCCCCCTGCCCGGCTCCCCTACACCTCCACCCTACGACACCCTCTCCGGCACTCGGGGACGCCCCGGTCGTTTGGGTGACCCTGAAGTCCATCGTGCAGCGCGGCCAGCCACAAACATCAACGCAAATGGCCGATGGTCCATTCCAGGGGTGAGGGGTGGCCGCTAAGGCAATGGCCTGGCCATCGATACGCAGGGCTGAGTGCTTGCAAAGTGCGTGCAGACTGGCCCATTGTGCGGGACAGACGCCTGGCGCCGGGCGGCCCAGCGCGCTGCCCGAGCGGCTAATCACCTTATAGCCGACGCGGCTCTGTGGCTCGCCAATCTATAGCCGAGCTGGAGAGAGGGACAGAGAAAGGGAATGTAAATATAAATGAAAATTGAAGTACATTTTTGAAGAGGAAGAAGATGCATTATGGCGAAGAAGAAGAAGAACAACTATGGGCCGAAGGTCTTTGAGCAGCACATCAGCGTTGAGCAGATCTCTATCCAGGAGATGATTGGGGGGGGGGGGTCGCTATCTGATGGAGGCGACCGGAGGGCAGGTGACCCTCCCAATAATTGGGTCGCATTGAGCGTTATGAAACCGCGTAATAACCACGGCCATTGAACCGCCGACGTGTGTAACATTTCATTTCAAGAGCAGCAACAGCACGGGAACACAAAGGCGTGCCTCATTCGATAACGAGTGCGTAGGATTGCAACGGTCGGAAAACGAACCGTGCGGCGCGCGCGAGCCGTGTAATCTTCACCGTATTATCAAATTAAATATTTTAACAATGAACTTTTTTTTTATGAATGGGCGTTCCAGAGGATCGTGGATCTTGAACCCGTTTTGAACGTTTCCACGGGACACCCCCCCAACCCCCTCCCCCCTGACGGCATATTCCGCTGTTCACCTGAGTAGTTACTTTTTCTCGGTCGGAATCTCGTTAAGGACACGAGTAATGAGGGAGGACACGTGATCCGGTGAAACTCGCGCTCTTTTCCCGCGCACTTTCTCCCACTCTGGCGCTGTTCGCACCAAGAGATCCGTGCAAGTGGATCCCTCGCACTTCGAGCTTTGGCATCCAATGTAGTTTTTTTTTCTTTTCTTTTTTTTTTCCTTATTCGCCGGTTTCTGTCCATGTCAGGAACCTCAATACTTCCGACGTTCCTGCCGCCCGCAAGTGCGCGCCACGTATAAAGAGGCGACGCGGCGCCGTGTCTCGCCAGAACAAAAGCGAACAAAAGGCAGAGCGTGCGAGGTGAGGACTCGAACGGCGCGATTTGGGAGGGCGCAGTGCGAGCAGCGCTACTTTCAGAGCCCCGGCTCCGGAGGAGGGGGGAAAAAAACGGACAGGCGTGGATGGAAGCAGCACACGCTCTCGGGGCGAGCAACCGACGGGAAGTGCCCCGGGGGCACATTTAGGGTCAGGTGCGCTACGGGCGGAAAGTCACCTGAGCTCACGCTCCGGGCGCTGATTGGCGGTGGCCCCGCTGGCCGGCACCGCGCCGCGCGCGACACCTCGTGCCGGACGAATCGCGCCCAGCGCGCCAACCCCGCCCCCGGCGCCTCACCATTGGCTGCGGCGCGTCAAATAACCAATCAGCGGCACTCAATCAGCAGCGGCACAAAGGCGAGGCGAGAGACGGAGACGCGAGGCCGTGACGCCGCGTCTCGTGCGCTGCGGACTCCAGAGCTCGCGCCGCGCGAAGCTCTTTCGGCCCCGTGCGAGCCCGGGCTCTGCCCGTCGGAGCCGCACTCCTTGCTCGCCGTCATCCGGGCCCGGATCTCCGTGGATTAGTCCCGTCTTGAGGCCGGACTCACAAGTATCTGTGTGTCCCCCTGTCCCCCGCTCTCTCTCTCTCTCTCTCTCTCTCTCTCTGAGCCTCCCTGGAGGAGAGTCTCACGTCCGGCCCTGATGCGAGAGCCGGCACTCGTGCCTAGCAGCATGGCCTACCATCCCTTCTTCTCCAGCCGGCCAGGCGAGCTGCCGATGAGCGCGCTCCTTGCCACCCAGCCATCCTTCTTCCCACTCGCTCTGCCTCCCGTCATGCCGGGCTCATTGGGAAAGGGTCTCAGTGGAGACCCCGCGCTCTCGGCAGCCGCTCACGGACATCAAGCCGCCCATCTTCGCCACCTCAAGGGGTTGGAGAACGACGAGGCCGTTGAAGACGACCCTAAGGTCACCTTGGAGGCAAAGGAACTTTGGGACCAGTTCCACAAGTTCGGCACCGAAATGGTCATCACCAAATCCGGCAGGTAACGGGCGTGGGACCGTCGGAACGTTCTCATTGCGGGTGTTTGGAACTCGATCTCGGCGCTGAAGGTGGCCGGGGAGACGCGATTTTAATTTCCGTCTATCTGTCCGTCTCCCTTTGTCGATCGCTTTCAGCCGTTCCAACAGCGCGACGTGGGCGGACTATTTATACATCTCGCGGGTTCCTTCGGGTCTCCCCTTCACATTTTGCAGCAGTTTTACTTGTTATGTTATCATTATCATTGATGATATGCTCGCTCGTTGTCGCAACTCGACTCGTAATTCGCCCCTCGTTTGGAGATTTCCCGCGCTCCGCCGGTAAGTTCCCCGTCCGAGAGTAACCGGGGACCCATGGTGGGATATCATCAATAATGAAAGAGCGTCCGTGCCGAGCACCCTGACCACATGCACCCGGTCTCACCGAGCACCCCGGTCTCACAAAGCACCCCGGTCTCACCGAGCACCCGGTCTCACCGAGCACCCTGACCACATGCACCCGGTCTCACCGAGCACCCTGACCACATGCACCCGGTCTCACCGAGCACCCGTCTCACCGAGCACTCGTCTCACAAAGCACCCCGGCCTCACCGAGCACCCGGTCTCACAAAGCACCCCGTCTCACCGAGCACCCCGGTCTCACCGAGCACCCCTGTCTCACCGAGCACCCCGGTCTCACCGAGCACCCGGTCTCACCGAGCACCCGGTCTCACCGAGCACCCGGTCTCTCCGACCACCCCGGTCTCTCCGAGCACCCGGTCTCTCCGAGCACCCGGTCTCTCCGAGCACCCCGGTCTCACCGAGCACCCGGTCTCACCGAGCACCCCGGTCTCACCGAGCACCCGGTCTCACCGAGCACCCGGTCTCACCGAGCACCCCTGTCTCACCGAGCACCCCGGTCTCTCCGAGCACCCTGTCTTTCCGAGCACCCCGGTCTCATTCCGATTCGTAGCGAGGCCACGTGGCGCAAAATGCGTAAAAACAAAGCGGTCCTTTCGGGCTCGCCGTGCTGTGGACACACCTGTAAGTGCGTTAATTGTCAGCCTCGGTAATTGTTCTCCATAATGTATTAATGCATTTCCTTTGGATCGCAATGGCGTTTCCATTCCCGCCGACATCATAGACACTAAACCGCCGAGATGGCGGCGGGCGCCGCGTCGGGGATGTCGCTTGCCCGGCTTGTCCCGCTCTCTCACGACGGGTCGCACCGCGTGTTCTGCAGACGGATGTTCCCGCCGTTCAAAGTACGCGTGGCTGGCCTGGACAAGAAGGCCAAGTACATCTTGCTGATGGACATCGTGGCGGCGGACGACTGTCGGTACAAGTTCCACAACTCTCGCTGGATGGTCGCGGGCAAGGCCGACCCCGAGATGCCCAAACGCATGTACATTCACCCGGACTCGCCCGCCACGGGAGAGCAGTGGATGTCCAAGGTGGTGTCTTTCCACAAGCTCAAGCTCACCAACAACATCTCGGACAAGCACGGATTCGTAGGTGTCACACATCGGCGCGTACGACACGTCGAGCGGCTTTTGAGGCGATTAATGAACACTCACTCACTCGTGCGAATGATAACTTGGTCTAAAGTTCTGCTTACTAGGTGTAAATAATACCCTTCTAGTTGTTTATTTTTAAATACTCTTATGGTATATATTTTTTCACGTTTTCATCACCGATCTCAAAAGGCTTAATGATTGTTATTATACGATTATTCTTGTATTGATCCATTATTGCATGATAATATATATATATATATATATTTAACCATTTATCGTGGTAGTTGTGGTCATTGGGTGTATTTGGACCTATCCTTAATACTGCAGAATACAGGTTGTTGGGTCAACCAAGCTATCTATATTTGTGAGGTGGCGTTGAAATGAACAAATTGTTGCGTGCACAGCCGGTTGTTTCCTGGATCGCCTACTGTCGTATTGAATCACTGGTTGGAAACCGGATCACCGGTTGTTGTGAATCCCATGTTGTTCCACATTAGCGGTTGTATACCGGATCAGATCACAGGTTGTCGTGAATCCTGTGTTGTGTTGTACCACTTTCCCAGATGTTGAAGCGAAATGCTGGTTTGTATACTGGATTACAGGTTGCAGTGAATCTTGTGTTGTACCACATTACCTCTTGTTGTTGTGAAACGTGGGTTGTATATATAGATCGCCGGTTGTTTTGTGAAATGCGTATTCCGGATCACCGGTTGTTGTAGTGAAACACGGGTTGTATATATGGATCACCGGTTGTTGTAGTGAAAAATGAGTTGTATACCGGATCACCGGTTGTTGTAGTGAAACGCATTGTATACCGGATCACCGGTTGTTGTAGTGAAACACGGGTTGTGTGTATGGATCACCTGTTGTTGTAGTGAAAAATGGGTATATACCGGATCACTGGTTGTTGTACTGAAACGCATTGTATACCGGATCACCGGTTGTTGTAGTGAAACACGGGTTGTATATATGGATCACCGGTTGTTGTAGTGAAAAATGGGTTGTATACCGTATCATCGGTTGTTGTAGTGAAACGCATTGTATACCGGATTACCGGTTGTTGTAGCATCTCCCACATTGTAACGGATCATCGGTTGTTGTAGCATCTCCCACATTGTAACGGATCACCGGTTGCTATGGCAAGTCACTTGTTTTGTCGAATTGCCAGCTGTTGTGGCGAATCACTGATTGCTTGCCAAATCACTGATTGTTGTAGCAAATCGCCTGTTGTGCCAGATCACTGGTTGTTGTGCCAAGTAGCAGGTTGTACCGCATCACCAGTTATTGTAGGGAATAGCCAGTTGTCAGGTCATTGGTAGAAACTCGAATTCCTGTTTGTGTGCAATCAAGGTTCCTTGCAAATGACCAGGTTTATTTGCATCGACCAGGTCTATTCAGCTAGCAAAACAGGAATTGAACGGGGGAGGGGTGCGGGATGGGGAGGGGAGATGGATTCACTCCAATCCAAGGTGGTGACCTCATATACCCTATGAAATTCACGTGTACCATCGGTGCGTACTTTCGTGTGGTGCCATGTACGCGAGAGTGAGGCCGCAGCACTGCGCCCGTCCTCGCCCGATTCTGCCGGCATTGCAGATGGCTTGGACGACCTTACCTTCCTACCCGCAGACCATTTTGAACTCCATGCACAAGTACCAACCTCGATTCCACATCGTGCGTGCGAACGACATCCTCAAGCTACCGTACAGCACATTTCGAACTTACGTCTTCCAAGAAACGGATTTCATCGCCGTCACAGCCTACCAGAATGACAAGGTACAAGCCTGACTCACCCCTCCCCTCTCCCCTTCCCCCACCATCCTGTCCCCACACTCTGTCCTACCCTGTACAAGAGCAAGGATCATCAAGCAGTACCCCACCATCCCCTCCCCCAATCCTTTCACCGCAATACTGCACAGAAGACGTTTTTCTAGTGAAATAAATTTATTTTCCACACAGTAAGTGCCCGAATAAAGTCCTCGGCGCGTCTCGGTCCATTTCCAGCGACCTAGGAACACCCTTTTTGGAGGACTCATCGTAAGTGCCTGCATGAGCCTGGGAAAAATGGTCTCCAGGCACGCTGTGAACAGAGACATGTCTGTTCCACAGCCAGGGGAACATAATTCCTACGAAACCGCATAGCTGCTAGGTGTTTGAATGGAGGCAACTCGGGTGGTTCACGTGACCAAATTTACCCCCGCCCCTTCCCTACTCCACGTTCTCTTTGGTTCTTCGATGAGTGATGGCCAAAAAATCTGGAGGAGAAAGAGGGGCTTTGCGCAGAGGGGGGTTGAGCAGCGCAGGAGTCCAGGCGCCGCGGCACGTTCCCATGTAAATGGCGGTCCGTTTTGTAGCGAATAAATAATCTGCAAAGTTACTTTGATTCCGCATTCAGGGGGAGTTTCACTCACACTGGGCAGATAAACGTGCGAAGAAAGAGATGAATTTCATTCCTCCGACCCCCTCCTTGCTGCCCCCCTCCGGTAAAACAGGAATTTTCGAGATTCAGTTTAAACATTCATCCTTGTTCTACATTTGGCATTAGTGTTGCGGAATTTGCTTTTTCTTTCTTTAGCAACACCGAGAAAACGCAAACTCATTTACTTTGTAAATACGCCGCAGAATAGAGAACCGTACCGTCACGTCCCCCCTCCCCCCCCCACCACCACTGATAATCAACGTTATTGTTTGTATTTAAATGTTATCACAAAGTTAAAATTGTTTCCCTGCTTTCATACCAACGTCAAAACCATTCCAACAACATAGTAACAGATTACATTCGGCCTGCCAGTTTAAACGCCTTTTGGCATTTCAATGAAACAATTGTCTTCCGTTAACTTGTGAGTAAGAACTTGGTTCTTTTGTTTGATCATCCGAAGATTGGCGTCTTCCCACCATGGCCCTCTTTTTTTTATCGAATGTCATTCTGATTGTGAATTTTTCTCATTTTTGAGATTCATATCGGAAGGTGAAATTTTCTTTCTTAAATTTCCACCTTCTCACCACCTTTTTAATGCCCCTTCCTCGCCGTCTTCGTCCACCTGCCGGTTCGTCTCGTCGAAGCTCGACGTGCGAAACACTCAGAACGTTTTACCCTGAGACGCACGAATCGTGCGAAACGCGCGTGACTCCAAGTCTGCTGTCCCAAACATTGAGGATTTGAATGAGGGTGATTGGTGGCCGAAAAGGATTCAGTTGTCGTGGAAGGAGTGTACACAAATGTTCAGGAATGTTATGACAAAAAGAGAGCGTGGAACGGTTTCGTTCACATTTGACACTCGGTTGACGTCACCGTGCTGGATTTGCTGATAACCTTTCACACAGAATTGAAACTTTACAACGCAAGGTGAACGTTGTTTTCGACATTTACTCGACCCTTTTCGGCCCGTTTGCTATCTCGTCAAGTTGGCGTATGCGAATCAATGATTAAAGTGATTGTTTTATTTTTCGAGGGAAAATATTTTTCTTTTCTTTGACAAATGATGATTAAAATTTATTTCCCTTAATAAATAAAAAAAATCGTTAATTTTTCATTTTGATAATGATGCTGTGGTTTTGGTTTGAGGGGGCTTGGGCAGTTCAACGTCAAAACTGGTTGGAGAACGAAGGTTTAGCAATTTTATGTTTGTATTCGCTAATTCTTCGTAAGCTTATTGCTGGTGTGATAATCCTTGCAGGTTGTGTTCAGAGTATCATACACATGCGACAGAGGGGGAAATAAAAAAAACGACAAAACAAATTAACTTTGGAAAATAGTGAATGGGAAATACAAATATTCTGCAACTGAGTGAGAACCTACTAAATAGGAATTTGCAAATTGCAAATGGCGCTTATCATTTTCTTCTGTGATTGCAAGCCATGTACCGTGTCTCACACAGATCACACAGCTCAAGATCGACAACAACCCTTTCGCCAAGGGCTTTAGGGACACGGGGAACGGGCGCCGGGAGAAGAGGTACGTCCTGGGAAGGTGCGCCTCGAAACACACGCGTGTCACACGACCGTCCGCGACATCCCCTCCCGTTTATCACGACATCACACAATGTCACAGCCAACACCACGATAACTGCTACATCACCGTGTGTGTGCTACGGTCGTTGCGGCGTCATTGCTCTCGCGCCACATGCATTACAATGCGACGACGCACGTGCGGTGGCCCTGTAATCCAAGTCCATTGTGTCTTGCGCATCAGGAAGGGGGAGGAGGGGAAGAGGGGACCGAGATGGAGCATCCCCTTCCCAAATTGCATACTGCACCACAATACCGTGCCAGCTTACAGGATTAGACCGAAGTGGATTATGGGTTCTAATATCTCCCAACGTGGTTAATGTCATAGCACAATACTGACAAGCAGTGCGTCCCTGCCAAATGAATGACTGATGAAGTAACGACGATAGTGGAGAAACTAGAAGCCGGCATCACACTACTGTTCGTTTCGGTGTCCGCGGGTTACTACAAATGGCGTTGTTATTTTCTTTTTAATGTATAATGGCCCATTGCTGGCTCACCAATGGTTTCTGTTTGGCGAAGCAATGCTTTGCTGCCCCCTGGCTGTAAAAGCAAGGTCTCTAATTCTGACTCCGCCCACCCCCGCCAGCCCATCATTCACGCTGGGTTTTAGTTTTAAAATTTTATTCAAAATCAATGTCTTTGACACTTTTATTTCCTTCCGTTGTATTTTTTTTTGCCATCTCACTACCTCACCTGTCATATTTTGATGGTTTTCCTCCTGAGTAAGGCCCATGCTTGAAGTGCATACCTTATTGGGAGGGAGTAGGGATTTTTTTTTTTTAATCGCACACAATTATTGCCTCGGGTACAGCATGGACAAATGAGCTCTGCACTTGCGTCCCAATTCCATTTGAAGTTTACATTTTTGCTCCTCTCTCTCTCTGAAAAATGATTTGTCTCCGACTGCTCCGTGTCACGGCCCTTCTCGGGTTCACAACTTACAGGCTTTCTTTGAATCCAGGCCGGCACTTGTAAAATTGGCCTCATAATGGACCATCATAATATGAGGCAACAACGATTGCAAAGTATGTACGTAGCCACACCTGGACACCCTTCACGTAACCGCTGTGTTCGCTCTTTCAGTGAGAATTGTTTCGATTGCGATTCGTTGAAAACAGTATTGGCGTGTTGTCGGAGTACCATTGCAAATGTGGACACAAAGCTGGCTCCTCAAGAGGGGACGGTGCTATGCACATCAGACGATGTTACTTGAACACAAACTGAGCATCCAGTGAAAAAATAAATAATTGTAAGCTGATCTGTTGCCAAACCCCTGAAATAATATTCCGTCGTGTCTTGTCATAGAAATCAAACCCATCTGTCTCCCTTGATTTTGTCAGAACTTATGCCAAACCTTATTGTAAGACGCCGTTCACTCGCCTATGTCATGTTACCATGCGATTGTGTCGTGTCGGGTGATGTGCACCTGTCTTTATATAGTTGTGTATCAACCAGCTTGCCTGGATTCATCACCCAAATGATGGACGCATCAATTCCGCAACAGTCACATTCATCGAAACTTGTGAAAATGCACCAGAACACAGCACATTACCTTTTCTTTTCTTTTTTTTTCTTTAAAAATTCCTCTTTCTTTTTACTGTAAATCAGGAAACAGCTTGCGCTCCATTCGCTGCGTTCCTTTGAAGAGGCAGAGGCTGACGAGCGGGACGACGTGGAATCCGACGAGGAGCGTCCCGGCTCTGGCCCTCACGGTGCTCCTCACAGTCCTCTGTACGCAGGTTGGTACCGACGTCTCCGTTCCAACTCGGCCACGATTCTATCTGATTAGGATGGGCAAAAACGGTAGCTTACTTACAACGTGAATGGGTCTCTGTTTAAACTGGGAATGCAAGCCGTGTCGGCACAATCGCATTGTGCAATTACATCGATCATGTCAAATTCACACCATGAACAGGAACTTCAGTCGGATTAGGAAAGAACGTTCACTGTCCCGTGGATGATGTATGAAAATGCTACTTCAATAAATGTGCTGTAACACGTGAATGTAAAGAGATGAAAGATAAAGAACCATGGTCGTGATTCATTAGGTGAGCGTCAAGCGCAAAATTATATACAATCTGGAAATATTTCTCCCGAGTTCATGATCAGTAAGTTTTAAGCACATTTACATCTTCCCAACACAATTGTTTACTCTTTAACTTACATCAACAATCTTCAGCTGAAATGAAACGTACGATGCAAAATAGCACGGCATTATAAGTTACAGCATTTCAAAACTGCACACAGCACAATTGCACGGCGAGTGGTGTGTGGTGTGCGGCATGCGGTATTGGGCTGTGTTGCAAGCTTACAAGGTGACCTCAGCATGTTCAACCCTGGAATTGTGTCGTTAATCATTCTTTGTGTTTAAGTGTTATCATGAACAACTGGTAGGTAGCGTGTCCGTGTACACCGATATAACAAGGATGTCACTCAGAACAAGCTGGATGGGAGGTTTGCCGGTTGGCCCGTGCCGGAACAGCCAGTTTTGGTAATTATCACTCGTCCCACGGATCCTCAGGTGCTTCTCCACAATGTAATAAATATTCTTCTCGTTTTGTTTGTCGTTCTTCTAAAGAGACGCGTTCTGACCGGATAGTGCAGAGGAAGTGCAATTGACCTCGAGCTCTCTCGTCTGCGTTCGATTCCTGACCCGACGATAAACTATCGGATTGGTGCTTTACATCACAAGGTGTGCCGGCCCTCGGATGGACATTAAGCTAGGTGTCCCATCTGCTAGCATGAGTTGGTGACGATGTGACGTTAAAAGTCCCTTAGTGAATTTCGAGAAGGGTATGCTCATTATCGCCGACACTCTGAACAGATTCCAAATCCCCTCAAGTCGAACGTCGGGCCTGACCAGCCGGTTCATGAAAGACTTCGGCCAATATTTTCTAGCCAACCCCACAAGAAGGTGGGTATGAATCTATGCAGTTAAACTAGTAGTAGTAGTAGTAGTAGTAGTAGTAGTAGTAGTAGTAGTAGTAGTAGTAGTAGTAGTAGTAGTAGTAGTAGTCGTAGTATCTTTAAAATATCTTTAAAATGAACATATACAAGATGGCTTGTTTTTATTCTGGCCATTTACATCTAAGTTTGGTTATCCAGTACTGGCTAATTATAATCTGGTTACTTAGTTACATGTGTCCATTCACAAGATTGAGGGTGAGCAGTATCGTAATTAAACAAAATACCTTCTGGTTTTGTGTTCGCTCTTTAAAATGAGAATGCTTTGCGATGTTTGCCGACTCGAGAAGGGAGTGGGACGTAGCCTGGGTATGGGTAGGAGTGAAAGGTGGCCAGTACTGGATAATTACCTGGTTAGTCGGTGTAAGGGGAGGTGTGTTATACAGGTGTTGCTTTTTTGGTGTTGAACCAAAGAACGAGATCTACCCTGAGATACTTGATTTTAGATCTGAGCGTGTTTGGATAAGCATTTTGAGGACCTAACTTGTGATGTAATAAACGATGTTTCAATTTATTGCCTTACATTTTGTCCAATATGTTGCAATTTGATGTCCAGAGTCTCAAATAGAAGAGAAAAATATGAACTTTATTCGCAGCACATGTCCTGGCTTGATGTCACTTAAACGTCGAGTTGAAATTTTTACTTTGTATCAATCATTTGTCATAGTCAAAGATGGATCCAGGAGAGATGTATATATGTGTGGGTGGAGGAAGAGGATGGATGGGGGTGGAATTATTCACCACACCCCCAAACAATCCACTCCATTGTCTAATTGAAAAAAAAAGAAATTTATTATTACACCCAGACTCAATTATTTTGGCCTTCATTATTAAATATTAAACACACAAGGTACCCAATCCCCCCACCCCAACTCATGAAAGAGCTTATAGTTAAATCACATGAGGGACAAAAACATCAGTAGCCATCGATGTTCATTCGCATGAAATACGATGACATCGTTAGTCGAATCAACACCAGTACATGGGATTAATACCTGGTTTAACCAGCACAATGAGCCATCGGTTCAGGCAGGAATGTATAGCCTGGTGTTGGCTCAGTGGTTAGGGTGGCGGCTTGGGATCCTAGGGTCCTGAGTTCAAGCCCCCGTCAGCCGCTGAATTAATACACCAGCGGGTGGACTCAGCCTGTCATCCTTCCGAGGTCGGCGAAATGAGTACCAGTTCCAGTGTGTGTACTGGTAGAGGGGCACTGCATCAGCGACACAGTCGCACTTCAAGAAATGATAGCTACCCCGGCAGCCAAGCTGCCATACGACCACCACCAGGCAGGAATGTGAATCGGGCCAATCAAAAAATAGTAAAGTCTGCGTGATCCTTCAATGTTATGGAGAAATGATTGCTCACTTTTCCGTGTAAATAGAAGTTGGGAAATCTGTATTAAATGTTCTCATAATGACTCGGATCCCCCCACACTTCCCTCTGCCCTTGTCTTCCATGGTAGTGGCTCAGCCCCATGTTTTATAGACCCATCGAGGACAAAAGGGCCAGTAAAAGAATGAACGGACAGTAGGGCAGTGGAGCCATAGTTGGACACAATAGGCAGGGGAATGAACGAACAGCAAACTAAGAGAGAGGAGGGAAGGAAACACAGTAACATACAAGTACATTTACTCTTTAGCAAATAATTGATTGGTTTTGAGATCATTGCTAATAAAACCAGACTCGGTGGCATTATGGTTAGAACGTCTGCTCTGAGTCTGGGAAGTCAGGGGTTCAAAACGCAGCCGAGCTACAACAAAGACTTTTAAAATGGTATGTGCTGCTTCCTCGCTTAACCACGAGCATTTAAAAAGGATCGAGCACGGACAAGCAACCATAGGTTGGCATCCATTGCATAGACATGATGGGCCTAATAGCCTCGTCCTGCATTAAAGTTCCTTGTAAGGAAACTTGTATTATTATAATAGAAAGAGATCAAAAGAAAATAAAATTCAAGAGGTCAGTGTGGGGTTGTCTTGCATCCTTCCCTACAGTGCTTCAAGAGTGTTGCCCATCGTCATCTCCTGCTTTCTTCCACACCCACCTGTGCCCTCATTGCCTCCCCACCTCTTTCCTACCAGCCACTCATCTATTCATGTGCGACGTCTTTGTCTCCCCGTTCACCGTTGTCAGAGCCTGAGCTGTCAGTCTACGATCCTGCTGCCCTCTGTCATGATTCCTTCTGCATGAGGATGGATTTCTGTATTAAAGAAAAAAAAATACCAACAAGGGTTGAAAGAGAGCAGGGGATTTGTCTGTTGATCTTGAGTGACGTCATAATACCTTGCTAGGATGGTAATAACGAATTCTGCTTCGCTTTGAGTACGTTTCTGCTATTCATGTTGATTCATTGTTGAACTTGCCACATAGTAGCAAAGGAGGTTGTCTCCTCGAGACGCGTCCGTGTTCTTCGTGGATCTTGCCTTAGACGTCATTGGCCTGCCTGCCATTCGCATCTGAATCTTTGTCTCATGATGCACGGTGTTGGGATCCGAGGTGCACACTATGTCGATTCATCCAACGTCTACTCATGTCTTTGTGATGAATGTAAAAGTACTCTTATAATCCAGTAATGTCATTGTCCTGCACGTGATGTATGTACAAGCTCCGCCATGAGCCTTAGATCGCTTTTAGAAAGAACGACACCGTGCATATGTTTAAAGAAAATAATGTGCTCAGTGCTTGAAACGACGTGTCATGGACCATGATGTGCAGTTTGAACTGCAGGCAAGGAAGTAATCCCAGGAATGAATTGATCACCTCCCTATTGATTCATTCCACAGTCCACTCACTAAATCTTGCTTGTGCGTCTTTAAGTGATTGTAATTTTGCACAAACACTTTTAACTTGCCTTCTGAAGTAATGAAGCACCGTGCTAGAACATCCTAGACAGAGCATCGGGTATATATGTATCGTAGCCATGTAGATTAATTTATTTATTCATTTCCAATTTTTAATATCCTCACGGGCATATCCTGAAACCCTCGATTAAACACTGTGAAACTCTTTCCTGATAATCGATATCTGTAAAGAAATTAATACATTTCAATGAGAAATCCTTTTAAGATCCACACAATTATAACCGATGCATCGCGCTTTGAACTGGAAGGGTACTCGGGAGAGCGCATATCTCCGCCAGGCTGAACAGTTTACGTTTTGTATCCCACTGACAGGCCGGATCCGGATTCGAATCTTCACCATAATCTAATCAATTCTTCCATGTCACACACCCAACCTGTCCACCAAATTGCGTACAAATCTGTCCAAAACTTTTTGAGATATCCTGCATACAAACAGACAAACAGACAGACAGGGGTGAAAACATAACCTCTGTTCCACCTCCAGTGGGTGAAGGTAATTAGAACAGCACTCAGGAGAGCACATACCTCCACCAGGCTGAACAGTTTACGTTTTGTATCCCACTGATCGGCAGGATCTGCATCCGGATATTCACCAAAATCTAATGAGTTCGTCCTTGTCACACACCCAGCTTGTCCACTAAATTTCGTCCGAATCCATCCACAACGTTTTGAGATATCCTGCTCACAAACAAACAAGCAGACACACAGGGACAGGGATGAAAACATAACCTCCATCCCCCTTTGGTGGTCAGAGGTAATTAGAACGGTACTAGGTAGAGCACATACTTCCGCCAGGCTGAACAATTTACGTTTTGTATCCTACTGATCGGCTATATCTGTAACCGGATCGTCATCAAAATCTAATAATTTTGTCCTTACACACCCAACCTGTCCACCAATTTTCATCCGAATCCATCCATAACTTTTTGAGATATCCTGCTCACAGACAAACAAACAGACAAGCCGGTAGGCAGCCATGGGTCGCCGAGCATCCGATGACCTTTGACCCCTGATCTGAGCTAATCTAGTAGTAAGTACTTACGAAATTGCAATCGAATCGGTTAACCCGTGTATGAGCAAGGGGGCTTTGAATAGTCATTTTGCCAGAACAATGCACTCATTGACCTTTGACCCCTGACATAGCCGAGATAGGTCAATATGTCCTGAAGCAAAGTTGTAGTACTCATTGTGAACTATGTACCTATGAACTTTCATTCGTATCGGTTAACCCGTGTAGGAGCAAGGGGGCTTTTAATGGTCATTTTGCCTGAAAAATGCACTCATTGACCTTTAACCCCTGACCTAGCCGAGATAGGTCAATATGTCCTGAAGCAAAGTTGTAGTACTCATTGAGTACTATGTACCTATGAACTTTCATTCGTATCGGTTAATCCGTGTAGGAGCAAGGGTGCCTTGAATGGTAATTTCGCCCGAAAAATGCACTTATTGATCTTTGACCCCTGACCTACTCGAGATAGGTCATTATGCAAATGAGCAAAGTTGTAGTACTCATTACGGTCTACAAGCATGTAAAGATTCATTCGATTCGGTTCAACCGTCTTGGAGCGAGTGTACTTTGAATTTTCAGCGGGAATGCTCAAAGGCCCTCGGACACCCAAGTTGAGAGGGTTGCCATTTGGAAACTATAAGATATAGAACAAAATGGATGTCATATAGTGGATAGAGAATCACCTTAAGATCGTGCATACCAAATCTCATCAAGTTCCATCTACTGATAACTACTCGGCATAAATTTGAATGAAAAGTACCGAAAATGCGGTTTGATATCGGAAATCCCCAAAGTTCGCGGGGGTGCTGTGGGTAAACAAAGATCTAAATCGAAAATCCAGCTCGATTGTTTGTGCACAATGCATTCCAGACGATTAGTGTGAATTTTCATGACCATCCGACCATAACCCTAGGAGGAGTAGCAACACCTCCAGCTCTCGCATATTATCGATTTTTGCACTAATTGACCTTTGACCCCTGACCTAAGCAATATCGGTCAATATGTCCTGAGGCAAAGTTGTAGCACTCATTGTGTGCTATGAACCTGCAAAGTTTCATTCGTATCGATGCACTCACCTGGTCGCTCTGGGACCTTCAATTTTCGCCAATTTTCGGGCATACCCCATTTGGTGGGGGCGCTGCAGGTAAACTATTCCATATATCACAAAAAACGGAATATATTTGACAGAGCATCACCTGTAGATCATTCGTGCCAAATTTCATAAGCCTACGTGGGATAATGGCTTTCGGACTTGATTTTGCGTGAACGGTACCGATTTTGAAGGTTTTTCGGCTGTTGCTGGGGAACCGAAGCGTCCCAAGCAACCATCACAATTTCCAAAGCACGAGGTCATAAGATGTACCTACCACCCGAGTTTGGTCAAAATCCGCCCACGTTTACTACCAATTATGCTGATGACAAACGAACAAACATCCAAACAAACAGACAGATTACTGACAATAAGGGTCACCTATTTCGGCGACCCAACAATAAGGGTCAAGTCCACTTTCAGTGGTGGAGGTAATTAAATTAGCTCTTCTGTTGGAGGTCAACCATTCATGAATCTCCATGGGGGCTTTCACAGTAGTTACACATGTAAAAAGGTCCTCAAGAAGTAAGGTGCTCACAACTCCATGCATCAATTTTGGATTTGGTTATGGTACTGGTCCAAAGAGCCTTTTGTTTCATCCGTGACTACTTAGTGGTTTCTGAGCTTACCACCTGTCCCGAGATGAGTGAGTCGTAGGCCATGCTGCCATGTGGTGTCGGGTAATGCTTGTTCGCCATTACAGTTACAATATCGTTTGTCCATTTCAGACGGAAGTCAATCGCTGCAGGTCACCTGCTTACATTTGTGTCATTCAGCATAGCATACACTAAGCAACAGCCACACACCAATTCTTCTTCTAAGAGAGTGGAACTGCAACATGTGGCAGTGCACAACCTATGCACTTCACCCATACATAGCACGTGCATTTTCTTGGATTCAAGAGCAAGATTGGAACACTTTCAAATAAAGTCAGGACCATTCCTAGGGAAACACTAGATGCACACATTTGGAAGTTACATGATCGAGGATTGTGGTAATTATAACACGTGACACTGAGTGGCAGGGCTTAATAGCTGCTGTACAGGACAAACAGGTCAGGGCTGGAATCCGAGTACAAGGAGAGATGTTTGTTCCTGGTGCTTGCTTTCTTAGAGCTATACCTACCATGTTCTGTATTTGCACAAACAGAGCCGCGAATCAAGATGAGCTATCACGCACCACTTTGGCAGATTTTGGGCATTTAGCACACACAACCCAACACGCCGTCGTGCGCACCACATCTACATGGAGATCAAATATGCCCTTATTTCATTACACGTGCATTTGACGCCTCATCAAACACGAACACCGCACAAACATAGTACCGGCATTGTCACGGCAGTGTGAAATGATAGTGACATTGGAATCTAATGGGAGATCAGACCATATGGCCATGGCATTCATGTCGGGTGTACGGCGCAGCGCATCGCTCAGTGGTATGTCCGAGCAAGTACGCGGTTGCAAAACATACTGACCGTCACAACCGGCATGCTGTTGTGCGAATTTTGAAGAAATCCGATGGCCGCCGGCGAACTCCGACACCTCCCTATTAATGTTACCCATCACAAGTTGACTGTTTGCCTCACCCAAAAATAAAAGCGCCGACACTCTCGGCTATCAAGATGTGCAACTTCTCGTACGTTGAGAGTCGTGAACCAAGCATGGTGTTTAACTTTTCCTCAGCATTCCTTGGCCCAAAGCAGAGGATATGTTATGAAAACTACCTGTCAAAGGATTTTGTCTCTGAAATCGACTGAATTTATTTCTCACCTTCATGGTAATGAAAGCTTTAGCATGTCGGTCATTGAGACTTTGATAGAGGCGGCCTATGGGATTAAAATCGTTCTATGAACGAGACACTCACAATGGTCGTAGACACTCCAACAATCAGTATAATGAAAATAGAAATAAATAATTATTTTGGTGCGTCTCGTTCCTAGAACTTTTTGAACGACATTGTATCCTTCCATGACCTTCCTGTTGTGGCACGTTACGTCTGTTCGTTCAACATGTATATTTTTGAAGAACCCGTAAAGCATCACCAGTTGTCAGTGGCAACTGATGCCTCAATCTAAAAAATATAAAATATAATAATGTAATGACAATTGTCGTTGTGTAGCTGTATCATTTAGCGTTTATTTTCCCGCTACTACGCAGCAAATAAGACCTGATAATGAGCCACAGCTCTCTACCCTTTCCTATCTTGGCCTAGTACTTGTATCTCACTAAAAAAAACTCCAAACTGTTTTTGCGGGTCATTTCCAATTTCGTCCATTCCAGAAATACTTAGCATTATGACCACAATGAACCCTGAAGTCGAACCTCCAAAAACAACAACTAGAAGGTCACTCAGAGCGTATACCTCCACCACGTAATGCCTGATCGACGAGAACACATCGGGCCCAATACATTTTGGAAATATCATGCTGTATATCGTTTTTGGCCTGATCTCTCAATGGTGAAGAATCACTTTGGAAATTAAATAATTATCGTATTGCCAGATCTGGATTCGGATCTTCACCAAAATTGAATCATTTCTTCCCTTTCACACACCCAACCTGTCCACCAAGTTTCATCCGAATCCGTCCAAAACTTTTTTGAGATATTGTGCTCTATATATCATTTTTGGCCCTATCTCTCAATAATGAAGAATCAGTTTAAAAATTCTAGTAGTCGGATCCGGATCTTCACCAAAATCTAATCAGTTCGTTGTGGTCACACACCCAACCTGCCCACCAAATTTCATCCGGATCCGACTACAACTTTTTGAGATATGCTGAACACAAACAAACATACAAACAGAGAGGGGTAGGGGTGAAAACAGAACCTCCTTCACCTTTGTTGTTGGAGGTAACAAACAAACCCTTTTGAGTGAAAGGTATATTTGAACTATTTGGGAGACTTGTGGAATTTCAGGAAGCAGCAAGAATATGATCCCACATCTGAGAAAAAGAAAATGACTTGTACCGTACTTGATCATGGAAATTGAAAGACAAGGCTAGGCTTTGGAAATAGGAAGAAGAGTTGTTATCGTGTCTGAAAGGCAAGGGAAATCTTGGTTATGTGATGGTCAATGATGTTATAGTTACCATTATGAAGCAGCTAGATAGCTCTGCTTCAGGATAACTAATGGTTATACAAATACCCACTGCACAGTTCGATTGGGCAATATTAGAGTAATCACTACAAGCACTTCACCCTCGACTCCTCGGAGTACAGGTCGAGCTTTTTGATTGGGATTATTGGATTGAAGTGCAAATGACTCGATTAAATTTAGCTGTGTGTATAACTAGGTGATGGAAGGAAATGTTAACCTGTTACTCGATCTAATCAGTTGTTCTAGTTGCCAGTTGCAATTTTTTTCTTATTCTTCACCGATTTCAGCTGCTCCACTTTTGGGCCATCTATTCTTACTTGGGGTCATTCAAAAAGTTCGACGAACAAGAGTCAAAGAAAGGAGTTTTTAAAAAAAATAAGAAATTCTGACGTATCACGTTTTTGGAAACACGAGCAAGTTGCCCGTGCCCCCATGGGATTCTAAACGGGGTAGGAATGGAGGCGGTAAAAATGCAAATGGCGTCTTTTGTCATCGAGTCAGAAAGCTGGGAGCAACAACTCACATTTATTGCCACATCTGATGCAATTTAAATGCTCTAATGGCATCTGATGCAATTTAAATGCTGCATTTGAAACTGTTTGTTCAATATATGTATCTTTTTGATGCCTCGGGTTCATAATAATAATAAAAAAAATTGTATTAACATCAATGCCAGTGACCAATTGCAAATTTATAGTCAGATCGTTGATAAGAAAAACATTTTCTTACTAATTATTTGTACCGTGTGTTCAAGTAGGATACCGAGAGGTATGCATGCTCGCTCTCAGCTGTCGAGCCTGGGTTCATATCCAGACCCAGCTATAAACTGTCATCTTGGTGTTTCACATGCAGGGCGAAGCATCAATGGGCGGTGCCGTCCCTTGGATGGACATTAAACTTTCTGCTGGCAGTGGTTGTTTGTGGACGAAAAAGATCCCACAGTTTCTTTTGCAAAGAGTACATGAGTTATTGCCAACACATGAACAAATTCCAAATTCCTGCTGCTTCCGGTTGAGGGATCCATCCAGGATTGGTTCTCGCCTTATAACATTTCTCAACTTGTTGTGAACGTCCCTCAGCTCTGTCAAGGTTAAAAGCCTAATGTGTGTATATATATATATATATATATATATATATATATATATATATATATATATATATATATATATATATATATATATATATATATATATATATATATATATCTTCTTCCTCTTTCGGCTTGCTCCTGTTAGGGGTCGCCACAGCGGACCAACCGTCTCCATTTCGCTCTATCCTCCACATCTTCCATTGACACTCCAACCACCCGCATGTCCGCCCTCACCGCATCCACGAACCTCTTCTTTGGCCTTCCTCTTCTCCTCCTGCCTGGCGGCTCCATCTTCAACATCCTTCTCCCGATATACTCCGTTTCCCTCCTGTGCACATGTCCAAACCATCTCAATCTCGCCTCTCTCACTTTGTCTCCAAACCGTCCTACCTGCGCTGTCCCTCTAATATACTCATTTCTAATCCTGTCCATCCTCGTCACTCCCAACGAGAATCGCAGCATCTTTAACTCTGCCACCTCCAGCTCCGCTTCCTGTCTTTTTGTCAGCGCCACCGCCTCCAAACCATACAACATAGCTGGTCTCACGACGTCTTGTATACTTTCCCCTTCACTCTTACAGCTACCCTTCTGTCACAAATCACTCCTGCAACTCTTCTCCACCCACTCCATCCTGCCTGCACTCTCTTTTTCACTTCTCTCCCACACTCTCCGTTACTTTGGACAGTTGATCCCAAGTATTTAAACCAATCCACCTTCCCCACCTCAACTCCTTGCAACCGCACCATACCACCAATATATATCTATATATATATATATATATATATATATATATATATATATATATATATATATATATATATATATATATATATATATATATATATATATATATATATATATATATATATATATATATACACACACACACACACATGATGCAGTGTCCTGTTGAATCACGACAGGTGATAGTTCAGCAATAAGGTAAAATAAATTGGACAAACTTATCCTCGATAATGGGTCTTCACACGGGAGAATAGTCCAATTCTGGTCTGACACATCCTGCCATGTATAATGCAAATAAAACCAGTTGTAGCTTGATTCTGAGCCTTGAATTCACATTGTCTTTTCTTTTCTTAAGCTTGGAGGAGTCATTTTTCTTTGAACTTTTTAAGACCAGCTTTACGGCATTTTCTCCATTTAGATCGGTCAAGCGCATCATGCTCCCAAGAGGTAACATCCATTTTGCAGGCTTTAAGGTTCAATTTCAAGGTATCTATCTATACCTCCTGAAAGGTCTTCCACGATTCCTTATACCAATTTTTAATTGTACGTAATAAAAAAATACATGCAGCAGTTGTAAAAAGTACATGAATTATCTCCGCCACCGAAGGTGGATGGAAGTTGTTTTCACTCTTGTTTGTCTGTCTGTGAGCAGGATATCTCAAAAGGTTATGGATGCATTCAGACGAAACTTGGTGGACAGATTGGGTGTGTGACAAGGACGAATTGATTCTATTTTGGTGAAGATCCGAATCCGATAATTTTTTAATTTTCAAGGTGATTCTTTACCATTGGGAGATGGGGCCAAAAAGGATATACAACACAATATCTGAAAAAGTTGTTGACGGGTTTTGCCAAAACCTGGTGGATGAGTTGACTAGGTGACAAGAACAAGCTGATTAGATTTTGGTTATAGTCCAAAGGCAGATCTGGCCTATCAGTGGGATACAAAAGCCTGGTGTTCATTAAGGTGGCTGGCTTAAGATATTGGGGTCTTGAGTTTGAGCCCCTGTCGTGCCGTTACATCACAGCAGGTGCGTTGACTCAGCCTGTCATCCTTCTGAGGTCGGCAAAATGAGTATGAGCTTACTGGAAACAGGAGGCACTGGGTCAGTGGCATCAGTGGCACAGCCACGCTCCCAACTGTGATGCAACCTGCATTCTGCTATTAATTTGCAATTGTTCATTGGTTTTGACACCAATACAAATTTTTATTACGGACCCCAGGCATCAAAAAGCTACGTATATCGAACAAACATTTTCAAATGGAGCACCTCGTCACCATGAGAGCATTTCAATTGCATCAGATGTGGCAATAAATGTAAATTGTTGCTGCCAGCTAGCTGGCTCGATGAGAGAAGACGCCATTTGCATTTTTGCCCTCTCCATTCCTATCCAATTTAGTATGGCGTGCGGGCATGAGAAACTTGCTCGTGCTGTGTAATAATAAAAACGGAATAATACTTTTGATGAAAATAAATTTCAAACACCTGTTCATTGTTTTGGAATGCAAATCCGATCAACTTCTCCTTCCACACTGATGTTTCATAAACATTCGCTGAGTTATTCAAAGTGAACCAGCCCATCAGTGAGTGAATGGGATTAGGTGTGAAGGGTGTGATAAACATTTGCGTTTTGATAGGTATGAGTCACCACTACAGCTCATGACAGGTGACACCACGGGTGCTGGGGAAGGAAAGGGGACGGGTGGACTTGGGTTACATTTTTCGTCTACTGGTGTACTTAATTGGTAGAT
>NC_140976.1:28689367-28789367 GCF_056783735.1 Eptatretus burgeri | reverse complement strand
TTCCGATTTTCAAGAACAAGGGTGATGTGCAGAGCTGTGGAAATTACAGAGGGATAAAGTTGTTCAGCCACACCATGAAGTTGTGGGAAAGAGTAGTGGAAGCTCGGTTGAGAGGAGAGGTGACAATCTGTGAGCAGCAATATGGGTTTATGCCAGGAAAGAGCACCACTGATGCGATGTTTGCTTTGAGAATGTTGATGGAGAAGTATAGGGAAGGCCAGAAGGAGTTACATTGTGTGTTTGTGGATTTAGAGAAAGCTTATGATACGGTGCCAAGAGAGCAGCTGTGGTATTGTATGAGGAAGTCGGGAGTGGTGGAGAAGTATGTGAGGACTGTGCAGGATATGTATGAGGAGAGTGTGACAGCGGTGAGGTGTGCGGTAGGAATGACGGACCGGTTTAAGGTAAAAGTGGGATTGCACCAAGGATCGACTCTGAGCCCTTTCCTGTTTGCAATGATGATGGACAGGTTGACGGACGAGATCAGACTGGAGTCTCCATGGACTACGATGTTCGCGGATGACATCATGATCTGTAGGGAGCAGGCTGAGTCGAGCCTTGAGAGGTGGAGGTACGCACTGGAGAGAAGGGGAATGTTAGTCAGTAGGAGTAAGATGGAGTACATGTAAACTATTCAGCCTGGTGGAGGTATACACTTTATCGAGTGCCATTCCAGTTCGAGAAGTGTTTGTTACTTGCAAAATCGAAGATTTTTCAAGTATATTGGTCAGTCGATTTTGTTATTCTGTCTGCCTGTCTGCTTGTCTGTCTGTCAATCGCCTACAGGTCACAATTCTAAACCGATCGTCATGAAACTTTACCAAGTTGCAAAGGTGGTCTCAACTGACAAGCCTATTGATTTTGAGGTCAAAGGTCATCTTGAGGTCAAATTTCTAAAATCGTCATTTTTCATCCGATTGACTTGAAATTTGAACAAGATTTGCATTTTGCGTCACTGAATTGGGAAACCAACTATTTTGAGGTCAAAGGTCAACTCAAGGTGAAAGTTCTAAAATCATCAAATTTTATCTGAAAAATCGTCAATTTGCATCTGACTTGATAATTAAACAGCAATTGCACAGTACATCACTGAATTGGGAAACCAACTATTTTTGAGATCAAAAAGTCAAAGGTCAACTCAAGGTCAAACTTCTAAAATCAATTTTCATCCGATTGACCTGAGCTTTGATGAAGATTGTCAATTTTAATCTTAATGAAATGGACAATTTGATGCATCCTTGGCAACCTTTGGAGAGGGGGTGGATTTTGCAAGGATTGTGCTCTGCACGACGTCTTTGTTTTGTTACTTGCAAAATCGTAGATTTTGCAAGTATATTAGTCAGTTGATTTTGTTATTCTGTCTGTCTGTCTGTTTGTCTGTCTGTCAATCGCCTACAAGTCACAATTCGAAACCGATAGTCATAAATCTTTACCAAGTTGTAGAGGTAGTCTCAACTGAGAAGTCCATTTATTTTGAAGGTCAAAGGCCGTCTTGAGGTCGTATTTCTAAAATCGTCATTTTTCATCCGTTTGACTTGAAAATTGAAGAGGATTTATATTTCAGGTCACTGAATTCAACAAGCCAATTATTTTTGAGGTCAATATGGACCAAACATTCAACATATGCCCAAGGTCATCAACTAAGGTGGTATTTCTAAAATCCTTAATTTCCATCCCATTGACTTGAAATTTGAAGAGGAGTTTCATATTTGGTCATTGAATTCAACCACCAGTTATTTTTGAGGTCAAATTTGGTTTTTGGATTTTGCAAGCATCGTGCTCTGCACGACATCGTCTTGTTTGTTTGTTACTTGCAAAAATCGAAGACTTTTCAAATACAGTGTATTGGTTGGTCGCGTGTGTGTTATTCTGTCTGTATATCATTCGCCTATAGGTCACAATTTTAAACTGATCTTCTCAAAACTTCACCAAATGGTACATTTGGTCATAAGCGAGAAGCTATTAATTTTGAGGTCAAAACGTCAACATAGGACAAAGGTCAACAACTTAGGTCGGATTTCTAAAATCCTCAATTTTCATCTGATTGACTTGTACTTTGAAGAGGATTTGCATATCAGGTCATTTAATTCAACCACCAATTACTTTTGAGGTCAACATAGGCCGAAAGTTCAACATAGACTGAATTTCTAAAATCCTCAATTTTCATCCAATTGACTTGAGATTTGAAGAGCATTTGCATATCAGTTGAATGAATTCAACTACCAAATACTTTTGAGGTCAACGCTGACCAAAAGGTCAACATAGGCTGAATTTCTAAAATTGCCTATTTTTATGAGATTGACTTGAAATTTAAACAGCATTTGCATACATGTCACTGAATTCAACCACCAATTATTTTTGAGGTCTAAAGGTCAAAAGGTCAACATATGCCAAATTTCTAAAATAGTAAATTTTCATCTTTTGACTTGAAATTTGAAGAGTTTGCATATATGGTCACTGAATTCAAGCACCAATTATTTTGAGGTCTAAAGGTCAAAAGGTCAACACAAGCCAAATTTTTAAAATCAATTTTCATCCAATTGACTTGAAATATAAAAGAGGATTTGTATATTTGGTCATTGACTTCAACCACATATTATTTTAAGGTGAAATTTGTTTTAAGGATTTCACAAGTATCGTGCTCTGCATGACATCTTTCTTGCTTGTTTGTCTGTATGTCAATCACCCACAGGTCACAGTTTCAAATCGATCTTCATGAATCTTCACCAAATGGTAGAGTTGGGCATAATCATTTAATTCAACCACCAATATAATTATTTTTGAGGGCAACATTGGCCAAAAGGTCAACATCAGCCAAAGGTCAACAACTTTGGTGAAGTTTCTAAAATCCTCAATTTTCATTCGATTGACTTTATATTTGAAGAGGATTTGCATATTTGGTCATTGAATTCAACCACCAATTATTTTAAAGAGCAGGTTGCGGGTCACCAAACATGTTATGAAAATTTATCAATATGATTATGTTGTTGTTCGTCTTTCGGCTGCTCCCGTTAGGGGTCGCCACAGCGGATCATCCGTTATGATCCGCATACTGATTTGGCACATGTTTTACGCCGGATGCCCTTCCTGACGCAACCCTGGTCGCCTCTTACGACACAGGGATATGGATTGGGTTTCGCCATGATTCCGGGCTGCCCTACACCCTCTCATAGCGCGGCCCAGTGCAGAGCACCCGTCCTCAAGCGATCCTCCAACCCAAGCCTCCGAGTAGCCGGATTACAGGAGCACGCCACTACGCCCGGTTATTTATCAATATGATTATATGTGCATTAAATAGTTCGATGCAAACTATTGTGGTTGCCTAACTATTGGGAAAGTTAATGAAATTTAACTCCGAAGTTGTTATTTCTCGAGGCTGTTGAAAAAAACAGCCGCGTGCCATATATGGATGTTGACGTCACATTCTCCAAAACAAAGCGGACGCTCACTCGCTCATTGAAGAAGTGTCCAGTTCAGCGGGCCGTTCTTTCGCTTTTTTTGAGCTTGCAACTGTCTATATTATCCTTTTTTATTTTGAATTATTGTAGAACAAAGTTACTTGGATATTTGTACATCATGCCTCGTACGTGTGTCGTCATGTTTTGCGAAAATGGCTGGAAAACGGGTAATCGCTCTCACCGATTCCTGAAGGAATCAAACATTCACCGGCAGTGGATAAGATTTGTACAAACAAAACGGGCGAATTTTCACCCAAAGAAAACGGGTAAAGAGGACCCTTTGGATAGACTTGTCATTTGTGGTGACCATTTCACAGCCGAGGATTACAAAGGCATAAAAACATCAGATCACCACTCTGTGAATATGAGTTGTTGGTTGACAAGTTGTCCAGATACTGCTCTGTCACAGAATCAATTGTTGAGTTTAAGTGAGAAAAACCTTGAAATGTATTCTTAAAGAGTACATGGAAAAACACATAAATAAACTTTCTGAAAAACGCAAGCATGAAAAAATTTCTCAACAAATCAACTTATTGTTGATTAAATTACTTTTTTTTAACAGCACCAGCAAATTGGGCTATTTCATTTCAATTGTAAAAAATTGATCAATTTTCCACTTTTTTTTCTAAATTTGGTAGAATATTTCCCAATGAGACTAAACATGTTTTGGTATTTATATGCCACAACAGTCTCTTGAAAGTTGGGGTTTGTTCTAACTGTTCACTTTCGCTGGGGTCAAGCTCAGCTGTCAGAAAGATTTCAATGCCAAGGTATTATATATTGGTATTATATATTTGGGTCCATTATTGATTCATTCTATTTCTCACTCTTGAGTGACAAGAGGGTTAAAAATTATTATATCAAGTCACAGACGAATCAAACTTTACATTATTTTATCCATCGAACAAGAAAATGAACATATACAAACCAATCTGTCTGGTGGAGTCTGTCATTGTGAACTGCCGGACAGTCAGTCCTGCCACTTGTACACGAAATAGGCCGTTTTCTGGCACTTGCAAGTGGCTCAAATTTATATGGCTCAGGGCCAGAAACTCCATAGTATAAATTCCCATCATCCTCCGACTCGTCCTCAGCAATATCGGAATGAAAACACTCAATTTCATCGCCGCTGAAATCGCTCTCTGATTCGCATCTCGCCATTGTTCACACACTGTTTCCGAATGTTCATGAAGTTTTCGGAGAATGTGACGTTATAGCATCTTCGGTAAATTCCGGTCTGTTTTTCGATCATTGACAAAAGTTTTGACCTAAAAGTTAATTTTAGCATATTTTGAGTTTCAAATGTAAGAAAATAATTGCCCAACGATTATTAATGTGATTACAACCTTCGAATCACACGAAGTCATCAGCGACCCAAAACCTGCTCTTTAAAGGTCAAATTTGTTTTCGGGAGTTTGCAAGTATCGTGCTCTGTAAGTCGTCGTGTGTGTGTGTGTGTGTGTGTGTGTGTGTGTGTGTGTGTGTGTGTGTGTGTGTGTGTGTGTGTGTGTGTGTGTGTGTGTGTGTGTGTGTGTGTGTGTGTGTGTGTGTGTGTGTGTGTGTGTGTGTGTGTGTGTGTGTTTCCTTTTGGGTGCTGGGCAGGGGGGGAGTGTTTCGGGGGTAAAAGACATTCATTGCCAGGGAGGGTTCAGAGTGGGGGGAGGACCCCAATTCTCTCTTTGTAGATACCAGCAGAGTACCCATCCTATGGGCGGGTAATCCTGTTCCAAGCATGCAACACGTTCTTCTGATGCATACCTTTATTTGGGCAGTGTTTTGGCAACTGACAGCTCTGTGTGGGCAACAAAAATAACTAACCCATGAAGTTATGTGCATGAAGCAAAAACATACCTTCTGCCTATAATTCAAAATACCTCTGCACTGGAAAACGTGGGGACAGGAATACTGTACTGTAAATGGTGGAGACTTGTAATACCCTCCCCCACCTGGAGGCGGCGATTGAGGACTTGAAGAAGAAAAGGGGGAGGGATGACAGAGTTGGCTTGGGGGAGAGAGGGCAGAGAGGGGACAGAGTTGGGATCGAGGCATTTGAGGATTTGAAGAAAAGGGAAGGGTAGCACAGAGTTTGGGTTTGGTGGGAGGGGGTTAAGGACATGGGATTGTGTGTGGTTGTGGGGCAGATTAGGGACTTGGTCACATTTTAGGTCTTTGGGGTATTTTGGGTCTTCGGGGTCTTTTAGGTTTTTGGGGTCTTCTGGGACTTTTGGGTCTTTTACATCTTTGGGGGCTTCTGGGTCCTTGGGCTCTTCCTGGTCATCGGGTCCTTTGTGTATTTGGGATATTTTGGGTCTCAGGGTCTTTTGATCTTTGGTATCTTTTGCTTCTTCAGGGTTTTCGGGGTCTTTTGCGTCTCCAGGGTTTTAGAGGGTATTCAAAGGTCTGAGAGGTCTCAGCAGTCTAAAGGGTCCAAAGGTACATTCCAATAGCACCTAAATAATAGACATATAGTCACACGGCTGAACAGACGGAGGGATGGAAGGAAGGACGGATGTCGCCGAGACCGAGCTCTTTTTATATATGGATGTATGGAATAGCGCCTCTCTTCGTGGGAAGGGGTATTACAAGTCATGAAAATACTCCAATTGTGGGAAAATTATCCGATCTGTAATTCTGGGGGAATTAACCTGACATTGTAAAAAAAATCATAGTCCCTGTGATTGAGTGTAGGGCAAGGACCCCAATTCTATGTTGATGTGCATCACATTGTGACACCTGGTGGAAGCTGGTTTCATAAATCATGGTCAGTCACTCGAAGAGGATTAGTCTCTTCATTCGGCCTCACTATCAGCCATGACAAGCCTGGTGTTGACTTAGTGGTTAGGGTGGCGGCTTGGGATCCTAGGGTCCTGAGTTCAAGCCCCATTGGGCCACTGAATTAATACACCAGGGGGTTGACTCAGCCTATCATCCTTCCGAGGTCGGCAAAATGAGTACCAGTGTACTGGTAAGGGGTCACTGCATCAGCGGCATAGCCGTGTCCCAACCAATGATACAACCAGCAGCCACAGGCTGCACTCGATAGAGAGGGAGATCAGCCATGACCTTTTTGGGGCTGACCAGTGTCACCAAAAGCTAGCCACAGACACATTCTCCATTATTCCAAGTCATTCCTTGAAAAATCAGAAGTATTTGAAGTCTGCAAGGCCTTTTTCCGTAGCTCGATGGTGTTCTGCTCTCCCCCTCTGAGCCTGGCTCCAGCATCACACTTGTCTCTCCTACAATCTCTGGAATCTAAAATTCTTAACAGTATTGGCATCTTCCATGATGAGACTAAAGTTCAAAGTCTATTTCTCTCACATCGCAGCAGGTCAGCTGAGTTTGTGTTTTTTTAGCACCTCGCCTCGGTCTGACTCCCTCTACTCTCGGTCGCCTTCCGATACTCCTGAATTTCCCCAGGATACACGCATTGTTCCACTGACCCTTCTTGGTTAAACTTCCAAAATCCAGTCTTTCCGCACACTGCAACTCTTTTGTTCATCTTTTCTCCCGTTTGGAGAGCTACTTTCCAGGGGGTGCAATCACGCTCTCCCTTCCAGAGCTTCAAGCAAGCAGGTTGTGCATCAACAACATACATCCCTCTGATTAAGGACAGCACCAGGACCCCCAATTCTATGTCATCCCACGAAGCCTGATGTTGGCTTAGTGGTTAGGGTGGCGGCTTGGGATCCTAGGGTCCTGAGTTCAAGCCCCGTTGGCCGCTGAATTAATACACCAGGAGGTTGACTCAGCCTGTCATCCTTCCGAGGTCGGCAAAATGAGTACCAGTGTACTGGTAAGGGGGACACTGCATCAGCGGCATAGCCGCGTCCCAACCAATGATGCAACCAGCAGCCACAGGCTGCACTCGATAGAGAGAGATGTCATCCCACATTCCTACCCTTGATCTTTGCTTCCCCCATGAAGCCTACCTAACCAAACCCTCTTCTTGCAAGTTAGTGTTTTCTCCCCTCTTCTCTCTCCACTTTTCCTGTTTGGTCATTTCCTTCCTTATCTTGTCCAACACTGGCCCCACTGCCCTCCTGTCAGTACATTGCCATCTTGGGCTGACAGATTGTCTGGAGGTATGTGTACTCACCTCTCAGCTACCTAGGCTGGGTTTGAATCCTGACCAAGCTATAAACTGCCATACCAGTGTTTCACAGGTAGAGTGATTCATCAATCCCGTGTGTCCCGCCCTGCGGATGGACATTAAACTTTATGCCCCATCTGCTGGCATTTGTTGATGGATGTTAAAGATCCTACGGTGTCTTTTGCGAAGAGTAGGCGACCTATCGCTGGCACAATGAACAAATTCCAAATTCCTGTCCTAGTCAACAGAGGGAATTGCATCAGCAGCACAGATGCACCATCAGCCAATGATGCTACCCCGCAGCCTTGTGTTGCATATGAACAAACAAATTAAAATTTTACCCTCTGCCACCTTGTTCTTCCATGGGCTTATATTTTGCACAAAACACCCATGTTTACCCAACCAATGATGTAAAAGCAAAGAGGTTCGTAATTGGATTACATTCCCATTCATTTGCATATCATATACCACACCGAAGTATTTCTTGTGTATTGTCAACAGAGTTAACTGCATTCCAAATTGTAATCCCAGTTATCATATTATTGTGAAGTCAGGCCAAATCAGATCTGTGACTTGCTACAGGTACCATGTAAACCTGTACGAACCTGTTTCATGGTCGGGTTGTCGGCGACTAAACCGTCTCCCCCACCAGGTTTCCTTGTGAGGAGGGTGTATAGATATGGACACCCAGCAGGATTAAAAACAAAACCTGCCAAAGGGCAGAGGAGCTCCTTGTGAGCCAATGCCCAGCCATATCTGTTGCCCAACTGTGTCTGTGCATGTCCTCCTGCAGTTGGGTTACCCTTTTCTCGGAGGTTGGTGGCAGGATTTGCATTCCGACTACCGTAAAACACTTAATTCCACAAAACACATTTAAAAAATGCAAAGAAAACTGAAAACCTAATCCATGGGAGTACCTCCTGTGCAGCTGCCCTTCGTAGGACAGCTCACTGATGACTGGATTGGGGCAAAGCCTTCGGGACCCCCATTCTTTGATGATGGAAGGAAAAGCACGAGGTAATCTTCCTGGGTCGGATTGCGGTGGTGTGTGTCGGTGTGGTGCTGAGGTGTCGTCCACCAGACGGTGGTTTCCTCCCCTGAACCTGAGGCGGTCCCTTCGGGTGGGTGCCTGGAATGTCCTATCCCTAAGAGAGTATGATCACCTGTCTTCTATCATCTCAGCTCCAGCATTTGAACATCGGTATTGCAGCACTTTCTGAGGTTCAGAGACCAGATAGTGGTGAGATCATGGCGGGTGGTTACACCTACAACTGTTCTGGTCGCTCTGATGGTTACCATGTAATGCTCAAGGGGTTGCTGTAGCTGTGTCCAATAAGCTGACTCCCATGATAATTGAGGTAACGCCGGTCAACAAGTGTGTAATGAGACTGAGGATTTGTCACTCCTGATTTCCCTGGTCTGTGTATATGCTCTGAGGCGAGTGATCTCACTGTGAAGGAGGCATTCCATACCGCACTCTGTGGTTGATCGGTGCCCCAGGAGAGGTACTCTTCTAGTCATGGGGGATTTCAGTGCATCGACTGACACTGTTAGGGATGGTTATGAGACGTGTGTTGTTCCCCATGGGTCTGGAACTGTGAGCCAGAATAGCACTAAGTTCCTTGATTTTAAAAGAAGTCATAGACTTAGAGTGGGTGTTTCATGGTCTTCATACCCACAGCCTCATCGCTGGACTTGGTAGTCCAATGCTGGTGGGGTGGCAAAGGAGATTGTCCATGTGCTCGTTGATGCTCGCTGGAGGACGATTCAGAACTGCAGAATCTACCGGAGTGCTTAGTTCCTCAATACCGACCACAGGCTTGTTGTAGCAGCTCTGAAGTCACAGCTTGAATCCAGGAGAATGGTACCATCCGAGCCTAGGCTGGATGTTGGCAAGCTCAATGATGAGAGGGTAGCTGAGGAGTTTGCGAACACACTGAGTGGAGATTTGGGGGGTTTGGGTGTTTTGGGGATCCCGAAGAGTTGTGGAGTGCCTTCAAGACTACCAGCCTTGACGTTGCCTACAATCGTCAAGCGAATAACTTTTTCTTGCAAGGGACACTGGATACCATTGATCAGAGTCGCAGGGACACGCTTAATGGCATAGCTGAGCTGTTCAGTAAGTTGAGACGTAAAACTATACATTTGCTGAGGGCGGACAAGGAGGCCTATGTGTAAGTAATCTGTGAAGGAGTAGAGGATCACTTGTGGGGTAAAGCTTGTTGAAAGGGGGTAAAGCTTCTGGTATCTGTGTCCTTCATGCTGAACTTCTCAAGGCTGGTGGAAATGCTGTACTCATTTCGTTACACGCAGTTCTGTGCTCTGCCTGGAACATAAGCATCATCCCAACTGATTGGAAGAGGGGCCTTGTTGTCCCTCTCTGGAAAGGGGAGGGTGATCTCCAGGACTGCAACAAATACTGAGGAGTGATGCTGCTCTCAGTGCCAGGCAAGGTCTTTCCTCAAGGATAATTATTCATAGGGTTCGACACCATCTGCTTGAGCAGCATCCAAAACAGTCAGGCTTTATACCAAAGAGGTCAACGATTGACCGTATTCTTGCTCTTCGTGTCCTCAATGAATGCAGATGAGAGTTTCGGCAGGGGCTACTCACAGCCTATGTTGATCTCTGCAAAGCGTTTGATTCAGTGAATCGGGATGCGCCCTTGAGGATTCTCGGTCTTCCTGTGGTGCCACCAAAACTGATAAATCAGATTTCTGAACTATACTCTGGTACTGAGTGTTGTCCATGTGTGGTGGTTCCATCTCCGACTTATTTCCAGTTGTGACTGGAGTTCATCAGGAGCATGTATTTGCCACCACACTCTTCAGTGCTTGTATGGAGTGAATTCTGGGGAGAATGTCTGAGAGATCAAGCTGAGGTGCATCGTTTGGGATTGTCAACATATCTGTCCTTAATTTCGCACATGATGCAGTCATCTTTGCCGAGACGCTGCATATCGTTAAGAGGGCCCTCGAGGCACTGAATGAAGAGTCAAAATCACTGGGATTACAGGTTTCTTGGGTCAAAACTAAGATCCAGGCTTTCAATGACATATTGGATGCTGCTATCTTGTCTGTACATGTTTGTGGTGTGGATGTTGAAGTCACGGACAGATTCCTTCACCTTGGCAGTGATATTCACGTCTCCGCTTGTTGTGAGCCAGAGGTCAATGGACGTCTGGGTCGGGCCTGGGGAGTGATGGATTTACTGGATAATGGGGTGTGGCACTGTCGTTACCTATTCAGGAGGACGAAAGTCCGAGTCAAAGTCCATGGTGCTTCCAGTCTTGCTCTACGGATGTGAGACTTGGACTCTGACCAAGGATCTGAAATGGAGACTTAACTCCTTCGGCGGTACCAGGTCTCTTCGGAGAATCCTTGGCTATCGCTGGTCAGATGTTGAGTCCAAGGAGCGGTGGCTGAAAGAGGCTCAGATGAGATTTGTTACCTGCATAGTCCATGAGCATCAGCTGTGGCTGTATGGACACGCGGCTCGTTTTCCTGAGGCTGATCCTGCTCATCAGATTCTCTCAGCGAGGGAGCCTCGTGAGTGGAGGTGGCCAGTGGGCCGACCACGTGCCTCGTGGTGGCAGCAGGTTGATCGGCATCTCAAGGAGATGGGGATGGGCCAGGCATCTGCCTGGGGGATGGCCAGACAGAGGCCCCTGGAGTACTGGTGGAAAGTGGTGCAGCGACGTGCTGCGCAAGCGCATGTTCCCACACCTGACCTGACCTTATTGTATTGTCATCCAGCAACATGTAAACCACTCCAAAAGGAAAGTTGTGATTTGACAGAAAAAATGTAATCCTGGTGCTTCACTGTATCAGATTTGCCAATTCTTAAAAATAATAATTGAGCAGGCTGTCTTGTTTGCTTGCATTTGTTTCACAGGAGGTGGTTGATTACAGATTAATGAGAAAATGTTGGTTCTGATTGTGTGCATTCAAACACAAGAATACTCTCAATTTTGCCAGTGTTGCCACCACTGCCACTCTAAATATATTTTCTCCATCTTTTGATTCTGTTCTATTTGTTGTTCTTTGCTTCACAATGGATGGCCATGCATCCAGAAGTCATGTCGGGTGCAACATAATGTTGGAGACTGGAATACATATTGTTGTTGTCTTCTTCATGCATAAATGAGTGTTTCACTGCCTGCATGAACTGGATGGATGCCTGTGTGGGTACGACTGTGGCTTTGTCTTCACTTTATTGAGTCTTTCATCGCAAATGCTTGCTGCGTTGTCTTTGATCGTCCATAGCACCTTATCTTATTGCATCGGCTATGGTATTCGGTTCACTTCACTGGGCCTATGACAGGATTGTTAGATTTGACCATATTCAATGATCAAAATAATCTTGTTCAATGAAAAGAGAAGTTGGCAGGTTTATGATGCTGTGAAGGAAAATTTTGCACAATTGCAGCTTCTTATTGACATTGATCACGGAAATCGGAAACTGTGTATGTGTTTACAGGTACACACGTTTATCTGGTATTTAACAATGCTTCGATAATGACACCAACCCTTTGAAAAGGTTCTTTTTCTGTTAATGTCACATTTTAATTGACACGTTAGTTAGGCCGCAATTTGTGGCACATTCCTGGGAGTAGGTAGCAACTGTCAGTTTTGTACCCTCGCATCTTCGTCGTCTGTTTACCGTTCTTTGTGAAAAGTTTGGAGGAGTTTGTTAAAGACAGTGCGATGTGAATCGGAAAACGAACCTGTAGTTTAGCAGTACTTTGGCTTTGGATTTGGCAAATTGTTACGGAATGTCATCCTGGTCACGCATGAGCACAGAGGAGTAAGGTAATTATTTTTACTTGTCTGCCTGCCTGGTAGTCAAACAAAATTGAAAATCATTTCAAACAGGAAACTTGCAATTTGTATCAATGTCATGAAGGACACAAAAAACAGGCATGAAGAACGACTGTAAGGTGTTAAATAAGATGGTGTAAAAGACACTACATCAATGGTGATAAACTTCTGGAAAAAAAAAATTTTTTTGAATACTTAGTTGAAGCTCGTATAAGAGCGAACACACATAACATATAACAGGGAGCAGGAGACGAAAAGGGGTGAGAGAGGGAAGCACAACAACAGTGGGGAACAGCGGCATCAGGAGATCTGTGGAAGAGAGAGGGATGGGATGGAGTACACGGGCGAAACAAGATGGACACAACAAGGACTTTCAAGAAGGAAAACAGGGAATTTTATAGCGGGTGAGTTTGGGGTTGGTTCACGGGGGTAGCGGCAAAAGGGAAGAGGAAAAGGACGTCGTGTGGTTGCGGGATATGTAAAGGTAAGTTGGGAAAGATAAAAAAAATATATATATATTTATATTTCAGGACATTAAACAGAGGGTGTAATTGGGAGGAAATGAGAGTAGTAAAGGGATTGTGGTGAAAATAAAAATCTGAAAGTAATAAGAAAAAACAAGAAAAACGATCGTGCACACAAACAAGGAAAAGGTTAGGCCTCAAGGAACCCGATATGAAAAGTCTGACGAATACCCACAAATTGGCACAAGTTTTAAAACAAAACCGAACTAGAAGCACACAATATGTAAACAACACAATACAGTAAAAACACGACAAAAAAAACGACTGGGAAAACCTATATTTGAGGTCGGCAGAGACAATGAAGAACACGAACGAATCTAAAGAACTGGAACTGGAAGCTACAACCTTTAAAATCTTTAAGAATTATATACTTGAACACAACACAAATTGCCTTTTTGACATTTTCAAAAACCTTCAGTTTTGCAGTACTTGGACAAATTATAACAGCATTTTACATAATCTCGACCAATCAAATATGCTGCTGGCAAACCCTGCCCATGTTCTTCTTTCTCAAGTGTGCATGGGGTAAGGTCTTCTTTGAACTATGTTATTGTTTTTTGGTTTGTTTGTTTGTTTGTTGTACAGGGATAAGGCTCATGGAGGAGCTGCAACCCAAATCACACACATGTAGACAACTACGTGCGACAACACCAAACTTGACTTCAAACATAGACACTGAGCTTAGCAGAGCACTCTGGGTATCAGTGAAACCAACTATTGTGATGGTGCTTGGGGGAAGAGATGTCACTTACAAGAACACTGTGGGTACCAAGTGATACTTTTCTCTCCACACTCAGCAGGGCAATTAACGGGAAATTTCTTCCTCTCCATGGATATGAACCTATGGGATGTCCATGCTCTATCCTTTAAATACTGAGCGTCAAGCAGAATGTACCTTTTAAAAAAACTTTTGGATGACTCGACCAGGGTCGGAATCGAAGCAATGACCTCCTAGACTCAGGTGGTGCACCACTCTAACCACTATATTTTGTGTGCCGTTTCGAGGCTTGTGGTGGAGCTCGGTGAAGCATCACCAAGTCTGGTCAAATCATGTGGTTACCTCTGCCACTGAAGGTGGACAGAGGTTGTTTCAACCCTGTTTGTCTGACTGTGTGTTAGCATGATGTCTTAAAAAGTTATGGACGAATCGGACGAAACTTGGTGGACAGGTTGGGTGTGTGCCAAGGACGAAATGATTCGATTTTAGTGAAGATCTGGATTCAGATACTGGAATTTTCAAGTGATTCTTCACAATTGAGAGATGGCGCCATATACAGAACGATATCTCAAAATGTTGTGGATGAATTAAGACAAAACTTGGTGAATGAGTTGGTTAGGTGACAAGAACAACCTGATTAGATTTTGATTGAGGTCTGGATTCAGATCTGACCTATCAGTGGGATACAAAATGTAAACTGTGTTGCCTCGCGGAGGTATGTGCTAGACTGAGTGCCGTTCTACTTTGATTAAGTGTTTGATTTATTAAATACTAGCAAATACCACCCGTCGCTTCGCTGACAGGAATACTAAAGGGGGGAGGGAGAAAAGAGGGAAAGAGGGGTGGGTGAGAGAGAGCGAGGAGAGAGGAGGGAGAGGATCAGGGAGGGGTGGAGGAAGGGAAAGCAGACGTGCGGTGGAGCGTTAATTACCACCCGGACGCGTCCAGAGACAAACTTCCGTCCGGACGTAAACCCTGCCCTGACACCTCCGGAGACAAATCCTGCCCTGACACGTCCAGAGACAAACTCCGTACAGACATAACCATAAACCGGATATGTCCAGAGATGGAGAGAGAGAGAGGGGAGGGGAGAGTGAGAGAGGTGTGGTGGGAGGGTGCTGCACTGTGTTGGGAAGGGGTAGAGCAAGGATGGGACAGAGAGAGAGAGAGTTATGCCTTATGAACAACACACACACACACACACACACACACACACACACACACACACACACGTTTGGCTGATATTGGCAACAACCCAAAAACCAGAAGTAGCTTTCACCAAAAAACAATGCTGCATATTTGTAAACATTTCAGGGATATGTTCACAAACATTAATCTTTATAAACAGCTGCGTGTGACGGATGTAAAAATAATTTGGTTCGGTAATTTTGAAAACATGTTAATATCGCAAACCGCTCGGAAACCGGGGTTATTTCACAACCACTCGCTCAGGCCGGTGGAGCACGAACCACTAGTTCAGGGCGGTGGAGCACGATCCACTCGCTCAGGGCGGTGGAGCACGAACCACTCGCTCAGGGCGGCAGAGCACGAACCACTCGCTCAGGGTGGTGGAGCACGAACCACTCGCTCAGGGCGGTGGAGCACGATCCACTCACTCAGGGCGGTGGAGCACGAACCACTCGCTCAGGGCGGTGGAGCACGAACCACTCGCTCAGGGCGGCAGAGCACGAACCACTCGCTCAGGGTGGTGGAGCACGAATCACTCGCTCTGAATGACATGGCGGGTAAAAGCATCCGCAGTAAGTGAACCACTCGCTCTGGGCGGCGGAGCACGAACCACTCGCTCAGGGCGGTGGAGCACAAACCACTCGCTCTGAATGACATAGCGGGTAAAAGCATCCGCAATAAGTGAACCACTCGCTCTGGACGGCGGAGCACGAACCACTCGCTCTGAAAGACGTGGCGGGCAAAATCGTCCGCAGTGATTGAATGATTCACTCAGGACGTAGGGCGGTGCCGCTGTCGAATGTAAGGTGTTCGGCAAGTGGCTTAAGCACTCATGCAAGCACTCCAATTAAATGGTTGATAAGGAACGGTTGGCCAGGCTATCGCTGAAGATCATATTGGATCCCTTTAACTTTAAAGTTAAATGGCAGTTAATGCCCTTTAACACCGCGAATGCAGCAATTAATGAAATAAAATGAATTCATTCAAATAATGACTTTATCCACAATGCAGAACAGCCCTGGAGACATTGCAATGTTCAATTGCCCGTGAAATAAACATTGCAGATAATCCACCATCTTGCCTGCTCCTTTGTGTATGCGTCACATAGTACATCGGTTCAGGGTCCGAGCAAACATTTGAAGTTTTTTTTTTAACGTCCGTTTTTCACCAGATTTGCTTTGATTCGCTGCAGAGCATCTCACGGAACCTCCAAAAATATAGACACAGATGTGGCAGATGCTATGGATTCCGATAAGCAGTCCCTCTGGGGGACAGCGCACGAAATCTAGTAGTGAATGCATTAAGTCATGTAGCTCAATGAAGATGGTTAATTTTGGCACATTCCTAAAATTTTTGTTCACTCAATATAATTCTCCAAACAGTAGAAAGAGAAAAGTTTAATGCTTTGTAAATTTCACATTTTCTTGTGTATCTATGGAGAAGGAGGGAGCATAGCCTTGCTTGCTTAAATTAAATATGCGTATCAGCTTAGTTATAAGACTCGTTATTTCTTTAAATTATCAGATTTCACAACAGATTTCAAAATTTATTTAGTCCGGACGATATCCGATCCTCAAAACCGAAATAATATTTCGATGATATACTTTAATTAGTCTGTGAGAGTAGATCGTGGAAAATTGTATCATATAATGCATGAAATCGCTCAGAGCTCCTAATTTGAAGACTATAGCATTTACAAAAATGATGTATACCACGATTCGTAGCTATGATGAACAGGCATTCAATACTATAAGTGAGGAAAGTGAAAAAAACTTTATCTTGAAGAAATTGTTGCGGCTTGTTCCAAGTCAAGGCTTGGTTGAGCAGGCCAAAAAACATGGCGGTTTCAGACTCCAGTGAGGGTACCCAGGAAACGCCTTAAGACCCCAGAGAGCGAGGAGGCCAAGGATCGCCTGATGAAGGATATAATTAAATATGGCCGTTAATTATATCTTCAAAAGGACTGTTTTAATGAACCCAAACACCCAATTTTCACTCTTGCACTTCCTTGGAGTTTTCTTAGCATGCATGCAAAGTTTCGGGCTGCTCGGTTTTATGGTTTTGGAGTTATGGAGGAGACACACTGACACATACACACACACACACACACACACACACACACACACACACACACACACACACACACACACACACACACACACACACATTTATTTGTATTGATATAAAATCCCCCAAAATTGAAGGTTTAAATGCCAAGTGGAAATAATAATTTAATATGCGTTCCCTTTCAAGGAACTTCAATACAGGACGATGCCACTCAACCCACAAGCCTGTGCAATGGTTGCCAACATATGGTTGTTTGTCCATGCTCGATAATTTTTAATGCTGAGCCTCAAGCAAGGAAGCAGCACATTCCATTTTTAAAGTCTTCGGTATGACTTGGCTGGGGTTAGGTTCAAACCACCGACATCGGTGACTCAGAGTGGATGCTCCAAGTCCGGTTAATTGTTTATGATTTTTATAGTTCTGCATAAGGCTTTACCTTTACCTGGAGGGATATATGTACCATTGTACTGTTTTACATGAATTACAAGGACATTTAATAGAAACCAGACAAATCAATACCTAATATGAAATTTAAACCTGGGATCCCAGCATTGTGAGCTTCATTCTCAGATAGTAACCCCAATGATGCCAACCCACAATGATTTCAGCGAATATAAAATATCCAGGTTCCTCCTGATGGCTCCATCTTTGCTCTTTACTTCTTCAGGTTCCTTCTTGGTTTTCCATTTCATTATGTTTGTACCATATCCTGATGCTGTGTGGACTGTGCTTCCCCGCTGATGGACCTCTGGTAGCTTGTACATGTTGTTGCGTTTGAGCTTGAGGAGTAACTGCTGAAATTTATCTGTCTGGGTTCTTCCTGACATTTTTGTTCTTTGTTCCCTTCACATTTTTTGTCATACATATATATATATATATATATATATATATATATATATATATATATATATATATATATATATATAATTTTTTTCACAATTATCTTTATTCATTCTAATTCTGCTTTTTCTTCTCTTTCATCCCTTTTACTCTCTGTTCCTCTCTCTCATTATCTATCTCTCTAAGGAGAAGTGAATTCTTGCAGAAATTTTTCTGTAAGGCTCACTTGGCTGCGCCTGGATGGTTTTGATGGTTGTGGAGTAGCGGCTGAAACCAGAATCCTATCCAGGTTCCTCCTGATGACTCTGCTTTTAACTTCTTCCGGTTCCTTCTTGGTCTTCCGTTTCAATATGAACTGAGCATTACTTTTGTTAAATATCAACGGAGATACTTCTCATCCAAAGACGATGGAGAAAGCCGAAAAACTGAGCTACAACAAAAACAATATATTGACAACAAGCATTGTAAACGTAGTCCTACACTGAGGTTGTGTTATGCCTTTATCCTGCTTATGATATAGGAGCATGAACAGGCTCTTCCATGCATCTCAATACGCGAAACAAATTCCCGTTTAAATGTTTAATGGCCTTAATGGATGTTTAAACGTTCAAGCATAAGGAATTTGTTTAACCGTAAAAATGCTTAAACGTTTAAACAAGTCAGCTTTACTTTAAAAAGAACTCTCTTAAGTACGAGATAAAAATTAATTGTTCACGAGGAATGCACGAGCCCATTTCATCATTGCAACCATTGCTTTTGTCATTGAACCTCAATATTAATACTGTCACCTCTTGAAATTATTGCTTTTCTCATCTCATTCATTCTTCCAATTGAGAGATCGTTGGCAGGATGGCTTAGACTTTACAGATACACACACTCACCTCTAAACTGTCCAGAGTGGGTTTTAATCTCGGCTCAGCTATAAACTGTCATCCCAGTGTTTCACAGGCAGGGTGATTCGACAATGTGTGCGCGGTTGCGGTCCCTCGGTTAGATGTTAAACTGGGCATCCCGTCTGCCGACATTAGTTGGTGGATGATAAAGACCCCGTGTTGTTGTTTGCGAAGAGTATGCGAGCTATCGTCAGCACCCTAAACGAATTCTGAATACCAGCCTTGACCTTGGTTGAACATCAGGCCTGGCCAGCTGGTTCCTGAACGACTTGGGCCCAGCTTCCCCTGCAAGAACGTTGGAATAATTGTGCCGTTAAAGAAGATGAAGACTCATTCTTCCAATACTGCGTTGCATAAATAGCTTGTATATAGAAGCACCCTGCTCTTTACTGAAACCATAATCTGACTGTGTTGTGAACATCGATTCTATATCAATAAATATCGATTCTATATCTATAAATCTCCTTCCTATTGGTGCTTGAGGTAAAGTTATAATTCCAAACTTTTAAATCTCCTCAACTTCAAAATAAGGACTGATTGGGTTCACACTCATTTAGGTAGTCTTCAAAAGAGAATCGCTGCAGTGATTATTATTACCTTTCACCCTCAATGTTTCCACAAGGACAAACAATGTCGTGAATATTTTTTCATGCTATTGGTGGCAATGGGGTGACATTGGTGGCAAATCATTGAGCCACTTCACACTTCCTAAGATGACCTTTTTCATGATTCTTTGGTTTATTGAACGACATTAAATGTTATGTCGAACATTCCTTGCAGATGAGCGAGTGCTGAGTGAAGCTGAGAGTCGTCGCCAGGAGCGAGGCCTCGCTGTAGATCTCTCTGGAAAAGAAGCACGCTCTCCAAGCGAGCGGTCACGAAGCCCACCTCGCCCTCTCGAGGCACCCGACTCCCAGGGAATGGGGCGTGACGACCGTGACCGACGACTCTTAAAGGAGCAATCATCGCTGCTGAAACGCGAGGGATTTGGAGCACGTGGGAAGGAAACCTTTGCACCACTGAGTGTGCAGACTGATGGAATTTCACTACTTCCACACACTCAGCTCCAGAACCTCAGCTTCGCCGGCCTCGCGGGTCAGCCATTTTTCAGCCCACTCAATGGTACACCACCTTTATTTCTACATCCAAGCCAGGTTGCTATGGCATCTGGGGGCTTCCCAGGACTAGCAGCTGGAATGGGGCCTTTGCTTGCCTCCATGTCTGGTAATGCATTTGGAATAGGTGCCCTTGAGAGCCAAGGAATGACAAGCCAGCCTCAGGGACATCCTGGTACTTCAGTGTCATCAGCTCTGCCTTTCTCCAGTATCCAGCATCACTTGCTTGCCTCACAGGTGCCATATAATTTGTATTTAATATATATTTTTTCAAAAGTCTCTGTCTGTCTCTCTCTCTCTCTCTCTCTCTCTCTCTCTCTCTCTCTCTCTCTCTCTCTCTCTCTCTCTCTCTCTCTCTCTCTCTCTCTCTCTCTCTCTCTCTCTCTCTCTCTCTCTCTCTCTCTCTCTCTCTCTCTCTCTCTCTCTCCCACCCCCTCCCCCCTGTTCTATAAAAGTACTTTGCTTGTGAGTGGGAGAAAGACTATTTTGCCTGAAATAATTGTTACTTTTTTGTTTTTCCCCCTTGTACAAGCCTAACCTTCACACATTTTTATCTGTATTAATCCCAGCAGGGTCTGCCGATGTCTGCATTCAACAGCCTGCTACCTTACCACTACACCTACATGGCTGCTGCTGCTGCAGCAGCAGCTGCTGCTGCAGCATCTGTCCCTTCTGCAACTGGCATTCCAATCTCCCCTGCCCATCGTCATCCCTTCCTTAATGCCGGACGCTCTCACCTCCGATTTAGCCCCTATCCCAGCCCCTTCTCTGCCGCGTCATCAACTGGTCACATTCCAACTGCTACAGCAGCTCCATCATTGCATTTAACTGGTTCTGAGGCCAAGGCGAGCCATGCAGCAAGTCCTCCGATGCCTAATGTCGACAAGGTTTCCGTCAGGCCTCTTTCACCACGCCCAATTGCCACCTCACCTGGATCTGCTAGCCCACACCGTGAAACCAAAAATGAGCTGCAGAGTATCCAACGACTAGTTAGTGGCCTCGAAAGCCGAGATCCGGTTTCTCCTGACCGAAGTTTGCCTTCCTAGCCTGCAGGCATGGCCTGCACAGGCTTGCTGTCTCTCATGTAGCCTTCTCTGTTGCATTGTTGTACTTTTCTCACCTAACCACTGCCAAATTGCCACATGCATGAAACGTTGTTGTAGTTCCAGGCAGAGTGGATAAAGACAAGGCCCTGGACTATCAGACCCATTTGCATTGAGGGGTTTACCACTGAGGGTCAGAAATGACCCATTGGCCATGTAAAGCTTAACTTGTTTGTAGTCACTCATTTCTTCCACCTTCCTCAATGATCCCTGTCACAGCATCAGGCTTTGTGAGCATATTACTTGCCTCCTGATACAAATACTCCATTTAAGACAAGCTCGTCATGGAGAGAAACCAATATCACAATTTCATTGATGAATGCTACACTGCTGAAAGGCCCGTGGTAAAATAGTTGAAGGAAAATAAAGGGAGACCAGGGTGTCTGGCAAGTGCTGAGTGTCATTGGGCACCAGGCTATGGCATATCATTAAAAAGTGTGAAATGAAAGGAGGTACGCAAAGAAGGGCGATGAATGCAAGTTGTGCTGAGGCTTCTTGATCGTTTTAAAAGAAATGTTTTTTGAACCACATCTTCGAATCAACCCAGCGATGACCACAGTAAACGTGGTCCGTTTTTTGAGCCACGAAATTGAATCCACATAAACACAGATTCGTTGAAGAATTTGCATGAACGGACAATCACAGTGACCTATTGAAGGAGTCAGCGGGTTCTCACCGAGCGGATTCGACATTATTGAAATAGCAACCTGGTGACCGGTTGTCCGGTTTGATAATCTTTTCACATTAACACGTTAGCTGTTGCATAAACATTTATGATAATGTGTATTATTGTTATTGTATCTACACTGAAAGTAATCTTTACTATTTATGTAATTTTGGCAAATTGTGTACATATACCGTTGACATCAATGATATATTAGGATATTCGGGAAGATATTAATTTATTGCACATTTGTATATAGAAATGTACAGACACCGAGGGCTTTCCCTCTGTTCTACCTGTGTAATTAAGGCATGTTTGTCTTTTCTCCTCTTTCATCATATGCACCCCGCCACCCCCCCCCCCCCAAATCTCAATGTGCTTCTAAATTCTATTCCCAATGCCAATTTCCTCATCTGCCGTTATGAACTATCACCCTCTGTTACCATGTGCTCCTAGGGGTTTACCTTCAAGACCGAGCTCTACCCCCATTTTTAGTTCCTGTGAACTCCATTTTTGGCAACTGTGATGTCCTTTCTCTCTCTACCCCCTCTCCCCCTCCCCATTGCCCCGTAAGTGTTTTTTTCACCTTTCTCAAAATTGCCCCCTCTTAATGTCCAGGTGTTATTGCCGTGACCGTAGCCTGATTACCGATGACTGAACATAGCCCATTGGGGGGGGAGGGTAGTTGGTGAGCCGAAGTCTGTTAACCTCGCAATTTTTTGAAAAGATGCTTCAGTTGTGAAAATAACGGTGCGTGTCTGACACTATAAATAATAAACGTTGAAATTACTGCACAAGGCAGCTCACGATAGCTCGGATGCCTTGGGTGAATTTTTCTCTACTCATTTATTTGATCGCTGGTGACAAAAGCGAGGAGTGTTTTTATTGCAGGTTAGCCTGTGTGATCTGCAACAATAAGTTATCCTACAGCATGCAAACCCACAGCCACAGCAGGCGCCACCATGGCGGTTGAGCTGTATATGGTGTGAGCACAGGCCCTGGTGATGCTGGCAATGAGTCACGGCTCGGAGGGCTGGCAGCTAACTCTGAAAACCCATTAGTTGCGTACAGAGGCTCGGCTCGGCGAGACCTCTTTGTCGGCCTGCCCACTAAAACGAGGCTCATTGTATTGACGGTGGTCATGCCAGGTGGTGCACTGTCTGCGATTGTGGGGTCTGACATTCAACTTGGTGACTGTGTCGTGTTGTCTGCACTTGGCTTTTGAACTAAGTTATATAAACTATAAAACTACACACATTCAATGTTTATAAACAGTAACCTGTCATAGTTGTTTATTCGAATTTGTCTTGTGGAATTTTAAAATGGCAACTAAAAGGATAACATTGGTAATTAAGTGGGAGGCCTGATTACAGTTGATAACATACCAATTTTTTTCTGAGTAGCTGATCTACATTTGATCCTTGGTTTGGAATCGCATCATGCGGCAAGTCCTATAACGATGAAAAGTGATGATAGCTGCAATGTTATCTTTCTTTGTATTCTCTATCTCCAAATTAAACTGATTCGGCATAAAAGCAAACGACGAGTAGCATTTGAACCCTGACTGCTGAAACTGCCGATGCTTGTACAGTTTCCAGATCTTCAATTATTTTTGCTTCGAATGTTGATGGGAACGATTCACAGATGTTGCATTGAGAGGAGTCAAGGAAGGAAAGAATGTTTTTGGATGAAACAACTAAACCAATTCTTCTTGACGATGTTAAGTGACGGTCCCTGTGAGCGGCTAAGGAAGAGCTGGAACGTGTTTCTCCTTTTATTTATATAATTTGTTGTTGTTCTGGTTCAGAAAGTGAGAGAAGCAGCAGATGGGAAAATTGATCCTGCTGAATGGAATTAAGAAATATGACGTTCTTCCTTTCATCCAATTATCCTCCACAGATCTTCTCTTGATCGTTATTGCGATTATTATCCCTACGCTTTTTCAACAACAACAAAAAAAAACGAGGGTCTATTGTAATCGGCTCCATCTGTCTGTCTGTCTGTCTGTCTGTCCATCCGTGTGTCCGTCTATCTGTCTGTCATGGTACCACCTAAACGGTTGTGCAGAAATTCATCAAACTTGGTCGTTGTGATCACCACATGCCAAGAAAGTACAAGAGCAGTACAAAAAGGTACAATGATGGAGACCCTCGGGGCAGGGTTGAAAGGTCGAATACCAAAAAATGCAATTATGGCCACATTTTTAACATTTTTAATGAAACTTTGTATATGCAATCAACATTGGGGGACACATTAAATTTGGAACGATTTTTTGGATTTCACTGCCGGTTCATGCCACAGGGGGTGGGGACTTTGGGTCACAGAGGTCAAAATTGGAAGAAAAAAAAATTAACTCAAAATTTGACATTGGGTCCAAGGCTGGTGGAACTTTTTGACATCTTTCAACCTTGCTTTAGGTGGGAAGCGTGGGAATTTGCGATGACGCACCATTGACTTCACTCTAGTGCAATTGTTTTTAACTCCCAGCTCTCAATATATTGTCTTTGGGGCTGACAAAATGGCCGAGAGTTGTGCACACTCGCTTCGAAGCTGTCTAGCTTAGGTTTGATTCCTGACCCAGCTATAAACTGTCATCCCGGTGTTTCACAGGTAGTGTGATTCATCAATGTGTGTGCCATTCCTCGGATGGATGTTAAACGGGCTTCATGTCTGCCAGCATTTGTTGGTGGATGTTAAAGATCCCATGGTGTCCTTCGCGAAGAGTTGGTGAGCTATCACTGGCACCCTGAACAAATTACAAATTCCTACCCGAGCTAGTCGAATGTCACGCCTAGCCACCTGGTTCGTGAAGACTCGGGCAGAGTTCCCCCTGGTCGACCCCACAAGAAAGGTGGGATAATGGTGGCCATTGAATATGAAGATTCTATTATATTGTCTTTTTGAAATAAAAATTGTAGACAAAGCAAATTCTGAAACTCCACATTTTGTGCTGATCCTTTTGTTCTTTGTCAGCTTTTGTCATATTTTATTTCAGCTTTTGCTTTTTTCCCCCAACTGTTTGTCCTTCATTTTTCTGACACAGGAAAAAGAAAATGATGGAGACAGATCCTTTCATTTTTGTTGTGTGGGAGGCATGTGCGCAGGATGATCGCCCAGGGAGGGAAAGTGAGGCACAGAGTACATTCCTGTCTCCTCCTGGCAGCACATCGAAGCGACAACGTTACACTCCAGCTCTACGAAGCACATCGACATTTCGTTCCCTGAAAATGGGCTCCTGTCTTATTATTGTGAATCTTTTTTCTTTGGAATGCTTCTTTTCTTTCATCCTCCATTGACTCATTATCATAAGTTAAGCCGTTTTAGATGTGAACAAGGCACATTTGAGAAAAATGGCTTCAACATTTCAGTCGGTCACAAGTATTTTATTTATTTATTTAAATCTAACCACAACTACCACTAAGAGGAGAGGAGGAAACGCAGTAACCTGCCGGTAAGAGAGTTAATGGGGGTAGCCTGGATCGTGGTTAGGGATGGTGGGATGATGCGAAATGGGGGTGCACCGCATTGCTTGAAGCCTGAACCCTTACCACGTGTACAAGATAATAATCTTTGAGTTGGTGAAGAGCAAACAACAAAGATATGGAACGTTCTGTGAACGTTCAAACACCTGCTTTTACAAACCCCAATAAAATAAATTAGAAAACCGAAGATCAGAATGTCTTGGCATGCAGTCAACGAAGCCAGAAGGAAACTAGGTGTTGAATATTGTTGTGGTCCACATGTTACAACATAACCTACTCATTGGTGCGTCAGTTCACCTCGACAGGAGTACACATGGGAGACAATGAGATGCTGTGTTTCGGTTAATGTGTTTACGTTAGAACTGGCCGAACCATGGCCAGCTCAGTGCACACTGTTAATGTTACATGGAGTCCCCTCACCAACCCGGTCTCAAGTGCATCAGTAGAAATGCTGAATGCTGTGCAGTTATTTGGAAAAAAAAAAAACAACAAATTGAGAGTCATGGGTGTGTATTCATCCTGACACTTGCAAACCCCACATATGTCAAGATTCCTATCAGATTCACTTTGTGACTCTCAAACCGACAGAAAAGCCGTCGTTCCTTTCTCATCTCCGTCTCGGAGTACTTCGATCTTTACTGTGACAATCATCCGGTACTGAATTATGCTGTCACAGCAACTACTACAAAAACGATTCACAAGAAAGCACAATGGCCACCAGGAACCGAAGAGTTGCAGAAGCAACATCACAACGTTCTCCAGGAACTTTTTCCTTGTTCCCCATTTCGCCCACCCATTGCTCCAGGCAGACGGCCAGCCGATGGAGCACGGTAGGGACCGTGGAAGCGCTGTGACCGTGAAAAAAAGACTTCAAAGAGCCCTGCACTACATGCGGGACTGTTTTTCTGGCAATGATGGGATAGACATGTTCCGTGGATGTGCAGTGTGACAGACTCGCCCTCTGCCTCCGTGTGATTGAGCCCAGCTGCCGGCTCTCACCGCTTTGCTGCCAGGCTGTATCAGTAAAGGCTTCTTGCCCATGGTTTCAATAATCGTTTTCTCCATGACAAGCCTGAAGCAACTTCAAGTAGGTTGTCTTTATTGTAATGGCACCGTGAGGCCAGCCGGTATTACCGGGTGAAGATTTACTCCTTGTGCTTGTTGGGCACAAGGTGCAGGAGAGTTGTCACAGTTTCCTGAAGTCCATCAAGTGATGTTTCTAGCAATCAAAGGGGCAGCTTCAGGGCAGGGGGATTAGCCAGTCTCCTGAGGATTGTAAGAAAACAATTGAGACAGAAAGTCTTTTTTTTTAATGGCTTGACTTTACGCTTATAGACACCAAGAAGAAAGGGTCACCAGTGGTGATCTTGGTCGATAGTACTTACTTCGGCAAATTACAATCTCCTAAAGAGAATGTGGCACCGAAGGCCAACCAGCACCCTCCGGAGACCCATTTAGGAAGAGTTGCCACATCACACACATGCGTCAGTTCTAGGAAGCTCCTTCCACAACCCGCAAAGCTATTAAAATGTTTTCTTGGCCGAGCCATCGTTTTTATTAGGAATGCGGGTAGAGTATAAAAATAATGTTCTGTACTTTTACATGACGACTGCCAATGTGAAACGGTCTACAAAGCTGAATACATAGTTCTGGCACTGTAAATATAACATCTCATGAGACACCACTAGAGGTTGAGCCCACAACTGGCACACCCTTCCGGAAAAAAAAAATTGAAAGATAAATAATAATCATTCATTTCATCCATACTGAGTAAGACCAGAAAACCTCAACATGTCCCATGGGTGCACAACAGCACATGTGTTAATGTACAATATCAATGTTTGAAGGTGGTAACAAGACGACCCAATGAGAAATGGTTTGGGTGTATGGTTTCAGGGTAGTTCGCTAAATTAGCTCGCAGCAAACCTGTCTTGTATTTTCACCTTTGTGACGTCTCAAACGATGCTATAAAAGCTACGAGGTGTGCATTTCTGATTCTGAGAGGGAAACCTCCCAGGTTCATCCTTCACAAAGGTTCGCTGGGAATACCTATGTACACCTGGCTTCTTGTGCAGGCTGGAAGATCGACAGGGCTCCACTTCCGTAAACATGATGATGATTGTGACGACAAGTGGTGCAGATTGTATCTTAAAAGATGAACCAAACAGTAAGCCTGGTGTTGGCTTAATGATTATGGTGGCTGGCTTAAGATCTTAGGGTCTTGAGGTCAAGCCCCTGTCATGACATTGAAATAACACCACATGGATTGACTCAGCCTGTCATCCCACCAAGGTGGGCAAAATGAGTACCAGCGTACTGGTAAGAGAGGGCACTGCATCAGCAGCACACAAAAATGATGCAACCATAAGCTTCAGACCATAGCTGACGAAAAAGTTAAATATATATATATACTTGATTCAGATCGAAGCTTAACATAAAAGTTATGAAGGGCTCACAGGATACCTTTGAGGTAGGTATGTACACTGGCCTCTGAGCTGTCTATCATGGGTTTGAATCTCGACCCTGCCCATTCTGGTAGTTGGTGGACGTTAGAAATCCCAAGGTTTCTTTGGTCAAGAGTTATCGCTAACACCCTGAACAAATTACAAATTCCTGCCCAAATCGTCTTCAGTGATGACTCCACTAACATTAACATATCTCTATATCTCTATCTCCCCAACATGGATCAACTTTTCACCACTCATCCCAACTCTCTTCCTCATATGTTGTGATTTCAATTGTCACCATGCAAGTTGGCTGGGTGTTGGCACTTCTCTCACCTGCCATGGCACTTCAGCAAAGCACTTCTATACTACGACTCAATGGGACTGACTTGATCTGTGAACTTTCCAACGCAGAATTTAAACCAATGGTAAATCCTTCATTCTGGACTCGGTGATGACCAATTTTCCTGCTAATGTCTCCCGCTCTTCCTCTGCTCCACTTGGTTCATTTGATCAGGTGCTTGTGAGAGTCAACATCTCTTTGGCTACATTCAGAGATCCGCCTCAATGCCGGTGAATCTGGCAGTTGTCTCTCTCACTTCATGACCTCTAAAACCTGGTGGTTGCTTGTTAAGTCTGTTCCTGATCCATGCTCCCCCTCTATCCCTTTCCTCTCTTCAAATGGCACCACAGCCGACTCCGCTGGTGAGAAGGCCGAATGCCTCAATTCTGTGTTTACTTTCAAATCTTGTGTCCCCAGCAACTACTCATTCTCTAGACTCACCCTTCCCAGTCGCATCAAACTGCTCCTGAACTCGGTGACTTTTTCGCATGTGAAGGTGGAGAAGTTTTTGGTAACCCTCGACCGATTCTGCAACTGGACTGGACAGCATCAGCTCACGTGTCTTAAAAACCATCTCTGCTGCTCTTGCACATTCTCTCTCTGCCATTTTCACAGTGTCATTTGCTCTAGGTCATCTTCCATCTGCTTGGAAATCAGCCAACGTCCCTTCCTTACATAAACATGGTGCAAAGACTGATCCTCTGAACTACAGACCTATCAGCTTACTTCCAATCATCAGCAAGGTCATGTAATCCAAAATCACAGTTGACATGAAATCCTTCCTTTTCTCCAACAACCTCATCTCAGATCACCAATTTTGAATCAGACCAGGTCACTCCACCTTGGACATGCAACTTCTACTCTCCCATCAATGTATGGAGGCCCTCAATGTCAGCCATGAGATCAGGGCCATGTCTCTAGCCATATTTCAGGCTTTCAATGCATTCTGGTATCCTGCCTTACTCTCCAAACTCTCTGCCTATGGCATGCAAGACCAACTCTACTCTTGGATTACTCTTGTAGCTTACGTGTGGCTCTCACTGGGATCCTGTCATCTCTCCTTGTCAAGTGTCAAGGCTAGAGTGCCCTAAGGCAGTGTTTTGGGCCCAATCCTATTCCTAATCTTAATCAATGATCTGTCTGACTCTGGAAAAACCTCTTTATCTCTTTGCTGATCTCTATCCCTCTGCTGTAACATCCCTCTTCCTTCAGATAGTCAAGCAGCAGCCTCTTCCCTCTCTGAACACCTTGATAGCTTGGAACATGTCGTTCAATCCTCGCACGCTGTGTCTCCAAAAAGACCATTTGGTGAACACTCTCATCTACTTCCTTAAGAATCCTCAAGAAGTTCAGTCACTCAAACTTTCAGGCCTCTCAATTAGCCATGCTCTTTCTTAGTCAAACCACATATCTAAGTTGGCCTCCAAAGCCAGTTGCTGACTGGGCATCCTCCATCATGCAAAGTCCTTCCTTGGCACACCTGAACTCTTATCCCCCTAAAAGCCTTCATTCACAGCTTGATGGAGTAATGCTCTCCCCGCTGTGGAGATGCCCCTGCCTCACACCTTGCTCAGCTTGATGCTGTGGAAATGAAGGAATTCAAAATCATTGGAATTTCCTGCGATGAAGCTGAGTCTCTGGGCATATCACTTCCACAACACAGACAGATCAGTGGCCTCTCTGTCTTCTTCCGCATCATTGTTGGTCTTGTACCCTCTGTCCTCTCCCTGCACTACTTCACCCCCTCCCCCATGGTTTCTGCAGGGTGCACGTGGCCTCCCTGTAACCCCCTCCTGGTGAAACTCAAAAAATCCAGACTCAATGCTCACATCCACTCATCATTATCTACATCATCACATCCACGTCATTACCACAATTGTGATTATGTAAATTGTTCCCACAGTAGTTTATTTTAGGAGGAAGGGTGTCACTGTCCATGGCAATGGCATGCTGTGGAATGACCATGAGTGGCTTGGAGAGAGACACAAAATAAAACTGCCCCCAGTGTTTTATCATCACAAAATCATTATATGAAACAAAAAATTGAAGGAATAATTACAGACCCCCATTAGGTCTGGGCCCCAGGGTAGTTCCCCCCCCCCTCCTCTCGGTGGCCCCAGATGTTAGTGTGTCCCCCACCTTTCTTTCTGCTGTTGTTTTCGGTCTATTACATCCTGGTCTTTTATGTTCTCGCTCCTCTATGAACCTAGACTCTAGACAAAAAATGGTCAGACGTTAGGCCTGGTCAGCTGGTTCTTGAATGACAGCGTTAGGGTTAGGTTAGCATCTGATCGACCACAGAAGAAGGTGGGAATCATTTGGACCATAGTAGTAGTAGTAGTAGTAGTAGTAGTAGTAGTAGTAGTAGTAATGGTAGTAGTAGTAGTAGCAGCAGCAGCAGCAGTAGTTTCACGCACAAAGCACTTGAAATTAAAAGTAACAACGTTTGCTTGAAAATAATTAACAAGACACCCATTGATTTCCTGTACTCCTTCCTTATGATAATTTGAGTTTATTAAAAGAATCAATCATGATGAAACATGCTTCTAATTAATTTCCACACCAATAGAACAAAGGAAAGATAACACAAGGAAAAATGTTAAACAGGAATTTCCCTATTATACCTTCTGATTGCTGAAAAATGAACTGAAATTCAAGATATTCCAGAGCGTTGGTGTTGCCGAAGCAGTGTCCTTGGCTATTGGGTACAATGCTGGACGGGTCACCACTCTGACACAGGATTCCAGGAAGCAAGCACTCATTTTGCCAACCTCAGAAAGATGACAGGCAGAGCCAACCCCACCTGGATATTAATTCAACAGCCAAGGAGGTATTTGAACTCAGAATCCTCCAATCCCAAACCCAGCACCCTAACCATCAAGCCAACACCAACTCAAGATAATGGGTGAGATGAATCGACCTGTAAACATGCAGTTCATCCATTGGTATCACATAAGGTTTCACAGTTTTATATTTAACGTGATTTGAAAACGCCACTGGTAGTTGGACATGTCATGCCTAAAACCACCGTCGAGGGGCTTCTTCAAATGATTCCTCGTGTTGGTGTCGCTGCTTCCCCTGTGAAGTCACCAGATGAAGGAATGTTGTTGTCCTGGCGTCTCGATCAGATATTGATGCTCACGCATTTTGCAGTGTTATGCATGCAGTGTGTACACTGGATGTAAATAGCAGTTGGAGAGACACGGTGCATCGGAGCAGCCTAAATCGGGGCAGCCTCAATCACTGCATCGGAGCAGCCCAAAACGGGGCAGCCTCAATCACTGCATCGGGGCAGCGTAAATCAGTGGATCGGGGAAGCCTAAACTGGTACAACGGGGCAGCCTAAATCAGTGGATCGGGGAAGCCTAAACTGGTACAACGGGGCAGCCTAAATCAGTGGATCGGGGAAGCCTAAACTGGTACAACGGGGCAGCCTAAATCAGTGGATCGGGGAAGCCTAAACTGGTGCAACGGGGCAGCCTAAATCAGTGCAACGGGGCAGTCTAAATCAGTGGATCGGGGAAGCCTAAACTGGTACAACGGGGCAGCCTAAATCAGTGGATCGGGGAAGCCTAAATCAGTGGATCGGGGAAGCCTAAACTGGTACAACGGGGCAGCCTAAATCAGTGGATCGGGGAAGCCTAAACTGGTACAACGGGGCAGCCTAAATCAGTGGATCGGGGAAGCCTAAACTGGTGCAACGGGGCAGCCTAAATCAGTGGATCGGGGAAGCCTAAACTGGTACAACGGGGCAGCCTAAATCAGTGGATCGGGGAAGCCTAAACTGGTACAACGGGGCAGCCTAAATCAGTGGATCGGGGAAGCCTAAACTGGTGCAACGGGGCAGCCTAAATCAGTGCATTGGGGCAGTCTAAGTTGGTGCTTCAGGGCAACATAAATCGGTGTATCGAGGCAGCCTAAATAGTTGCATCTGGGCAGCCTCAGGAATTCACCTGAATGACCGATGAAGAGTGAGCTGTCCTCATCGTGAGGTGGCTTAATGATGGATCGGTACATGGTGTCGGTGGACAAAAGCACCATTTAATCACCGAAGCAACACGTGGGTTTACAGATTTTTTTTAAAAGGTTAAGCTCCAAAAAATTGGATCACCAGAATGGCCTTATATGATGTCATCACCTTATAAAACAAACAAAATATGTTAATGACATTATAATATGCTATGATGAGATGTTACATTACTAAGCTTATGTTTTTAAGGTCAAATAATTCAATGTTGATCTCCAATTTTCAATTAAACTGATCCATAAGGTGATTTGATATAATTATGATGTCGTCGTCTTTTAATTGTCTTTTCTTTTTTTTAATGTACAATTTCAAAATTCAAATGCAATAACTGGTTTGAAAGTGACTATGTGCCAAAGGACTTCAATGGTGATATCACTTTTTTCCTTTGAAATAAAATATAAGGTGTAATGTCATTAAAATGTTATAACCGAGTCGGGTGTTGGCTTCAAGGTTAAGGTGGTTGCTTTAAGATCTCTGGGCCTTGAGGTCGAGCCCCTGTCACACCTTAAATAACACCAGGTGGGTTGACTCAGCCTGTCATCCTTCCGAGGTCGGTAAAATGAGTACCTGGAAACAGGGGGCACTGCATCAGCGGCACAACTGTACCACTCCCAGCAATGATGCAACCAGCAGCCACAGGTTGCTTACAAAATAATAACAAGAAAGATGTCGTACATAGCACATAAGCCTGGTGTTGGCGCAGTGGTTAGGGCAGCAGCTTGGGATCCAAAAGGTCCTGAGTTCAAGCCCCGTTGGGCCACTGAATTAATACACCAGGGGGTTGACTCAGCCTGTCATCCTTCCGAGGTCGGCAAAATGAGTACCATTGTACTGGGCCGGTGTATACCCCGGTTAAAATAGGTGTACCATATCCCTGTGTCGTAAGAGGCGACCAGGGTTGCATCAGGAAGGGTATCCGGCGTAAAACATGTGCCAAATCACTATGCGGATCAGACGGATGATCCGCTGTGGCGACCCCTAACGGGAGCAGCCGAAAGAAGAAGAAGAGAAGATGTCGTGCATAGCACGATACTTGTGAAATCCCTAAAACAAATTTGACCATAAAAAGAATTGGTGGTTGAATTCAGTGACCTGATGTGCAAATCCTCTTCAAATTTCAAGTCAATTGGATAAAAATTGAGGATTTTGAAAATCTGACTAAGTTATTGACCTTTTGACCTCAAAATCAGTAGACTTCTTGCTGATGACCGAAGGTGAAGTTTCGTCAAGATTAGTTTAGACTTGTTACCTGTAGGTGATTGACACACAAATAAACTGACAAAATCACAGACCAGACCAACTGATAGACTTATGAATCTTCGATTTCGCAAGCAATGATTAGCAATTACTCCCAAAACAAACATACATTTGGATTTTTTTTTAATCATTATTATTATTTTTTTTTAAATAGGGGGGGGGGTTATGGTTGTGGTTCTGCAAATCTACATGCATCTAAGTCAATGGCACCCAAGATACAGTGAACCCCAGGCAGTTATTTTGTTAATCTTCATGTAGTCAGACCTCCCCCTCATGTCTGGTGGGTTAACGGGACGAAGTACGTTGCGTGATTCTTATAGCAAGGTCTAATTATATCTCTATCTTCTATTCTGATTTCCATTCCAACCCTTTCCTTTTAACCATGGTACAAATCAAATCAAGCAAGCAAACACACACGTGACAGGAATAACAAACATGCACGCAGCCTTCCGTGAAAGAATCACAATAGATATTGTACAATACACGCATGGCGCACCCTTTCATTCAAATCTGCGCGCCAATTTCCAACGGCATCTCACCTCGCTCACCAAAAACTCACCACCTCCCACACACGGGGAAAATATTCCCGCGTCCCTCGTACCTCTGTATCTATACAATTCACCACTAAACAGAGGCGTGCTGCACAGCTCAAGGTACTCGGACAGCGTGATGCGGGGACAAGCAACGGATGTTAACAGCACCAACCGCATCTCGCCGGGGTGCCCGAATGGGCACGCGGGATTGATACAACCCTCCTGTTGCCAAAACACGGCAAGACGGGCGGTGAGGGGGAGGGGAGGGAAGCGGGAAGAACAATCTGGGAGTTCGGATCCGGAGTTCCAGGCCGTGTCATGCCAGATGTGCAAATGAGACCGCTTCTGGCCCCAGGAGCCTGGCAGGGCATGGCTAGGACCGCTGTGGCCCAACAGAGAAGCACAATTCGGGTCACAACGCGTTGCTTCGGGTCGTCACCCCACCCTTCATACGGGGTTTATAAAAGGCGGATCGCAGAGCCCTCTCTTTTTCACCTGTCTGCCTCACCCTCTTCTTCGCCCTCTTCTTCATTGCTCCTCGTTGTCTGCCCATCGCTGGATCAACACACGTGATTGGTGTGCGACAGATGTTCTTCTGGAACCAACAGCCCCGGCAAAGTGACTAAACAGAAGATAATGTGCCGACTCTCAAGGTGGGAACGCTCAAGCGAAGCATTGCACTGAGGTACACACTACACTCACAGACCGATGCACGACTAGGCTAGGAAGCTTTTTCCTCACGCATCTTCTCTCCTCCCTCTCTCTCTCCCTTTCTCTTTCCAGCCCTCTATCTCCTCCCCTTTGGACTCACAAAAGAGCATCCTACTGATTCGGAATCACAGTTTCCTCTGGCATGACACCGCATTCCCCATATTGCACGACACCACACCTCCCACTCCCACACCTGAGACACCAGTATTTCTCCCTCGTACCTCCCACAAAGCGTAATGGGTTGCGTTGGTTGGCCGACCGCGCCATGTATTGCGAGGCCGTTAGTCCTCATCTGCTCTCTTTCTTTGTGGCTATCTAATCTTCCGTGTGTGTGTGTGTATGTGTATGTGTGTGTGTGTGTGTGTGTGTGTGTGTGTGTGTGTGTGTGTGTGTGTGTGTGTGTGTGTGTGTGTGTGTGTGTGTGCGCGCGCGCGCGCGCGCGATGGTGCCTATCGTAGCATAAGTTAAGATTATAGAAGTTCTAATGGGATAGGTCTGCTCTGTGTCTGCTTTTGTAAATCACTTGCCTTTTGTTGCACCCCACAAATTCCTTGCTATCCCTGCTGTAAATGCAAAAAACCCAATTTACCATACCACACACCTTTCCTCACTTGATTGGAAATAAATGATTGTATATAAATTTTCGCAGCTCATTTCCGTCTTTTCCTTCATTGGTCCAGCATGGTTCCTATATTAGCCTATCCGGGACGTTATCCCCCAACGATCTATTTTTCGAGCCGGTAGGTCCTTGGGCAGTTACGCTCGGCTGCATCTGTTCCGGTAAGGCGATCCAGTTTGAACAAGGCGTACCGAGGGCATGTCCCCCAGTAATTAGATAAATGGTATTTATTAGAAGGACCCTAAGTCACATAGTTGAGTTAATGTCGTTCACGGTCGAGTAGCGATCCACGGCATCATGAAGTTATTCGTGTGCAACGGCCTGCGATTCCGGAGAGTCTGGTGGGAACCCAAGGTTGTTCCCCCCCTCGTGGTCTTCTCTCCCCTGACCCCGGGTCCGCAACAATACATATATATCATATATCTTATATCTATATATTACTAAAACTCTCATCTTGTATGTATGTATGTATGTATGTATGTATGTATGTATGTATGTATGTATGTATGTATGTATGCATTGTTGTATGCATGTATGGATGTTCCTGAAATACAGCCAAAACGGTATATGATAGCGCAAATATTTTTGGCACACTTTACTCACCATTCTCCTGCGGTGTGCAGTATCAAGTTTCGTTCAAATCTGGCTAAGAAAAAAATTATTAAAAAATCAATTCCCGATTCAGTCAAGTACTCTTCGGGAGTATTTGATCAATGCAAACAACCTCAGCAGTATAGTTCGCTGGAGCTATCTTTTTTGTTTTTTTCTTGAAATGATTTATTGTAAAATCTCAAACATTTAGTATAGACAAAGAACGATTTATTTTTAAGCATAAAATAAACAGCCATTTTGATCTGATACTTCCGTGTTCATTAATAAATAAAATTGTGTTTTGAAGATTACGCACAATAATTTCTTTGACTCTCTTCTCTCTGTTTTTTTTTTTCACATTGACATGCAATATCAAGTTTCATTCAAATCGGGCAACGAAAAAAATTATTAAAAAAATCAATTCCTGATTCAGTCAAGTACTCTGGGAGTATTTGATCAATGCAAACAACCTCAGCGGGAAAGTTCGCCGGAGCTCTTTTTTTAATGATCTTATTAACCGCTGTCACAATGGAAACCCAACGGGTATATGGGTCAGCTAGTAACTGTTGAATTTCCCAGTCTCAAAACTTATGATTACCTGCATAAATCATTCAGTTAAGAATTGTCGAACCAAACATGAATTTCGAAGAAAACCGGTGACCATTTTGAATAGATGATGTCATTATGATATGATATATCAGAGCTGTCATAAATATATTTTATGGTTATCAAGACATGATGACATAATAATGACATCATTGAATTTGAGTTGCTGCGAAGCAAATAATATCACATTTTCATTCTTTGACCACAAGCACCAATATTTAGAGAGTTAGAGTACAACATTATAATGTGCCATGAAATCAATCCATCATAACTATTGTTTGTTTGAGGGTTAATTATTAAATATCACATCATAATGACATCACAACACCTATTATTTCAGTTCAATGAAAAAAAAAAGAGTAATATTATCGTTTAACTACACCTGGTGTTGTCTTAACGGTTAAGGTTGCTGGCTTAAGATCTTAGGTTCTTGAGTTCAAGCCCCTCTACCATTAACTCAACACCAGGTGGGTTGATTCAGGTGTGTTATCCTTCCAAGGTCTGCAAAATGAGTACGAGCTTACTGGTAACAAGGGGCACTGCATCAGTGCAGTTTGTAGTGACACTACAAACACATGAAGAAAGACAGTTGGAATCTAATTGTTTGTGTTTTATGACAATTAAGAGATGATGATGTCACAATGACATCATATCACCTAATGGATCAGTTTAATGGAAATGATATTACCATTGAATTCCTTGACCTCAAAAAACACAAGCTTAGCAACTTAATTTTTTTTATTTGTTTTATGACGTAATTAAAAGATGACGTCATGATGATGGCATACTGGACTCTTCCGGTTATCCAATTTTTTTGGAGCATGACCTTTTTCATGTGGTGCTTTGGTGAAACAATGGTGTTTTTTTCCACCATGTCATGATCCTTATAATTTTTGTCCTTCAGCCATCCCATTGTAAAAGGAACAGTCATGATTTTAGCACCTTGCATACTTGTCTGGGGAAGGTTAGGGGTTGAACACCCTCTGTAACCAGTCGCTGATCTGAAAGCATTTGGATTAGGTAATGGAGGCTCTACATGCAAGACTTCATCGGGAAGTGTGTTGGATGAGACTGAATTGTGTGCATGGATTACTCAAAGCATTATTAATTGAAAGTCTGGATTCTAGAGTAAAGCATGATGGTAGTGAAGCTGGTGTTGTTTGAAAACTACTACTACTACTACTACTACTACTACTACTACTACTACTACTACTACTACTACTACTACTACTACTACTACTACTACTACTTCAAGGAGCCCCACTATTCCCATTTTCTTGTATTGCAAGGTCGGCTTGGGAACATTATTTGCCAGAGGCTTTCACGAACTGGATGGTGTGGCCTGACGTTTGGCTGAAAATGATTGAGGCAGGAATTTTAAATTTGTTAATGCTTCCGATGACAACTCATCTGCGCTTTCCAAAAGACAAAGTGAGACATTTAACGTCCACCAACAACTCATGCCGGCAGATAGATAGGTCTTCAAGCTTCACGTCCATCTGATGGACGGTGCACACCGGCAATGCTTCACCCTGCATGTGAAACACCAGGATGACAATTTAGAGCTGGGTCGACATTCGAATGCAGGCTAGACAGCTCAAAGGCAAGTACACATACCTATAAGCTATGTTGCCAGTCTTGGGCTTAAAAATCACTTCGATCGAGTATATGAAATGAAATGAAAGCACTCAACAACCTTCTGGGCTTTATGGGCAAGGAAAGCACTCAACAACCCCAGAAAGCTTTACATGGGAGGCTTATAAGGTTGTTTAGCCCAGCGCCTGATTGCGTATCAGCGGAGCAACAATTGTGCCGCCAAGAAGCCGATTACAGAACGAATGAAAGAAATAAACCGATTTTACACACCGAGTTACCCACAACACCCCTCATTTGTGAAAACCACAAGGATTCTATATGCACTCTCCATCTGCCAGACCTTCACTCCATCTTCTGTCCTTTGAGGCTTTCCTTCTTTCCCTTATCCCTCGATGTCGTTTTCCTCCTTTTATTTTCCCAAGACTGCCTCCTTTCACCCACTAATAGTCCAGTAAAAATAAGTTTGGAGGTCACACTAATTGAAAGAAAAATGAAACCACTTTTATTTGTCTTCTTTAAACACATGTAATAACATATTAAAAATTCCAAGAAGTTCCTGGTGTGGAACATAGATTTCTGGGGGTGTCCAAAATCTGGCATATATAGGGACCTGGCAAAATTAGGTCATAGGTTACAAACACTAGAATAGGTCAAACTTCAATCATCTACGTTGAATTTTACTATTAATATTTATTGTTTAGGTCACATTCGATATTTAAATGTCCTTTAAACCATGCCCATGGTCAAACTGAGGACCAGTCTGGACCCCCCCCCCCCCAGCCCACACTTGCACATAGGTAGGGCCTAATTTAGATAAGGATACCTTTTCCTTACTCGGCATTGTTGCAAACATTAAAAAGTATCATCAGTCATCTTGTTACCTTGGTCACTCATGTTCTCACATACACCTCTGCATTCCCCACATGCTGGATTACAGGGCAGTCCTTGTTATCGACACCCGCAGTGCTTGGTTTGGCAGCCAGATTTGCAGCGGCATCTAACTACTTTTCGCAGTTCTTCTGGTGTGAAATCCAAGTCAGTTGCCACTGGAAATAATGTTTCTTCTTGCACCCTCCAACCCCATGTCTCTGAATTAAGTTCTTCTCCTTTCCATGTCTGCACCTGATGATATACACGCAAGGAGTGATACTTGGCAGCTGCCCGAGTTGGAGGTAGGGATTTTGGGTGGACCACTTGTTTTTTGGTGGCCAGAAGTTCAAGGTACTTTTGATGGCAAAGTATGTCCAAGTTCCTTGTGACCCTGGGATTTGCTTTGTATATGCACATCAGAGCTTTTTCACCTGCTTCTGCAATTCCTTCGTTTGATCTTCCCGGATCGTTGAAAACTTCAGCTGCCTTGACAAAAGATGGGCTGTTCTTTGCCAATGAAAGAACTACAGCTTTTCCATGACCAAACAACCTTGAAGTAGTATCACATCCGAGAACAGCATGAAGAAACAAGATGTTTCTGCAAACTTTCTCACCTAGGAGTCTTTTGCAGCTTCTTGATATCAAGGTATCGGATGGGAGAACCTGCTTTAGCCTGGGGCTGGAAGTATATATTCTTGTGCTTCTTAGTTGTGTAATGGATAAGCAAGACCAGGAGATCTGTGTCACTGCCAACCAGTATGGTCCGACCTTTCTTGGCCACTACCAGTGCCGTCTTCACTATCAAAAGATCAGCATCTCCTTTTGCATGATGAACATCACAGCCAGCCATTTCAAGATGCTTTCCAAGGAGATTTATGAAACGCTTATTCTCTTTGTTTGACAGGAATTCATCCTTTTTCATTTGAAGAGGCATGTTTTCATGAAACTGAACTCCTTGGGCCTGCTTGGTATCAATGCGTCTTCTGTGAGTCCCATCCTTTGGAGTTGGACCACTCTGGTAACCATCAAACACTATGACTGGGTTTCCATACCTTTTTACATGAACAACATAACTTTGGCAGATAGCATTGTATGTCTTCCCAGTTTCCCATGGTATATTGTGCAGAAGAGCTCCACCATCAAGGACAAATTGGAATGTTGCAATCTCCATGTGCGTCTGTTAATCAGAAGGATCCCCAGCAAGGTCCCATAGAGCGTTAGCAAGCACTGGGTTATTAGGTTTGAAGAGTTCGTTCCTTTTTTTAAACAGAGCAGGGGGATAGCCACAGAGTTCATAGCCAAATGCATCCTGAATACTTTCCTTCTGTGTGCTGACCATCACAAGCCTCTGAAACAGGAGAAGAGGATCAATGCTAACATCCTCACCATCGATGGAGATTTTGGACTTCGAATCCATTGCGACTGCCCGGTCTTTCTTCTTAAATGTGTACTTCAAAACTTGTTTTCCCTCCATGTCCCCTAACATTTTACTGCCAATATCCTCTGCTCTGTCGACATTCACATTGTCTGTTGCAATAACACCATTTACTATATTTCTGAGAGTTTCAGCATTTCCGAAAGGAGACTTGTCCTCAATGAATGTGAGTAGCTTGTTCACATCATTGGCATCCCTCTTCTTACGTGCCATGGAAAGGTCCTTATGTTGCTCCTCGTTGCGTGTATGCACCTATCTCTCATAGTTTCAGAGATAAAAAAAATTAGGGAAAAGTGGCTTTCCGGCCGACCTGTACTGCTAACCACTGGCAATGGGTGATCCAAGATGGCAGAATTGGCTCCAAGATCCTAACGCCACACCGCCTCCATATTATTATTCCTCCAAGGTTTACACGATATTTTCCTGAGAGAACACCTCAGAAAACATGGGAATAGACACCAAGTTGAATGGAATAGGGGAAGAAATGGCCAAATTACACAGTTTTTTTTAATACCGCATACTTGCCTGAAAAATATTAAAAAGTCGCAATCATCCTAAAAACTCACCATGTTCCATACCTTCACTAACTTGGAATTTTTAGTCAATGATAAGGTAGAGCGAGAGGAACATAAAACAAGTGGTTTCATTTTTCTTGCAATTAGTGTGAGGTTTGCCCCCATTTTGGCTTATTTTGACTGGACTATAACCCACCAAGCAATATGTTAGGGCGAAGCAAACAATCAACTTTCAAACGTAGCGGCTTGTATATATCCTAAATGTGTTCAACTGAAATTCACAATTACCAACACCAAGAGAAGTCAGGTGAAGGCATTCCATACGGACAAGGAAATTGGATTGAATCGAGCCTGTGAGTGACGGGTTGGATGTAAATACATTTTTATATTTTTTATCACAACACACCCTCAATAAAAGGTAATGGAATGTCATGTAATCTAATGTAATGATACTGTTACGGATCTGACCTCGAGGGTAAAATAGGGGATAGATTAGAATAGTTATTTCATATTTCTTGTTAGAATAAGTGCGATGTGGTTTCTGTAATTTCTGTAATTAATGAAATGTGTTGGGCACTTGTTTAGAAAGATCGTCTTCCCCACCCCAGTGTATGTGTCCAAGCCCAGTTTTCCCTCTTTCCCGACATTCAACATTTCCCCGTTGCACGATCTGCCTATGTGTAAATTTCCATCATCCGCAGCTATCCCCACCATCGCTCAACAATGTAGCATAACTGGGACAAAGGTCATGATGTTCTGGGAACGTAGCGAAATATGGACATCTGTTATGCTGAAAGCCAAGGGACACCACAGGTCGGGAATTTTCCCGACTTACCAGCCAATCAGTGCAGCCCATCAACCATCAACTGAAGGCCACGTCAGCCAATGGGTGTGTGCCATATGTGTTCCGATATGCCCCTCAAGATATTATAATAGGCATGTACACTGTGTTGGTTTGGATTTGCTTGGTTGTTTGTGCAGTTGCGCTTGCTTCTGGGTGCCTGCTGCTTGTGGTTGGTTGCTCGGTCCTGCTGCTTCTTGGTACCTGTTCGCTTTAAGGTGCTTCCCCAGCCTGCTGTTTCTTTGCTTCGTGGTTGGAATGGCACACAAGGCACCACAGGAACAGCTCCAGACCAATCCGCTGCGTCCCGGAGAAAAGACCCATGCGGTGTGCGCGAGCATTGCGCATGGAGTGTGTTTCCCTTTCTCTCTGCCTCGTCTTCTTCTCTTTCTGTCCCGTGTGCCCCAATTGCGTGGATAAGGCCATATTAGTTTAAGCTGATGTGGTTCCGAGTGTCCCCTATTCTATGAACTCTCCAGTCATTCATTTGTTACATCCGCCAAAGGTGGATTTGTTACCTCCTCCTCATTCAGCAACTCGAGGGGCCCCAAGGGGATATCGAGAGTCTCCGCAAAGACGACTGCATCATCTGCGAAATCAAGGTCAGAGATCTTAACATTCCCAAACGATGCACCGTAGCTTTATCTCTCCAACATCCTCCCCAGAATTCAGTCCATACAAGCACTGAAAAGTGTGGGGGCAGTACATACCCTGGAGGATCTCCAGTAACAACTGGAAATAAGTCGGAGATGTTATCACCACATCTCACAGCACTCTCAGTACCAGAGTATAGTTCAGGGATCAGATCGATCAGTTTTGGTGGCACCCCACGAAGACCAAGAATCCTCCAGAGGGCATCCCGATTCAGGCCTAAGTCACATTTGCCACGGTGGCCGTGGGGTCTACAAAATCTACGGCCACTATCAATTATAGGGCGGCCGCAGTATTTCCTCTGTCACACAATGTAGCAGTCACATACGTTTTTATTTTCGGGGAGCCGCACGGCGTATTTATAAATTGTGGAGACCAAAAACGTGGGGGTGCCGTACGGTCTTTGATTTGATGTCGCACGGTGACCTTAAGGCGTTCCTGCGGCGGCCATAGAATTTTCAAGGCAGACGCAAGGTGCCCGCAAGGCGACCGCAGGGGGACCCTAAGGCGAATGTGCGGCCAGACGGACGGTAACGAGTAGGTTCTTTTTTTTATCAGTTCTTTTTGTTTCGGCGAACGTAGATATGAAAAATACACCCGTGCGGGAGTGACGGTCATCTCTGCGAGAAAATATATAGCCTCCTGAAGGTAGGGCAGTTTTTGCAAACTTTGAAGTCACGTGACACGAAAACGAAAGCGAATATCGAAAATCCGGCCTGACCAAATTTAGATATTGTCCCATAGATTCATATGCCACAATCAAATTCAAGATTGCTTGAGAAATGTAGGAGGAGATAGATTTTGAAAATCGTCATTTTCGCATTTTTTTTGCCAACTTTGAAGTCATGTTACACAAAAACGAAAGCGAATATCGAAAATCTGGCCCGATCAAAATTTAGATATTGTCCCATAGATTCATATGCCACAATCAAATTCAAGATTGCTTGAGAAATGTAGGAGGAGATAGAATTTGAAAATCGTCATTTTCGCAACTTCAAAGGCCTCGTGGCCTTGACCTTGACCTTCGGTGACCTTGAAAGTCATACCATCGTGTACGTCTCATCGACCTCTATCAGGATCACTAATGACCAGATCTCCCGCTTCACTTCATTGTGAACGGACGGACGGATCGAAGGACATCGACACCCATATTATTAGGTCATGCTCGAAGAGATGACCTAAAAAAGTTATAACTCCGCGTTATAATTCCACGGCGACCCCTACGGCCTGTAAAATATAGCCAAACGGCGTAGGGCCACCCTGAGGCCACCGCAGAAACTCTGCGGCCGCTGCACGTTTCTGTTAATTCAGAGGGTGTACAGCCGCCGTATCCTCGCTGGAGAGCAAATGTGACTTAGGCCTCACTGAATCGAACGCTTTACAGAGATAAACATAAGCTGCAAGCAGCCCCTGCCGAAACTCTCATCTGCATTCGGTGAGGACCTGAAGGGCAAGGATATGGTCAATCATTGACCTCTTTGGTATAAACCCTGACTGCTCTGGACACTGGTGCTCAAGCAGATGGTGTTGAACCCTATTAGGAATTATCCGAGCAAACACCTTGCCTGGCACTGAGAGCAGCGTCACCCCTCGGTAGTTATTGCAGTCCTGGCGATCACCATTCCCTTTCCAGAGAGGGAAAACAAAGCCCCTCGTCCAGTCAATTGGGATGATGTCTGTGTTCCTGGTGGAGCACAGAACTGCATGCAACGACACGAGTACAGCATTTCCACCAGCCTTGAGAAGTTTGGCATGGATGCCACAGATCCCAGGAGCTTTTCTCCATTTCAACCAGTTCACCACAGCCTGTGTTGTGGACCACAGTTGATTGAAGGGTCACTGAGAGGCATAGTAACACCCCTGACATCCAATTCAACAGCTGATGGATTAGCCTGGTGCAGCCACTCAAAGCAACTGGCCCAGCAGGCCTTCACTTCGGACTCCTCTGTCAAGAGCCCACCATCCTCCACTCTAACTGCAGTACACCGAGGGGTGGGCTTTGTAGAACGCAATGCGTGAATTCCCCTGTAAGCAGCATGAGAATCACCTGACCACAGGTGATGCTCTACCCCCTTCAGATTCCTCACACATAGGCCTCCTTATCCACCCTCAGGGAATGTACAGTTTTACGCCTCAACTCGCTGAACAGCTCAGCTCTGCCATTAAGACTGGCCCTGCAACTCTGATCAATGGTATCTATTGTCCCTTGAGAAACAAAATTCTTCTTCGCTCTATGGTGAGCTCCAAGACATCCACCGGCAACATCAAGGATGGTGGTCTTAAGTCACTCCACAACTCTTCGGGATTCCCCAAAGCACCCAGATCCTCCAAATCCCCACTCAGCCTGTTCGCAAACTCCTCAGCTACCCTCTCATCGTTGAGCTTGCTAACATCCAGCTGAGGCTGGGATGGTATCATTCTCCCAGATTTAAGCTGCAACTTCAGAGTTGTGGCAACAAGCCTGTGGTCGGTACTGAGGAACTGAGCACTCCGGTGGAGCCTGCAGTACTGGATCTCCTGTCAGCGAATTCCTAATATGTTGCAAGTATTTGTGGTAAAGTTTCACCAAAATCACATGCGTATTTTCAGAGAAGAAGTTGCACATATTTGTGGATGGACGGAAGGACGATGCGCTATCCCATAAGCTCCCGTTCCAGGTGAGCTAATTCGGGAATATTGTAATCTGCTCTTTCTGTCTGACTTTGTCTGTCTGACTTTGTCTGTCTGTCTGCCACGCTATATCCTCCTAAACGGTTGTGCAGAAATTAATCAGTCTTAGTATTTATGATCATCACATGGCACAAAGGTGCAAGAGTAATATCATTTTTAGCCCTGCCCCTTCGGACGAGGTCAAAAGGTCAAATATCAAAAATGCAATTACAGGTACATTAAAAAAAAAAATTTTTGATGAAACGTTGTATATGCAATCAACATTGGGGACACATGAAATATGTAACGATTTTCTGGGATTTGACCCCCAGTTAATGCCCCGGGATGGGGACTTAGTCAAAGAGGTCAAAACGGGGGGGGGGGATGTTTTTCACTCAAAATTTGATATTGGGTCATTCCTGGTGGAACTTTTTACCATCTTTCAACTTTGCTTTAGGTGGGAAGTGTGGGGATTTGTGATGGTGTGCCATCAACCTCACTCTAGTTTAACTTAGCAAGGTAGTCAAGTTCTGCATTGCTGCATATGAAATCCCATAACTTCTTGCTGGCTTTCCCCTCACAGATGAAGGTACGACTTGTTTCAGCCCTAAACCAATTCCAGCACACGGAGAGGGAAAATAACACCCAGAATGTGTCAACATACTCACTGAAACATACAGTGTGGGGCATTTATATCTGACACGTTTGTCATCATTTTGGCGGGAAACAGTAAGGGCATAGCGTACCCCCCCCCCAGTGTTGCAGGTGATACCTGAACGTTTTGAATGATGGAAGACTATGACCTACAGGCAATAACTCACCTGCATGTGTCGAACATCCACACTATTGCTCAAGACACATTGCATGCAACAATGAACAATATGCTGATTCGCTGTCGGGAATGCAACAATTCCAATGGGGGCTCATTTGTCAGATATACTACTTATGTAACTATGTTGTACCTCAGCATAATCTCTCATCTGTGTGCTTTTTAAATATGTGCAATATGCAAATTTATGTTGTTCAGTAATTTTCTAAAGCACTAATAAATGTGTCAGATATAAATGCCCCACACTGTATAAACAGCTCCTTCTGAACACGGGGGTAACCAAAAGGGGTCACACACTGAGTTAAACATCGAGTAAAATTGTCATTATGTTTCAAGGAATTACAAGGAAATTTTGCACAGGAGGAGGCCATTCCACTCGGCCCATCATGCCTGCGCCACATCAATACCAAATTTAATAAATCCATCAATACCCCTTCCCTTCATGTGTGCAGCCATTTGGCTGCTGCATCGGTACTCATTTCACCAACCTCAGAAGGATGACAGGCTGAGTCAACTTCCAAGTGTTAATTCAGCAGGAAACAGGGCTTGAACTCAGGACCCTCGGATCCCAAGCCACCACCCTAACCGCTAAGCCAACACCAGGTTTAGTTTAAGCTATTAAGTTTAATGTAAACTCTTAAAATGCAAATCAGTCCACTGTCATGCTAGTCAATGGTCAAGATGCACATAATCGAAGCATCAATCAAAATAAGCTAAATTACACAAGTTCAAGTGGACCTCTCTGAACGATGGAGTCTTGTATTCGAATCCAACAGATGGGTAACTATCACCTGCATTATCAAAATGGGACATGCCGCTTCATCGACCATCCATTCCAATCAATAAATGTATTGATCTCTCCAGCCAACAAAACAATACTACATCTCAATGTGGTTCCACAGTCTGATCCTTCAAATTGCTATAGTACGGAGGCAAATAAACAATGATCACAGAGCAAGTAATACGTGCAAATGGCCAGTAACAAACAAACTCAGGAAACAAACTCAGGAAACAAACTCAGGAAACAAACTCAGGAAACAAACTCAGGAAACAAACTCAGGAAACAAACTCAGGAAACAAACTCAGGAAACAAACTCAGGAAACAAACTCAGGAAACAAACTCAGGAAACAAACTCAGGAAACAAACTCAGGAAACAAACTCAGGAAACAAACTCAGGAAACAAACTCAGGAAACAAACTCAGGAAACAAACTCAGGAAACAGTGCCCCATAAAGGTTGGAGCAGGAATTTGGAATTTAGCCGATGTGCCGGTGATAGCTCACCTACACTTCACCAAGGACATGGTGGGGTATTTTAACATCACCTCCAGTTCTGGTTATCACCCCACAATAACACGATCACCACTTCACTTTGTCTCGCCCATCTATTGGCTGTAAGAGATACTCCAACAAAATAATTACATCAGGATTCAACAAGTTAAAATGGGCAAACACTGTCAGCACACCTCTTAACAGCACATACATGCGTTTGGATAAAAGTTAACAATGAGTTGCGTTTTCCTGGATCATAGCAATAACCGAGAAGATTATTCAGAAACCGCAACGTTTGTGAACAACTAACAAAAGTACTCGGTGTTGCCTGGAAACACCATCCCTTCCCTCATCCCACAACACACCCCCTCTCTCTGGACTCCCACCCCACCCCACGCCCCTCCCACCTCCCACCTCCTCTCATCCCCTCCGACCCTACTCCCCTTCCCATTCCTCCAAACTAATTAATCATGACTGAGGGATGACATGACAATCAATCCTGAGGCCTCCCGACTAATTAATTATTATAGATAGCAGAGTACCCACCCTCTGGGTTGGTCGACTTTGTGAATTACTTGCTGAAAAAAGTACAGTGTGTTTTGTAAGAAGACTATAGATGTTTGTGTGGTGTGTGCTTAAAATGGTCTAAAGGGTAAGTTCCAATTGTTCGTGTCGAAGAGGTCGAAAGGGTGTAATGGTATGTGAAACTGAACTTGTACTTCACGAGGTTTAAACTGCTGTGAAGTAGATTGGACCATCACTCAATACTGATAAAACGCAGTACATGCATGTCAATCCTCCTGCTCATTGTGCTCTAGTTATTATTGGTGGAAATTCGATGGAGAAAGTGAATGACTTTCAACACCTCGACTCCTTCACCAACACGCAACGTAACTTAGAATACAGAAAAGCTCAAACTTGGGCATCAGAGTTCACGTTCTCAACAACGTTTGGTGATTTCCAACCCACAGGCACAGTAATCTAAGGATCTTCAAACTTACTCTGTGTCTATCCTTATCTATGGGTGCAAGTCCTGGACATTGACCCAAGCACTTGAGACATCAATCGATGATACAGTACCTACACCCGATTGCTTCACAAAGTCCTGAACGTTTCTGGGCGAGACCATGTCATCAACAGAGATGTGTATGGTTCTCTTCTCAGACTCGCTGCTATTGAGAGGCAACATTGACTTCGCCTTGCTGGTCATGTGATGCGCCATGAAGAACCAGCAGAGAAAGTCCAACGGTGGAGGTCGTGACATCATCGAGAAGGACACCAGCCTGAGTGACATTGATTTAGTCAACGCTATATCCACTCGAGAACACTGGAAAAATCTCATCATGTCGCCACATTAGGTGGATGTCGTAAGAAGAAAACGACATTCAACAAATGACTTGAGACAAATTAATCAGTAGTTTTGTTGACCTTTCAATCACAAAAGGTGGATGCAAGTAATGCATGGAACATTTACACAGAATAACATGATTTTAGAATGGGGGATGCCGGCAACACATTGTGTGATGTCGGGCTCAAGACGAGTCAATAATGACATTGAGTGATGCAGCAATGGAATGAATGTTTCAAAAGGTCAGAAATGTGTGTAAGCACCATCAGAACGGATGACTGCTGCACCCCTACATCTAATAGCCTGAATAAACCACTAGAGAGAATCCAAAGGGAGCTTCTTGCCATTTCTTGCTGCGAAACAGCCTCTAACTGTGCCAGTCTCCAAACGAGGGTCCGTTTTATTAAATATCTTCCCAAGAATGTCCTAACTCTTCTCTTTTGAATTTAAATCAGGACACCCTGATCTCAGGGCAATGTTGTGATGGCACTGTTTTCGCAATATGTTGATAACTGCACAAGCACAGTGGGGTTTGGCATTGTCATCCATGAATACAGGTCTTGTGAGAAGTGGAAGGTTATCAAAATATGGAATAACAAGAAGATTCAAAATGTCCCTATGGTACTTTCCACCTGCTTGGTTACCCAGTACAGCGAAAAGGTCAAGTTTGCCATCGTAATAAGCAGCCCCGTATCATAATGGATCCGCCACCAAATGGGATGGAATCTACAATGTTCTTGGGTGTATAGCTGTGTTAGGTTGCTGCCAAACCTGAGTTCTAGCATCAGTCACATGTAGGAGAAATTTTCTCTCATCAGACCATCTTCCTTCAGGATGTGAGATTCCATTGTTGATGAGCTTGGCACCATGCTATGTTGGTTGCTTTTTATTCTGGCCTGAGAAGAGGACGTCTTATCAGTCTGCTGGCTTTAAAGCCTGCAGCACGAAGGTGATTCAGGACAGTTCTCACGGTTCACCTTCAAGGGAGATTCCATTCTTACCGCAACACTGTGCTCATGGCATAAGGAAGATGTCTGCCAAGCCTGATCAGAGCTGCATTTTCTTTGTTGGAGGTCACCCTGGGTCATCCATATTGAGGCCCGTGTTTTTACATCATTGATTTGTTGATGTTTGCCCACCAATCTGCTGATAAGTCTGATGGAAGCCAAGTTTACATCCAATTTTAAATGTAGAACACTCCAGCATTGGTCATTCCATTAATTTGCCATTTTTGGACTTCACAAAGTCTTCTATGGGCCATGGTAAAAAAAAAAAAAATTCTGCCAATGGAAGTCCACAACCATATTGTTACCTTCTCCAAACCTTTATCAGGTAAAAATATATTCTCACGTTGCTACCCCTACCATGTTTTAACGGGCTGGACGTGCAAAATCGGCTTGGTTTTTGGTAATTAATGGAAAATATAACCTGCACACGGAGACGGAGGGTTCTTTTTATTTATGTTCGAAAGAAAATTTGACTTCGATTCAACACTTATTCGCAAACAGCACTATTTTGTAGGTGTGCTTCACTGTATTTTTTTTCCATGTGTTTTGTTGAAACATTAATACTTAGAATCTGCAGCATCTTGGGGACAGAAGAGTAAATTGGAGAGGTGTACTGCAAGGGTGGAATCTTTCTGATGCCCTCTCAGCCACAAAAGCCTCTCATTCTACAACTACTTTCTTCTCGAAGGGCCCCAACGATTCCCATATTCTTGTTGGGTTGGCTGGAGAATGTTTTTGGCTCAAGTTATTCCCAAACAGGCTGGACAGGCCTATGACTGAAGGTGTCAGGAATTTGGAATTTGATCAGTGCCGGCAATAACTCACCTACTCTTCGTGAAAGACACCATGAGATATTTATAATGTCCACCAAAATACTGGCAGATGGATCCTCCAGTATATTGTTTGTCCGATGGACGCGCACACGTTGACGCATTTCGCTGCATGCAAAACACAAAGATGATTGTTTAAAGCTGGATCGAGATTCACACCCAGATTAGACAGCTCAAAGGCAAGTGTGCATGCCTCTAAACTATCCCATCAGTCCTTAAAGCCTCTCATTGTTAATTACAAAAACAAAATTCATTCCTCAATACCCAGCATAGAAATCCTGACTTCTTGCTCATCTTCGTCGAAGCCATCTGCCAGGCAGAACCATTCTAAAAAGGCTTCTGAGTTGCTTTATACGCCCTTATGGCTCTTATCAGGGGCTTCCAACTCCTCCACACTCAATCGCTGATACGCACTCCCCATTCACCACAAGTTTAAGACTGCTGCAGCCAAATCAAGGCATCCTCCTTGACCTGAGTCCTCCTGACCACCCTCCTCTCCATCAAATACGAGAGCAACTCCTTCCTCTCCCACAACATACCCACACAATTTTCCCACTATCTCTACCGACTCCATAACCGAATCAATGTGTTATACTTGCCCAGAGACAGCCAGCTGCAAAGGGTGCTACGAAGCTCCCAGCTCCATTTATGACTCAGCCACAGCACCACACCCAGCACCCAACACCCAACACCACAGCATCCACAACCACCGAGTTAACAGTGAGCTCAATTTTACATGAGCCTTAACGAAACTTCCATGTAACATTCACTCCCAGTAACTAGGTTTCTTTCTTTTTTCCAACTTGTATAACAGAATACAAATTATCAGTTAGAAATGCCATTCATCTTGTTTGTATGTGCCTCACACTGTGCTGATTAGGTTTCATACACAATCATTTAATAATCTACATTTTGAATATGATGCTTGGAATACTCATTGAAAAACAAGAACCTTGCTTTTAAAAAAGTGTAAATTTACAAACTTTCTTTTATGACGTCTCATACCTGTCTCTAATTTTTCAATTCCACGACTATATAACCTTGTGTATACACCCTCGAACCAAGTCTATGGGTCTTTCCTCTTGCTTCGCTGATACTCCATAACACAGTACAGCCAAATACATACTTTGAACAATGAATGCCTTTTCTTCTTGTTTTCATGCTTCCAACTTGTATTGCTCCTGCTTTCCCCCTCAAGGCAGATGGCAACACCCAATATGTTGCCACGGTATTTCCACTGTCCTTCACCCCAGTTCACACCCTATCATCAATGTCATCTTTATTTCATTATTTCCTCATTTGCACATCCCAATTTTACTTTCACTCTCTTGCCTTCCTATTTATTGCATTTTTGTTTACATTTCTGTCCTTTCTCTTGCTTCTGTTTATCTCTACACGGCTTACGTTATATCTATGAGAACGACATGGACTATTTATCGTGGAACATGTAAAAATCGTTCAACGTTGAAATTGGGTGCAATGATTTTTGTCTATCCAAAGCAACTTACAGAGGAAGTGACATGAACTACAGGAAAAGCATTTTGGGTAAAACCAAGATGGTGGCAAAGATTGTCACTTATTCCGTGGAACAGAGCTATATCATGACTTCAATTTTAATACAATAATGATTTTAAAGATAGTTTTTAAAAAAAAATCCGAAAGTTTAGCGCAATTGAAGCAGTCTTATACTCTACCCTTTTACACCACCAAACAACATGTCCAAGTACTGCAAAACTGGAGGTTCTTGGAAGTATTAAGAAAGCAATTTGTGTTCTAGTGTTCAAGTGTATAATTCAATTGAAATTAAATAAAGATTGAAAAAGGCATATAAATAAATTAATTTTTACTGGTTTTACCGCCATTTTACACCACCCTAACATGTTACATGAGCTGTTTGTGCCTGTTGTTTGTGTCCTTTATAACACCTTTAAAGATGGTAAGTTTCTTGTTTGGAATGATTTTCAATTTTGTTTGACTGTCAGGCAGGCAGACAGAGTAAAAACAAGTTTTCTCACTCCTCTTCACGCATGTGCGATGCGATCGGGACAAATTCTGCGACAAAATACAGTTGAACTACAGGTTTGTTTTCCGATTCATGTTCCGATTAGTGTTCAAAATGTCACATCCAATTTAAATAAGTTGTTCCTCGATCATAAACTGATGAGACAGATGGATGGACATGAATCAATTGCTTAACTCTGCTCTTCACTTGGCGTGCCTGGGGTAATTAAAAGGAGAATGTCTGCACAATTGGGTGAAACATGTCTTTCACATTTTTTTATTTTATTTATATACACGGGTTTGGCTTACAGACAGATGAGCTAAAAAAAATAAAAAAATTTTAAAAAACGAACGGGAGCAGGATATATACAAGCAAAATTCAGGAAAGGAAGAAAACACATAAATGAGTAACAGCAGCCCCGAGAGGATTACAATAGGAAACTAGAGGGGGAGCACTTGGTAGAGTGCAAAACCTCCGCCACCAATACTGCTAGGTCACTCAAGTGAACCTGATATCCTATTCATTCAATTTGACGTCAACATTGCTCACAGAGATATAGTTTGCAACTTTCCCTTTTACATACTCAATTCATTCGTCATAACTAGATTCCTTGAGACAGAAATTGATTTTACGTGGGTATATCCACCCAAAGTTCCAAAATCAGCCGCAATTATCATTTTGGCATGTTTTTGTTGGAAATCACTTATAACATGCAGAAATGCAAAAAAAAAAAAAAAATCGAAATTTTGTTGAAAAAAAAAGTTGCAAAAATTTTTTTTTTTCTCTAACAATTTTTTTTTGGGGGGGGGTTGCAAATCACTTAAAACATGTAGAAATGCAAAAAAAAAAATTCAAATATTTTTTCAAAATGGCCGCCATAGCGGCCATATTGGATTTTGGACAAGTCCAAAATCTAATGGCATGATCCTTGGACCATACCTAACCCCCCCCCCCCCACCAAGTTTCGTCGAAATCCGTCGAGGAGTTTTTCCGTAATACTGTTCACAAACAAACAAACAAACAAGTAGTCATAGACCGGTACTTACGAAATCGTCAACTTGACCTCTGACCTTGTCTAATAAAAGCTGTCTCTAGAGAAGGTAGCAACGCAAACCAGAAGTTTCTACGATGATTCTGTACCAAACCATCAAAAATCGTAACGTCGCCCGAAGCAAAAATCTCCATTTCTCCACACAATTATTTTATCAAAGTCACAAAACCGTAATATTCGGCCATCCACCAACAATCTTTACATAATCCGACGGCTTAGCGAGTCAGGCATGCAACGATAACCTTTATTGGGATAAAAAATGACTTTTAAACACCATCTTTATTGAAAACACCGTCAACGCGCAGACGCAAAACTTTTACGTGAGTCAACGCCTCCTCTGCTCAAGTGCACTGCACCACGTGACGACCCGTGACGTGCGAGCGAAATATTTTTTATACAATCTTAAAACGTCTCCAAAACATCTGATTTTTACCAGAATTTCGACAACCGAGTTTTAAGCATCCTAAGCGATCGCAAAAACCGAAGACAAGATTAAAATTGAAGTCAAAACGAACTCGTAACGTCGAGCGAAGCAAAAATCTCCATTTCTCCATGCAATTATTCAATATTATTTTATCAAAGTGACAAAACCGTAATATTCGACCATCCACCAACAATCTTTTCATAATCCGACGGCTCAGCGAGTCAGGCATGCGACGATAACCTTTATTGGGATAAAAAAATGACTTTTAAACACCATATTTATCGAAAACACCATCAGCGCGCACACGGAAAACCTTTACGTGACTCAACGACGCGTCTGCTCGAGCGCACTGCATCACGTGACGACCCGTGACGCGTCGAGTGAAATATTTTTTATACAATCTTAAAACGTCTCCAAAACATCCGATTTTTACCAGAATTTGACAACCGAGTTTTAAGCGTCCTTGATGATCGCAAAAACCGAAGACAAAATTAAAATCGAAGTTAAAACAAACTCGTAACGTCGAGCGAAGCAAAAATACTCCATTTCTCCACATTAATTTAGGGAATTATGTTTGACCTCACTGTGACCTTGACCTTTGACCGATTTTGACCAAAATCTAATCAACGCTCGCCATCACCCTCCTGAATCACATGGTGTAATTTGACATTGGTAGCATCTTCCGTTCTCGAGTTATCGTGCCTACAAACAAACAAACAATCACACAAACAAACACACAAACAAACAAACATAAACGGAAGTGATCAATATACTTACGAAATCTAAAGATTTCGTAAGTAACAAACAAACAAACAAATAGAAAGGGGGTGAAAACAGTAACCTCCGATCTTCGATGGCGGAGGTTAATAATCAACGTGTGTAGAAGAGATCATGGATGTGCATGAGTGGGCATAAGAGGTTGTAAGGGGCAGCACATATGAAACAAATAAGGGTGACAAAACAACGAACACAGGGAGATGATTCCACAATTTGAGGAAGAAGGGAAACGAATGAATGCAGGTGGTAACCAGGCTGTAATTTGGGAGGATGAGCAGATGAGGTTTATTGGAGTTTTTTGGTCTACAAAGTCAAGGCTCATGGAAGAGCTATAACAGAACGGATCAGGATGCAACAGAACAGGAACAGCATTAACAGAGAGGAGGACATCAACAGCAGGGTTGAGGGACAACAAAAGAGAGAGAGACTTAGACAGAGAAGGGATGTGGGGAGGAATGAGGGGAAGGGGAGGACTATGGCGAGAACAACATAGATACAGAAGCAAACTCTCAGGAAGGAGAAGCTGGAAACTTGGAGAGGGGTGGGCTTGAGGAGCGTTAACGACAGTAGAAAAGATCATGGATTTGCATGGGGGATGATCTGAGATGGTGGTGAACAGCTGTCTTGAAAATCTGGAGGGAAGAACGATATTGAAGAGAATGTGGAAGTTGATTCCACAGGTGGAAAAGAGAGTAATGAATGAATGCAAATGAGCAGTGATTCTGCATTTGACGAATTTCATCAGAAGGGGGTTGTTGATGTACCGTGGGTGCCCTGCAGAAACCTGAGGGGGGAGGGATGGGGGGGGCAAAGCTTCCTCATCATAAATCCTGATTTCTTCTTGTTAGGAGAGTAGAAGTTGCATGTGCAAGGTGGAGTGACCTGGTCCGATTCCAAATTGATTTATCCGAGATGAGGTTGTTGAAGAAAGGGAAAGATTTCATATCAACTGTGATGATGGATTCCATGACCTTGCTGATGATTGGAAGTAAGCTTATAGGTCTGTAGTTTAGGGGATCAGTTTTTGCATCTTGTTTATGTAAAGCAGGGATGTTGGCTGATTTCCAAACAAATGGAAGATGACCTAGGGCAAACGATCGAGTAAAAAGGGCAGCTGGAGAGGATATGAAAGAGCAGTCGAGCAGGTTTATAGGAGACGTGAGCTGATGACTCTGCAACTGGACCGGACGGCAATGGTTGAAAGAAACTTCTCCATATTCTCTAGTGCGACAGGGAAGGGTGGGTACCAAGAGTGAGGGTTTGGGGGCACAAGATTTGGAAGCAAACACAGAATTGATGCATTCAGCCTTCTCATGAGCGGAGTCAGCTATGGTGTCATTTGAAGGAAAGGAATGGAATGGGAGTATACATCAGAGTCAACGAGGCACCACCAGGTTTTAGAGGAGGGAGACAACTCAGTCTTGAGTTTGGACAAATGTCATTTTCTGGCTCTCCTGAGAGTGGACACACACTTGTTGTGAACTTTGTGGAATGATCTGAGATTGCCTTTGGTTGGGTTTGCTGTCCAGGAAGAGAAGGAAAGTTGTTTCAAAGCAACTCCCTCACCACAGGATTCAATGTACCATGGGTGGGAAGAAAGGTAGGAAAAACTGAAGATGAGATTGGATGAATGTGTGCATATGGGAGAGCAGCTTTCTATGGCTGTGTTCCCAAGCTGATTTAATATTTAGGAGCATATATGAGATTAGTCATAAAGGGAGATGGCTGCTTACAGTCCCTGCCAGTCTGTCTGAGTGAACTTGCAGACTTGCCGGCGCTGAGGCAGCTCTCTGAGAATAGCCAGAGAGATGTCTCTTACAAGCATATGATCAGATGAACAAATGGAGGAGAGGAATAGCAGGAGACATTTGAAGGGACATTTGTCATCACCGGGTTAGAAAGGAGGATTTCCCTTTGGGAGAAATCTGGGTAGTAAAGTTTACAGATTGAGTCAGTCCTATGGAGTCACATAAGTTATTTGCCGAGGTGCCATGGCAGCTGAGAGAGGTACCAACACCGCACCAATTGGCATGGCGACAATCGAAATCACCACAAATGAGGAAGAGAGTTGGGATGAGTGGTTAAAAGTTGACCCATGTTGTCCGAGAGAGATAGATGTAAATGGAGTCAGAACTGTTTGAAGGACGGCAAAACACATAGACAAACTCGTACAGCACTCAGTAGAGCTCATACCTCAGCCAGGCTGGACAGTTTATGTTTTGTTTCCCACTGATCAGCCAGATCTGAAACTGGATCTGAATCAAACTCTCTTTGGCTTTTTATTGTCACGTACCCAACTCATCCACCAAGTTTTGTCATAATCCGTCCACAAACTTTTGAAATATCATGCTATACTGTATATTGTTTTTGGTCACATCGCTTCATGGTGAGGAATCACTTGAATAATTAAAAAATTCTCGACTCCAGATCCAGATCTGGATATTCACCAAAATCGAATCAATTTGGCCTTGTCACATACCCAACCTGTCCACCAAGTGCGGACTGAATCCGTCTACAACTTTTTGAGATATTGTGCTACAAGTCGTTTTTTGCTCTATCTCTCAATGGTGAAGGTCAGTTCAGGTCAGGTATGGGAGCATGCGCCGAAGCAGTATGTCACTGAGTCCACTTTCTGCCGGCACTCCAGGGGCCTCCAACTGGCCACCCCCCAGGCAGATTCCTGACACATCCCCATCTCCTTGAGATACTGATCAATCTGCTGTAACCACGAGGCACGTGGTCGGCCCATTGGCCTCTTCCACTCACGAGGCTCCCTTGCCGAGAGAATCTGGTGAGCAGGATCAGCATCAGGAAAACGAGCCACATGTCCATACAGCTGCAACTGATGCTCACGGACTATGCAGGTAACAAATCTCATTTGAGGCTCTCTCAGCAACCACTCATTGGACACAAAGTCCGACCAGCAATAGCCAGGGATTCTCCGAAGAGACCTGGTACCAAAGGAATTAAGTCTGTCTCAGATCCCTGGTCAGAGTCCAAGTCTCACATAGAGCAAGACTGGAAACACCAAGGACCTGAATCAAAGGGCAGAGGAGCTCCTTGTGAGCAAACGACCATCTATATCTAGTGCCCAACTGTGTCTGCGGATGTCCTCCTGCAGTTGGGTTACTTTTTCTTAGGAGGTTGGTGGCAGAATGGTGAAGAATCATTTTTAAAATTTCGAATATCCGGATCTGGATCAGGATCTTCACCAAAATCTAAACAATTTGTCCTTGTCACATACCCAACATGTTCACCAAGTCTCGTCTAAATATGTCCATAATGTTTTGAGATATCTTACTCACCGACAATCAAACAGACAGACAGGGTTAAAACGTAACCTTCGTCCACCTTCAGTGGCAGAGGTAACAACATGTAGGATCAGAGGGGAAGTCACAGGAAAAGGTATCCTGGGGGTTGGGAGATGTAAGTTCAGTCCAGAGAGGTGCAAGTTCAGTGAGAAATTGAGTTACTCATGTAAAGTGCAACTCTGCCACCAAGGTGGGGATCAGGCTTATGAAATCGGAGGAGGCAATAGCCGGGGAGAGATACGAAGGAGTTCGAGATATCCTGCGGGAGAAAGGATTCTGTTAAACAGATGATGTCCAGTTTATCAGCAGTGGCCTAGATTTAGAGATCTGTCACTGTCAGGTTGGAGCAGAGGCCTCGGATGTTTGAGGTCGACACAGTGAGGAACAGGGGAGGGTGTGGGACAGGGGGAGGCTTTGAAGGGATAGGGTGAGTTGGAATGGAGAAAGAGGGAACATGAAGTGGGGGGATCCTGAAGAGGGGGATACATAGAAGGGGTAGGGTTGGAAGGACGAGGGCGTGTAGGAGATGTGGGGGAGGATACTGACATGGAGGTGTTTGGCACCGTTCAAGGACGTGAAAGGGAATTGATTGTCGTGAGCAGACAACCTCTGCAAACTGGACTTTTCAAGAATTCCAAACTGGGCATACGGAGATGAAGATCATGGGGAGGGTGGAAATAATTTTTTATTGAAGGCACAGAGAAAGGAAAGGTGGTGCTCTAGGTATGGGATGAAAGTTGAAGGAGCAAACGCGAAGGTGATTGACAGATTTGGGAAATAATCCGTGTGAAGAAGAAGAGGAAACTATTATGATGAAGAAGAACACCTGGTTTACTCACGATGAGAAATGAGGAATTTGAAGCATTTTCAAATGTTTTTGAAAGCTTTTAAAGGAAGAATGAAGAAGCATTTCCATTCAATGAAGATTCAGTTTGGAGATATTGAGAAAAGAAAGAGATAAAGAATAAATTACAGGAAGTATTGGAGGAAAGAACTTCAGGCAGATTGAGATGGTTTTGGAGAGAAATTTTTATTTTTTTAAAATTTTTTTGTTGAAGCGACGAGGGTAGATAGGATAACGTTGATGCTGAATGGGAAATACTTGGGGAAAACAAGTATCAAAACAAGGACAGAAAAATTTCCATCCGGCTATCCGAGGAGTAGGCCTTGAGCAACACAAAAACGAATTTGGACAATACAGCACAAGAAGGCATGGTTAAACACGGAAAATTGGACCAAAAACACAAACGGAAACATAGGTCGAAAATATAACATGACGCATCCAGTTCGGAAAACTTAGCTTTAATGAGGTGGAAGCAGGAGCTGCAGATTCAACCGACACATGGAGCAATCTGCGAAGCAGAAACCACTGGACACCACATGCCTTCTCGAGGAACGCGTGTGACCTGGGGTGGTTTGGAAAAGGCAGTAATAGAGGGGGGCAGAAGCAAGGCCAGATGTTGGATTGTCTAAAATAGAGAGCCCTCAACTTGTCGCTGGTGGAGGAGTGACAGTCACTGGGAATCTGATTGTCTTGAAATTCTAATGATATGGAATGCCTGGTTTTCACTGCCTCAAAGTGGGAAGCAGGAGTGCCAGACCAGAGTGGGGAGCCATACTCCATATGGCAGCCTTGTACACTGTGATTATCTCGATACAGCTCAGGAATGTCTAATGTGAATGATGTCTTGCCTTTGATAATTGTTTGGTGATATGATCCTCCCACTAAAATTTATGGCAGATAATGACAAGAGTTCCAGCATCTGCACCCCTTTCAGTGGCTGTCCAGAGGAGCAGATTTGAGAGTTTTATTGCCGATCCTGTCGAGGGACACGATGAGAGCTTGTGACTTACCTGCATTGAAGGTCATGTTCAAAGTGGATGACTAGCGGCTTATGTTGTCCAGGTGTGATGAAAGAGATTCAGCAATGGCTGGCCTCTTACAAGAGTGACATATCATTCGACATCGACAGAGGACACGAGAATGGTTTGTTCTTTTACCTCTCAGTGTAAATGCGCCAGATTCCATTAGATCATGGACACCAAGGAGAGTCGGCCCTAGTTAGTCCTCGGATGGTAGATCCATGAAAGATGAGCTGTTTTATCCCGAGGGATGAAAGGAATGGCTCGTTTGCTAATGTACTCGCCTCTGAGCCGTCTGTTCCTGGATTTGTTTTCCTGTCCCAGTGCAGTGCTGGCAGGGGGCACTGTATCCCGGAGACCACCATCATTTTGGAAAGGACATTAATCCGACTGTCCCATATGCATTTCTATTCAGTTGTGGATGTTAAAGATCTCTGCACGAAATCTCGTAAACATGAGGAAGTGATGTGCCAGTATCTTGACTAAAAATTCCTATTATCCCCTGTCTAAAGCGATGTATGTGCTGAATTTAGTCAAGTTAATCGTAACTAGTAAGTTGTTGTTGTTTCATGGCTGCTGGTTGCATCATTTCTGGAAGCACAGCTGTGCTGCTGATGCAGAGCCCCGTCACCAATCAGCTGGTACTCATTCTGCCGATGACAGGCTGAGTCAAGCCACCTGGTGTTTTTTAAAGCCAAGACAGGGGGCTCAAACTCAAGACCCTAAGATTTGAAGATAGCCACCTTAACCGTTAATCCAACATCAGGCTTACTCGTAACTGTTAATAGATTTGTAAGTTGATATATTAAGCTAATTGGATATGGAAACAACACGAGGTAATATTACTTCATGTGCAGCTTCTGGCTGTTGGTTTCATCATTGCTGGGAGCACAGCGATACCGCTAATGCAGTGCCCCCTGTTACTCATTTTTCCGACCTTGGAAGGAATGACAGGCTGAATCAACCCACCTGATAAGTTCAAGCCCTGTCATACCATTAACCATCAAGACCCCAAGATCTTAAAGGTCAGCCACCTTAACCGTTATGCTAACACCAGGATTAACACCACCAGGTATGCTAGGTGAAATGGGCTCGTGCTTTGTCCAACTTTCGACATGCATTCTAAATTGTCACATGCTTGTGCAGACACGAAAAGCTGCACAGAAGCCGATTTGCTATTTTCAAGTGCTTACAGACACGTAAACAAACAAACAAACACTTCCACTCAACTCGTGCACACCATGAACGAAGACAAGGGGATAGAAAATGAACACTTTTTTATATCTCCTTAAACCCCGTACTACCCACTCCCATTACTTCTATCTCTTACTCCCCAGCTAAACTTACTTCTACCATCTTCCTACATACTTTGGGAGTACCTTTGTACCTGTGTCCTCCATCACTCAAAGGTTATTACGGAAATGGCGAATTCAGTGCATGTAGTTAAATAACTTCGTGTATTGCTTTCGTTATGAGGAGTCCATTAAGAATGTAAATATTACTTTAGATATACAGCAGGTGATATTTCCTTTCATTGTTCGTTATTAATTTATTGGCGATTTTGTTTCCCCCCCCCGCCCCCCCGCAACAACCTGCTCCCACTGCCAGGCTGGAGGTGTGTAGAACACTCCCAATGGCTGGTTCAAACTTTGCTTCAACAGACGTGTCCTGTTTGTGTTTGTATCGGCTGTTTCAAAGAGGGACCGGGGATGCAATATGGTGATAGATATTTAAAGGGCAGAATCTAGAATAAAGAAGTCATCTTTGTCATGAGGCTGTGGTGTCGATCTGCGTCGGCGGACAGGTAGAATGGAGATGAAATCAAGGAAATGTTCAGTCATGTATGGGAAGGAGAAGAAAAAGAAAAAGAAGAGGAAGAAGAAGAAGCTGACGTTCCACTGATGAAGGCTTAACACCCGAAACGTCAGCTTCTTGCTTCCTGCAGCGGTTAACATGCATGAATGAGCGTTTCGTTTGTTTCATCTATTATTTAAGGGGCAGACTGGAGAGTAACAGAGCAAGAGAGGAAGAGAGTTATGGCTGTACATTCGAGGCAGACAAAAAGTGGAGAGAATTCTGGTACACATCAGAGAGTTGTCATCAGGGAATTGAAGACATAACAAATGAGGGTAGAGGAGTCACATTCAGCATTTGAAGTGCTAGTGGCATTACTTCTGTGGTGCTTCTGTCTCCATTTGATATGATTAGCATTGGCACTCCCACCCTCCAGGCGATGTTAGCCCTCCAGGCGGAAGTGCCCTTCTTGGCCCACCTTTGGGTTTTTTATTACCTCCTCCACCGAAGGTGAAGGAAGTTATGTTTTCAACCCTTTCTGTCGGTTTGTCTGTCTGATTGTGTACAGGATATCTCAAAAAGTTGTGGACGGACGGATCCGGATGAAATTTTGTGGACAGGTTCGGTGGGCGACAAGAACAAACTGATTAGATTCTGGTGAAGATCCGGATCCAGATCTGACTACTAGAATTTATAAGCGATTCTTCACCATTGAGAGATCGGGCCAAAAACGATACATAGCATGATATCTCAAAAAGTTGTGGATGGATTCGGACAAAACTTGGTGGAAAGATTGGGTGTGTCGCAAGGACGAATTCGTTCGATTTTGAAGATCCGAATCCGGATCGGGATACGAGAATTATTTAATTTTTAAAGTCGCCAAAGCCAGTCGCCGACTGGGCATCCTCCGTGATGCAAAGTCCTTCCTCGGCACACCTGAGCTCTTGACCACAAACAAAACTTTCGTCCACAGCTTGATAGAGTACTGTTCTCCCCTCTAAGCTGGTGCTCCTGCCTCTCACCTTTCTCGGCTTCACGCTGTGGAAACCAAGGCATTTAGGATCATTGGCATCTCCCGTGATGAGGCTGAGTCTTTGGGCGTCTCACTCTCTCACCACAGGCAGGTCGGTTGTCCTTCTGTTTTCTACCGTCTCCTCTCCAGTCTCGCCGCCCCCCATCCCCCCCCTGCTCTCTCTGCGATTTGTCCCCACCATCTTTCCGCAGAGCGCTCAAGCTCAAGGCCAGCAACCCCCCTTCTGGTAAAACTACCAAAATCACGAATCACTACTCACCTTCACTCTTTCATTCCTCTTTTTCCCCGCCTTTGGAATAAACTCCCACATTCTCTTAAGTCCTATTCTTCTCTCCAGGCCTTCAAAACAGCTGGTCACCACCACCTCTTATCGTCCCCCATCCAAAACCACGATCTTTTCTACCCCAGTTAATCCACCCCAAACCAACCTTCTTCAAATTCCCTACCTTCCTTGTCGTGTAAGGACCTGCGCCAGTAGAGTACGTGGTTTAATCCATCGTGCGAGCCTGGTGCACGGGGTTACCGTGCAGGGGCGCTGTATCGTAGAAGGTTTGGCCTCGCCGGGCACGTTGTATCGTGTGTGTTATTAAAGTTGATTTCAACCTCACCAAGACTGGTGTTTGGCCTCGGTGCTCCGTTGGGGATTCCCTTTAACCAATCTGATGTGGTGGCAGCATCGGGATACGATTCCACACACTCTTCACCCCAGAGACAGCGATCGGAAGAACGTCACTGTTACGAGAGCCATCTTTGAACCACAATCGCACCTCACAAGAAGGTGAGCGGCCAACCAGCTCACTCTGTAGCTGTGTCATAAACATCATCTGTACAACGTGCCCGTCGTCAAAATGGCCACCACACACCCTGCACCAAAGCAGTGGTCACTTGGCAAGAGTGAAACGGTGAACTCGTTTGAAAATTGGAGACAATTTATTTATATTTTATCACTCGATCCCAACTTTGTGCCCTTCCTCACCGAGGACGTCACCTGGGAGAAGAAGAGCAGAGCGTTCCCTCTTAGTGGACTTGTGGATGATGGTGAGGATGTCCCCATTGTGCAGCGTCACACTGCCCAACAGAAGGTCACCGTACTGGAAGTTATGCTGGGTCAGATTGCAAACTACTGCCCTGTGATATCCCGCAACACCATAGTCTGAAACTCCACCTCTGTAGTCAACATATGGCAATCGATTCGACAACATTTTGGATTCCAGTCGACAGGCGCACACTTCATTGACTTTGCAGCGATACGCCATAACCCCGAAGAGCGCCATGAAGACTTATACCAACGCCTGATGGCGTTTGTGGAGGATAACTTGCTTCGACAAGATGGCGGCATCTTCCACCATAACCAGGCGATCACGGAAGATGAGGAATTATCTCCCTCGTTGGAGAACTTTATTGTGCTCACATGGCTTCGCCTTGTCCACAGTGGACTCCCTGGACTCGTCAAACAACGCTATGGAACTGAACTCAGGTCCCGCACTTTTGCCTCCATCAGACCGGAGATATCCCAGGCGCTTGACTCACTATTAGATTAGCTCCATGCTGCTGAAGATACAACGTCCTTGCGCACTTCAACGTCCCGACCACAGGTCCCCCACCCGGCATCATTCCCATCATCGTCAAAACCTCGTCAAGTCTTTTCGGGGACTCGTTCCAACAACCTTACGAAGTCCTGTCCTCTCTGCAAACAAGTACGCCACACTGATTGCAGTCATTTCCTCAGTGGGTGTCCTTTCCTCCCCGAACGAGATCGTCGGTACATCACCAGAGCATGCCATGTGGCTGACATAACTGAAGAGTCGGATGACGAGTCTGGAGACATAACATATGCCCATATGGACAAGGTAGTTAATAACATTGACTATACAGAACCGTCCACTATCTCGCGTGTCCAGACTCTCCAGTCTCCATATCTTGACACCTTCCACGGCCACCACACAACCCGAGTTACCATCGACAGTGGGGCCACAGGTAACCTGATTCGTGAGACAACTGTAAGGAGGTTTGGAGCCAAGATTCAGAAGAGTGCACAGTCCGCTCATCAGGCTGATGGGTCTTCTCCTCTTCAAGTGGTTGGTGAGACCAAACTGACACTGACTCATGACAGAAGGGAATTTCAGTTTGAGGACCTGGTTGTCGAAAATCTTGACGTAGAAGTACTAGCAGGAACACCTTTCATGGAGTCTAATGACATCTCAATCCACCCTGCGAAGCATCAAGTTATCCTGGGTGACGGCACCACATACGTTTATGGTTCTCAGGAAGGGAGCCTTAATCGCCATGCAGTATGCAGAGCTCATGTCGTATGTGCCCCACCCCACACAACTACTCTGTGGCCCGGTGAGTTCATCAAAATGGTCCTTCCATGTGACGTGTCGAGTATTGACTCAGCGTTCGCACTCGAACCTCGCACGGATGCCCCCAGTACAAGGTCGCTGCAACCCATTGAGTACTGGCCCCCACAGAGTGTCATCTGTCGCATCAGCGGGAAGGTTCGGATCCCCAATTTAACCAACGAACCACGAGTTCTCAAACGACATGAGCAATTTTGCCAAATCCACCCTGTGTACATACCCGAAGAACACCCAGATGACTATCCGAGACCAGCCCCCTCCCCCCCAAATTAAAACGCACACTCACTTCATTCTCAGGACACTCTTCGACTGTCACCCTTAACCCTGACAATATGTTCGCTCATGACACACGATCAAAGTTTTGTGCCCTTCTTGAAGAGTATGATGAAGTGTTTGACCCAGTGTTCCAAGGCTACAATGGTGCTGCAGGCCCCTTTGAGGCTGTTGTTAACATGGGCCCCGTTCAGCCTCCACAACGCAAAGGCCATCTACCACAGTACGCGCAAGATAAACTGTGATCTACAACACAAATTTGATGAACTAGAAAAGCTTGGAGTCTTTTCTCGCCCTGAGCACATGAGGATTACTGTGGAATACCTGAATCCTTCATTCTTGATCAACAAGCCCAGTGGTGGGTTCCACTTAGTCAGAGCCTTTGCTGATGTGGGCCGATACAGCAAGCCCCAACCCTCTCTTATGCCAAACGTAGATTACATCCTCCGCAAAATTGCTCAGTGGAAGTATCTAATTACTACCGACCTTACGAGTGCCTTCTACCAAATCCTATTATCTCGCCAGTCCATGAAGTACTGCGGTGTAGCCACACCCTTCCGGGGAATATGTGTGTATACCAGATCCGCTATGGGTATGCCTGGATCAGAGATGGCACTCGAAGAACTCATGTGTCGTGTCCTTGGTGATCTCTTAGAGAAGGGGACCGTCGCCAAACTCGCTGACGACCTCTAGTGCAGTGGTGGCACATTGGACGAACTTCTCCAGAACTGGAGAATGGTGTTGCAGGCTCTGCGTAAATGTCGACTTCGCCTCTCTGCTACGAAGACAGTTGTATGTCCAAAGAGCACCACCATCTTAGGATGGATCTGGTTTAGTGGTGCTATCCAGGCCAGCCCACACAGTGTAGCTACACTCTCTACTTGTTTGGCTCCTGAGAAGGTCAGGGGAATGAGATCCTTTATCGGGGCATATAAGGTTCTCGCTCGTGTTATCCCCAACTGCTCCGCTCTCTTATCCCCCTTGGATGATGTTGTGGCTGGATGCCAATCACTGGACAGAGTTGTGTGGACTGATGAGTTACATTCTGCCTTCCACAGAGCCCAAGCTGCTCTTTCGTCAGCTCGTACAATTACTCTTCCTCGTCCAAGTGATCAGCTATGGATCGTGACGGATGGTTCTGTCAAAAACACAGCATTGGATCAACTCTGTACATCACGCGCAATGGAAGACCTCACCTTGCGGGTTTTTTAGCGCAAAGTTTCGCGGACGCCAACCTACCTGGTTGCCATGTGAAGTAGAGGCCCTTTCCATTGCTGTATCAGTAAAACACTTCAGTCCCTTCATTATCCTATCTAAACATCATGCATCCATCCTCACCGATAACAAGCCGTGCGTACAAGCGGATGAGAAGCTCTGTCGTGGCAAGTTTTCAGCGAGCCCTCGTCTATCCACATTCCTGTCCACAATCAGCCGTTATCAAGCGACAGTACGACACCGCGCAGGATCCGCCAATGCCCCATCTGATTTTTCCAGCCGCAATGCACCAGACTGTACCGACACCTCCTGTCAAATTTGTGCATTCATAAGACGCGAGGAGGAGGCCGTAGTCCAGGACATGACATTATTTCCGGCCGAACCAAACTACCCTTCACCAACAGAACTGCCTGGATAGCAGTTCAGGCAGAATGCGCAGACTCAAGGCGGACTCATGCCCACCTGATTCAGTGCACCCGCCCATCGAAGAAAACAACCAACATCAAGATGTCAAACGTTACCTCCAGGTTTCGTCACTTTCCAAAGATGGCCTAGTGGTAGTCCGTCGGGACAAGCCCTTGTCCTCGGCATGTGAGTGCATTATTGTCCCACGTCAGGTAGTCAATGGCTTACTAACAGCATTACACATTCAACTGGATCACCAGAATCGTCATCAACTCAGTTCTGTGATTCACCGTTATTTTATGCTCTTGACTTGGACAGAGTAATCGATCAGGTAACCTCGAGGTGTCACCAGTGTGCTGCATTGCGCAACATTCCTCATACCATTACTAAGCAGTCCACTGGAGAACCCACTAATGCTGTTGGTGTATCCTTCGCAGAGGATATCATCAAACGCAATCACCAGCTAGTTCTCATATTGCGAGAATGTTCCAACTCCTACACTACATCGTGCATTGTGGAGAATGAACAACACATCACTCTACGCGACAACTTGATCCGCTTATGCATAGAGCTCCGGCCATTGGATGGACCACTTGCTGTCATCCGCACCGATCCGGCTCCCGGCTTCACAAGTCTGGTCCACGATGAGCTTCTTAAACATCACCGGATGTGTATCGAGATTGGTCGCATTAAAAATCCCAACAAGAATCCCATCGCCGAGAAGGCAGTTCGTGAATGTGAAGACGAACTTCTACGACAGGAGCCGATGGGAGGACCAGTAACTCCACTAACCCTCGCACTGGCCACCGCCGGTATGAACTCACGAGTTCGTGCATGGGGACTCTCGGCCCGAGAGATGTGGTGCCAGCGGGATCAGTTCACCAATCAACAAATCCCTTTCTCGGACTTACAAATGATACAAGCCCAACACCATCTTCGCTCCATAAACCACCCCCATAGTGAGAAGTCGAATGCACCCATGGGGTCCGTCAAGCCCAATGTGTCAGTGGAAGTCGGTGATTTGATCTATTTGTACTCTGATCGTAACAAGTCATGCGCAAGAAACCGCTACCTCGTCTCTGCCACCGATGGACCCTGGTGGAACATACGTAAATTTGTGGGGTCCCAATTGAGGAGTGCAGCTTATCGGGTGAAAAAGTCTGAATGCTACAAAGTCCCAGACTACTGGAAGGATACGCTCCCACTCCCTCGCAATCGGGGGATATGGTGTTGCACAACAAACCGAGGACGTATGCCTCCAACCAGCAACAAAACCACCAGACCCCCCTTCATCCCCTATGAGCCGTCTTCACCTGCCGACAGTGCTGAATCCTCCCTAATCCCTAGTAGCCAGGTACCAGATCTAGGTTCTGATGCATCCCCGAGGTTCAACACCTGTAGACCTGGTTACTCCAAAGCCATCGGCGACACCTGTGAAGAACATCCAACGGTGTACCCAACCGTCTGGACACCAAGACGCTCCAACCGTGTACGTTAGCAGCCCAAACACTTCAAGGATTTTATTTTGGATGCTGAGAGTCATATTGTGGTCACAATGCTTGCAGAAACTGTCATGGGGCAGAATAATCCCCGAGACCGGAGGGCAGTCTACCCGGTGATGGTCTCAGTATATCTGACTGACTGGTACATGATTTATGTGACCTCCTCCAGGTTAAGTGACCATTCTCCTTGTTTAACTTTGTGTACTCTGCCTCAGTATCTGAAGCCATGTACTGTCACCTACTTTCTTCATTTATAACACCAAGCATGATAGTAGATAAATGACCTTGTAAAAAAAAAGGAAAAAAAGTGGTTACACCAGTAGAGTACGTGGTTTAATCCGTCGTGCGAGCGTGGTGCATGGGGTTACCGTGCAGGGGCTCTGTATCGTGGAAGGTTTGGCCTAGCCGGGCACGTTGTATCGTGTGCGTTATTAAAGTTGATTTCAACCTCACCAAGACTGGTGTTTGGCCTCAGTGCTCCGTTGGGGATTCCCTTTAACCATTCTGGCGCTGAAAGTCCCTGTAATGTCCAACTTGTATGCCCCATGTTCCCCGCCCCATCCACCTCCCTTCCACAGATCTTCTCAAGTGTCTGTTCCCCACTCTTTTGTCCTTCCCTCTCCCACCACTCCTGTCTCCTGCTCCCCTTGTTGTGCATTTCTGTGTGTTAGCTCTTATACTAGCCTCGACAATGTATAGAAAAAAATTAATAATAATAATAATAAAGTGATTGTTCACCATTGAGAAATAGGGCCAAAAACGATAGAGTACTATAAAAAACAAAAAAATAGGGCATAGCATGATATTTCAAAAATGTATTGCGCCCGATATGTTCTCGTGGATCAGGCATTACGTGGCAGAGATATGCGCTTTACCGAGTACCCTTCTCGTTTTTTTTAATACAATGTCGAGGCTCGTATAAGAGCTAACACACAGAAACACACAACAAGGGGAACAGGAGACAAGAGGGGAGCAGGAGACAAGAGGGATGGGAGAGGGAAGGACAAAACAGTTGGGAACAGACACTTGAGAAGATCTGTGGAAGGGAGAGAAATGGAGCGGGGTACACAAGATGGATACTCGAGGGACTTTCAGGATGTTACACGACAGGGACTTTCAGGAAGGAAAGCAGGGAATTTTAAGGAGGTGGGTTTGGGGTGGATTCTCTCTCTATCGAGTGCAGCCTGTGGCTGCTGGTTGCATCATTGGTTGGGACGCGGCTATGCCGTTGATGCAGTGTCCCCCTTACCAGTACACTGGTACTCATTTTGCCGACATCGGAAGGATGACAGGCTGAGTCAACCTCCTGGTGTATTTTAATTCAGTGGCCAACGGGGCTTAAACTCAGGGCCCTAGGATCCCAAGCCGCCACCCTAACCACTAAGCCAACACCAGGCTTGGGGTGGATTAGCAGGGGTAGAAAAGATCATGGTATTGGATAGGAAAAGATAAAATATGGTGGTGAACAGCTGTTTTGAAGACTTGGAGGGAAGAGTGGGATTGAACAGAGTGTGAGAGTTTGTTCCAAAGGTGGGGGAAAAAAAAAGAGGAATGAAAGAGTGAAGGTGAGGAGTGATTCCTGATTTTGGTAGTTTTACCAGAAGGGGGTTGCTGGCTGACCTTGAGTGCTCTGCAGAAATTGGGGGGGGAGGGACATATCTCAGACAGAGTAGGGGGGCAGGCCGTGGAGTAGACAGTACAAGACAGAAAGACCACCGACCTGCCTGCGGTGAGACAGTGAGAGACCCAAAGACTCAGCCTCATCGCGAAGGCATCAACGATTCTAAATGCCTTGGTTTCCACAGCGTGGAGCCGAGAAAGGTGAGAGGTGGGAGCACCAGCCCAGAAGGGAAAGCAGTTCTCCATCAGGCTGCAGACGAAAGGTTTGTATGTGGTCAGGAGCTCAGGTGTGCCAAAGGAGAACTTTGCATGATGGAGGATTCCCAGTCACAGACTGGCTTTGGAGGCCAGGTTGGAAATGTGGCTTTCTCAGGAAAGATCATGGCAGATGGAGAGACCCAGAAGCTTGAATGAAAGGACTTCTTCAAGAGGATTGTTAAGAAAGTAGATTGGGGGGTGGAATGGAGTGGGGTTTCAGACTGTCCTTTCGGAGAGACATAGTGAGAGTGTGAGATTTGTCAGGATTGAAAGACATGTTCCACGTGTTGGACCAGCTTGTGATTTTATCCGGATCTCCGGAGAGTGAAGAGGCTGCTGCTTGCCGAACTGAGGGATGACAGATGGAACGGCAGAGGGTGAAGTCATCGGTAAAGAGTGGACAATTTAAACTGGGATATTTTATGAGACACACTGTACACCTGAAATTATTTTTGGGACCTACTGTAATCATATTTGGCCTCGCTGGACTACACTGTAAAGTTTTTGTGATGTAAAAGGCAAAAAGTGTTCAATATACACATAGTGATCGCTGTTTTTTTCCTGGGACATACTATACCTGAAAATTATTTCTGGGAGATACTATAATTACTTTCCCATTGCAGACAAGTCAGTGGTCTCTCTGTCTTCCACCACCTCCTTCCTGGTTTTGCACCCTCTGCTCTTTCAGTGCTCTGTCCAACTCCCACCCCCCCCACCCCACATTCTAAGTTTCTTCTGGGTGCACATGGTCCACCAGCAACCCCCTTCTGGAGAAACTCCATAAATGCAGAATCTCTACTCATCTCCACTCATTCTTGTTTGATTCCTGTGGCATTCCTCTTTTTTTTGTTCCTCTTTTTTTTCCCACCTGTGAAACCAACTTCCACTTTCTCTTTAATCTCATTCTTCCCTCCAGGTCTTCAAGACACCTACTCATCACCATCTCAGACCATCCCCAATCAAAAATCATGATATTTTCTACCCTTGTTAACCCCCACCCCAAACCCTCCTCCTTCCAAATTACCAGTTTTTCCTTCCTGAGAGTTTCCTTCCGTTTGTTCAAGGCCATCCCACAGAGCAGTTCGGCCCAGATGATGGTGATGCCCACAAGCAGCGGGCGGTTAATAACAGGGACTCCCCATGCATGGGGGCAATCCCAGAGTTCACAAAGGTTGTGGCCACGCGATAGTTGAACTTTCGACATGGCGACGTCAACATCTTGCTCTCTCTTTGCTTCGCCATCTGAGGAAGAGACGGCCCTCCCATCTTGCCTCCTTCATTGCCATTCCAACAGGTCCATCACTCTGAGCTGCACTCCATCCGAGCAGCACTGACCCGCATGCCCACACTATTGTGGTGGAGCCCTAACCAGCTCGTGCCAGCCACAAGCCCTCACCTGTCTGTATTGTTCATTGTGTGTATGTGTCTGGTAAGTGGTGCCATTAGGGAGGTGAGGCTTTATCGACTGCCTAGTGTTCATAAGTTCAGTTTTTCATTCCTCACCTCCCCTATTTGTTGTCCTCATGTGCCCAGATCTGTCTGGGTTTTGTTGGCTTGTCTATCCTCATGTTGCATTTCATTATTAAAAACCTTTGTATTATCAAGAGAGGTTTTTCCACCTTTTGCTTCCCGCTGATTGGGCCACCAAGTTCGGCCTCGGATTCGAGCGATCCTTGCGGTTTTCTAATGGTGAAGAACAGTTTATTGAATGCAGTGTGAATTTGTTAAGCTCAGTTATCTTCACGAGTTAAACCGGTTGACAGGACAGTATATATTGTGTCAATGGAGGGATGGGTGTAGTTTGGTGAAACTGGATTACTCCCTTGAATTCTAATTATAAAATAATTTTCTTCTAATGTGGTTACTTTTGGATTTTGAAGAAAATCGAGCATGTTATAGATATTAGAAGCACGTTCAAATATAGCGTGTTCAAAATTGGCACGATGACCACTCACAACATCCACTTCCATTGTGATGGATGTACGTCTAAGACTCAAAGTGATACATTTTTGGGGGAAAATTTCTACCATCATGAAAAATGGCTGCCATCTTGGCTTTTTTGATGACCAACGTTTTTTTATTTTTTATTTTTCCAAACAAGTGTCTCTTTTATAGATGTCCTTTTGTTTTCCAGCAAGCTCTGCAGCCTGAGCAAAAAGAAGCCAGTGAGTCAACCCCAGTACCACCAGCAGTACAGTGACTCTTCTAGATACATCTCAGGGCACTCACTCGTTAGCTTTGGAATCAGAGATTGATAAAAAGTGCAACTGGGGGGCATAAAACCTGCCTCCTGCTACTGGTTGCATCATTGATGGCGCTTAATCGACAGGAGAGCCATTGATTGTGGTTTTTATCCAAAAAAGTCTCAGCCTATGTGGTCAAATCACAGCAACACAAGGATTGGATTTGATCTCAAATCCCATCCTTTGTTGCAGATACCGTTGGGTCGCATTGTCACAAATGGTGACCTCGCACCTTACACGTCCAACTTGTATCCAAATATTGTCCAACTGATATCCCAAAATCCAGGCTCACTGCTCACCTCCCCTCATTTGTTCTTCTTTTCTCTCGGCTGTGGAATCAACTTCCCCAGTCTGTTTATTCCCATTCTTCCCTCGAGGGCTTCAAGATAGCTGTTCACCACAACCTCAGGTCACCCTCCATCCATACTCATGTTCTCTTCTACCCCAAATGACCCCATTGCCAAGCATTCTCTTTTTCCAGTTTATTGAGATTTCCCCCCCCCCCTTCCCGTTTGTTTGCTTTCGGTTAGTTTGTTCCTCTTCTGTTTCATCCCACTTTCCCCTTCCTCTTCTTGCTGTGTTTCATTCAGCTTGTGTGCAGCTTGTTCACCCCATGCGTCCTTCTCCCACCTCTCACTTCTACGCTGTTGTTGGTGTTTCCTCCTTTCAATTTTGCTCCCTTCTATTCTGCTCTAGCTCTTCCACAAGCCTCGATCATGTACACAAAAAATATAAGTGACAAGACCAAAGGAGAATCAGCATGCCAATTTATGTGTTTGAATCACCATTTGAACGATTGTTTCACTTATCTGTGCTCCTAATGGGATTTTTGATGTTACAATTTATTCTTATATGTTACAAGGTGAAAGAACAACTTTACAGTTTATTCCACAACCACACAACCAGTTAGCAGAAGGGTCCTCTGGCTTAACCATATCCTGATGGACAGCACACACATTGATGCTACGCCAGGCTTGTGAAACACCAGAGTGATAATGTCTAACTAAGTCTTGATTCGAACCCAGGTTAGACAGCTCAGAGAGAAGTGCACACACCTCTAAGCTATCCTGGCAGCCCTTTCGCATTTCATTTGTGATTTTCGGAGATTATTACTTCCGTCACTGAAAGGGAAGGAGGTGATGTTTTCACCCCTTTCTGTCTGTTTGTCACCTCCAGGTCACAATTTTAAACCAATCTTCAAGAAACTTCACCGCGTGGTAGAGTTTGTCAGCCTATTGTTATTCTATGTTATTCTCTCCCCTCCTCCTCACTCTCCCATCCTCTCCCTCCTCCTCACTCTCCCATCCTCTCCCTCCTCCTCACTCTCCCATCCTCTCCCTCCTCCTCACTCTCCCATCATCTCCCTCCTCCTCACTCTCCCTCTCCCATCCTCTCCCTCCTCCCTCCTCCTCACTCTCCCACCCTCTCCCTCCTCCTCACTCTCCCACCCTCTCCCTCCTCCTCACTCTCCCTCCTCCTCACTTGTAAGGAAGAAGCCTATTGTTTTTGAGGTCATAAGGTCAACATAGGCCAAAGGTCCACAACTTAGGTGATATTTCTAAAATCCTCAATTTTCATCCAAATAATTTGAAAGTTGAAGAGGATATATATTTCAGGTCACTGAATTCAACCACCAATTATTTTGGAGGTCCACATCGGCAAAAAGGTCAACAACATAGGCCGAATTTCTAAAATTGTCAATTTCCATCCGATGCACTTGAAATTTGAATAGGATTTGCATATTTGGTCATTGAATTAAACCACCAATTATTTTTGAGGTCAAATTTGTTTTATGGATTTTGCAAGTATTTGCAAAATCTCCCATCTCCCATCCAGATTTTTAAACGAATTTTTTTTTTTAATGCATCAATATTTAATGATTCTGCAGTCCCAAAAGCTACTTTTTTTAAATAATTTTTTTACTAACAAACAAATAGAAAAATAAAGATATTATAAGGAAGTATGACTTAAGTGGAATCTAACAATATATAAATCAGTTTAGTAAAGCTTAAAGAAGTGTACCAAAATCATTTCCAAAGTTAGGCATGAGGCACAACTCTTATCTTATTTCGGCTTTAACCTAACACACAGCCCTGTAGCAACTACCAATGCTCATTGTTACATCTTATTATATCCTGGCAATTATAAAAATAATCACTGTTCACTTTGTACAATGGATCCAAGTACATTTGTCCAAACAATTTGATATGAAACTAGAGGGGGAGCACTCAGGAGAGTGCAAAACCTCCGCCGCCAATACTGCTGGGTCACTCAAGTGAACCTTATATCTTATTCATTAAATATGATGTCTACAGTGCTGACAGAGTAATAGTTTTCTCCATTTTTTTTTTTGGGGGGGGGAGGGTTGGAAATCACTTAAAACATGTAGAAATGCAAAAAAAAAGAAATCAAAATTTTGTTGAAAAAAAAGTTGCAAAAATTTTTTTTTCTCTAACAATTTTTTTTGGGGGGGGGTTGGGTTGGAAATCACTTAAAACATGTAGAAATGCAAAAAAAAAATTTTTCACTTAATTTCTTTTTGAGGGGGGGTAACAATTTTTTTGGGGGGGGGGGGTTGGAAATCACTTAAAACATGTAGAAATGCAAAAAAAAAATTCTCTCGCAATTTTTTTTTTGGGGGGGGGGGACCAAGTCCAAAATTTAATGGCATGATCCTTGGACCATACCTAACCCCCCACCAAGTTTTGTCGAAATCCATCAAGGAGTTTTTTCCGTAATACTGTTCACAAACAAACAAACAAACAAACAGAAAGGGGAGAAAACAGTAATCTCCATCCATCTTCGAAGATGGCGGAGGTTAATTATGAAAAAAAAAAAAGTTGAATCAGATATTGTACCTACATTTACAAATGGATGTAGACTTTCGTACAATGGTACAATCGTACAATCGTAACCAAGTATATAAATAATTAGATATGCAAATGAATACTTATAATGGTGATTATTATGATCACATTATGTCTTAATTTGTAGTTGAGATTGGCGGCGACCTTAAACTAAAATATCCTTTTTTTAATGTGAGTTAAAGTAACCACATACTTGTTCAGACCAAAAAACACAACAATTTGATCATTGTGGTGCCAACTTATGAACGTTTGGTATGGCTTCCACTTCAAAAGCACACCTATTGCTTTTATTCTACATCTTTCATCGAACATGTTTTTTTTTAAATAGCGGGCCTTTTAAAAAATAGAAGGGATTGAGAACAACTCTTGAATTTTCTACCACAGTTTGCCTATGTATGTGTCTTTAAGTGACAAAAATTTTAAAGAGCTGTTTAACTGTCAACATGGTGAACACTTGGGGTAAAACCGGGGTAAATTTCAGTGTCGTTGAGTCTGGAGCAAAGTTCAGACATCTATAGCACCCAAGATTTTGCTCCAAAAGGTTTCAGTTTTCTTGTGTAAATGATCCAATCACTAGATTATGTAAATCAGGCAACAAAATTCTTCATGATGAATAAACTGACTGTTGGCAGCAATTTGAAAACTCAAATTTTTTTGACTGCATGTTACAAATCACTACTTTGAAAGTACTTATCTTAAAAAGTATTTTAAGTAGAACATTTTTTATGTCAGATTCTGAAAGCCTCACTAATAGACACCATTTATGTGAATTTTCAGAACTCTTTGTAAAATTCTGGAATTTAGAGCCCTCCAAAAATGCTTCAGATACAAATCTGCAACTCGCGACTGCCAGAATTGAAACACCCCGAGGGTGTTTGTAGGGCCATATCTCGGACAAGACTTGGAATTTTGAGCTATAACTTGGCAAACCTTCCTCATATATGTTAAGGTAGCTTTGAGAATTTTTTCAGAAAAATCTGAGGGGGGTCACCGCAACCCCCGGCTGAAATGACATGGAATGAGCTTATATGATTTTGGTTTTGAGGATTGGATCTCATGGACTAAATAAGTGTCGAAATGTGGAATAAAATCTGAAAATGTTAAGAAATTAGTGGGTTTTTTTTTTTTTTGCAGATGTGTCCCATTCCCATTCAGCTTAATATTGCTTTCCAAGCCAGCCATTCCTTATAAACTGTCTTGTTGGAGTGCTTGCTTGAGTGCTTAAGCCACTTGGTGAGCATTCTATAAGCTGATTGGTTGTTGTTTCCAAGCCATGGCGATACACGGAAAAAGTACCGACACTGTCTCTTTGCTAAACGCAACCAACAATACATTGATCAATGTACAAAGTGCAGGCCTAACCTGCCTGCATCGGGTCCTGTGGTTTCTCGGGAAGTGCCTCGCCCACTGAAAATGTTGTGCAATTTTTATTTTTTTTAATCTGACATTGCTTTGTTTCACCTATTTGTGTGATCTGCTTTCATTATATCACCCATCATTTTGACATAGATACATATTAAATAAACAAAAAGTGCACTCGATAAAGGACATTCCTCTGCCGGGCTGATTAGTTTACGTTTGGTATCCCACTGATGGGCCGTATCTGGATTTGGGCCTGAACTAAAATTTAATCGGCTTGTTATTGTCACCTAACCAACTTATCCACCAAGCGTCGTCCGAATCTGTCGACTTTTTGAGATATCGTGCTGTATGCTCTACCCAATGGTGAAGAATCATTTTTTAAAATATCCAATCCGAATCCAGATCTTCACCAAAATCGAATCAATTCTTCCTTCTTACATACCTAACATGCTCACCAAGTTTTGTTCGAATCCGTCCACAACTTTTTGAGATATCCTGCTACATGTCATTTTAGCCCAATCACTCAATGGTGAAAAATCCTTGATGAAATTGAAAACCAAGAAGTAAAGAGCAAAGATGGAGTTATCAGGAGGAACTTGGATAGGATTCTGGTTTCAGCAGCTACTCCACAACCCTCAAACCTATCCAGGCACAGCCAAGCGAGTCTGACAGAATTTTTTTTGCAAGAATTAACTTCTCCTTAGAGAGATAGATAATGAACGAGAGTAATAGAGAGAAGAGAAATCAAGAATTAGATTGAATAAAGAGAATTGTGAAAAGAAATTAAAAAATAAAAATAAAAATTCTCTCCATGGTGAAGAATCACTTGAACAATTAAAAAATTCTTGGATCCAGATCTGGATCCGGATCTTCTCCAAAATTGAATCATTTCAGCGGCGTCACGTACCCAAGCTCTCCACCAAATTTTGTCCGAATCCATCCACATCTTTGAGGTTATTTTGTTCACAAACAAACACACAGACAGACAGACGGACAGGGGTGAAAATATAACCTCCATCCACCTTCGATGGCGAGGTAATAACATCCTTCAGCCTCATATTTAGGGTTTCGCCATTTTGTTTTGAGCTGTGAAAAGCATAGTATGACATTTTGTGTTCTCTGCGGCTTGATATACTTTTTAATTGAATTTTGCTAATTTTCCACTTGAATTCCTCTTTTAAAGAACTTTGTGAAAAGGTAAACATTTGTGGCTGTCATTTTGATGGTGTGTGTGTGTGTATGTGTATGTGTATGTGTATGTGTATGTGTATGTGTATGTGTATGTGTATGTTCATTAAACATAACATTATCATTCTCTTTGCTAACCCTCTGCCTCACTCCCACCCCCACCCCCCAATCTATCTCTACCTCTCCCTCTTCTTCTCTTCTCTCTTCTCTCTCCATCCTCACTCTCCCATCCTCCCCCCCCCCCCAATCTCTCTCTCTCTCTCTCTCTCTCTCTCTCTCTCTCTCTCTCTCTCTCTCTCTCTCTCTCTCTCTCTCTCTCTCTCTCTCTCTCTCTCTCTCTCTCTCTCTCTCTCTCTCTCTCTCTCTCTCTCTCTCTCTCTCTCTCTCTCTCTCTCTCTCTCTCTCTCTCTCTCTCTCTCTCTCTCTCTCTCTCTCTCTCTCTCTCTCTCCTCCTCCTCACTCTCCCTCCCTCCCCCCCCCAATCTCTCTCTCTCCCCTCCTCCTCACTCTCCCACCTCTCCCCCCAATCTCTCTCTCCCACCCTCTACCCCCTCCCCAATCTCTCTCTCCCCCATCTCTCTCCCTCCTCCCAATCTCTCTCCCCCCCAATCTCTCTCTCTTTCACCCCCATCTCTCCCCCCCAATCTCTCTCCCCCCCACTCTCCCACCCTCTCCCTCCTCCTCCCTCTCCCTCCTCCTCACTCTCCCACCCTCTCCCTCCTCCTCACTCTCCCACCCTCTCCCTCCTCCTCACTCTCCCACCCTCGCCCTCCTCCTCACTCTCCAACCCTCACCCTCCTCCTCACTCTCCCACCCTCGCCCTCCTCCTCACTCTCCCACCCTCGCCCTCCTCCTCACTCTCCCACCCTCGCCCTCCTCCTCACTCTCCCACCCTCGCTCTCCTCCTCACTCTCCCACCCTCACTCTCCCATCCTCTCCCCTCCTCCTCACTCTCCCACCCTCACTCTCCCACCCTCGCCCTCCTCCTCACTCTCCCACCCTCACTCTCCCATCCTCTCCCCTCCTCCTCACTCTCCCACCCTCTCCCTCCCTCTCCATCCTCCTAACTCTCCCTCCGTTCGAGATGGAGCAAAATGGTTTCAACACTTTAGGTGGGGAATGACCTCAACATTATGCATAAAAATATTGCCATCCTCGCTCTCAAAGTTTGGGCGGTCGTATGATTTTTATGTCAAAATTCTCAGTTTTCTAAGTTTTTGACCTTGTGGCCTTGACCTTGGGACAAAAATGAAAAATCGGACAACGACAAGTTTTAGATAATTCATTTTGCTATTCAAACCGAAGAACCCATTCCATTCAGTCAATTCCCTCTGAGAAGATAGATTTTTAATCCAACTACCCCCTAAAAAAGGCTATTATTGGGTCGTGGCTCCGCCCACAATGGGCGTAGCCACGCCCTCATCCTGGAAAACACAACTAGACATTGATATCGAACACATAACCAAGTTTCATCAAGATCGGATCAAAGTGCACGGAGTTATGCTCTGGACAGACAGACACAGACAGACAGACAGACAGACAGACAGACAGACAGACACACAGACATAACGAGTATAGTGGTCACTCTGGCTGGCGCTCGTGAACCAATTAATCGTGCTATGGCTAACAAATTGGTGGGAGTGGTACTCTGAGTACGAGTACTCGTGTTGGAAGTGAAACTCCAACATATGCTGTGATTGTCCTGTGAGCCGAATATGAATGCGTCAACAGACCTGAGCTTTGAGTTGCAATCTTTTTGTGTGGTCACTCCACATCTCACATCATGGTCATCATTGATCCATGATGGGTGATGTCCGAAATGACACATCAAATGCCAGTTTTTCAGAACGAAAGAACGAGTCAAATTTAAGAGTAAAGGTATTCCTGTCTCTGTCTGTCCAAGCAATTACCATAGTGTGCCTTTCCATTTAGTAACTACAGGGATCTGGGCTCTCAGACAAAAGCAGCTGTACATTTGTCCTGCACCTGTTTTTAAGCAGTGATGACGTCACAATGACTTGTAAGTGCCCCTTGCATGAAAATTGCTCCAAATCCTTAGCCATATGTAGCTTTGGTAGTGTGCTGCAACAAACAAATTGAGTTAGCGGGGGCACTTAGGAATGGCATATTTCTTTTTTGAGATAAAGTCACCAGGCAGACATGCCATGTCCATGTAAAATGAACGCTCATTGTTTAACATTAACCTTTATCCTTGCTTTGATCATCACATCAGACTCAACACTGGCACTTGTGTGTAACCCAAGATAGTAATAGAGAGAATGGCCAGGGTGGGACAAACAAATGGTTCGAGATGATGCTTGTTACCATTGGCAAGGACAACATCCCAGGAAGCGCTACCGGCTCTAACAAGCAACATCTGCCTCAATTACTTGTAATTGTCGCTGAGCTACAAGGCAGAAGAGAGGTACGGCTGTGTCTTGCGTCTGCTATTTTCCTGGCTATGACAACAAGCCAGCTCGATACACATGTATCACTGCATCGATCGGCGATGGTTTGGTCTCTGTGATCGGTCAGATTATGTCATCATTCAATAGCCTGGCTTTCGCTTGTACATTCTTGCTGTCATCGCAAGAAATCTTTGTTTCCCACTGTCGTGGAATATGAAGGTCAATTAAAGGATCATTTGAAAACCGGTCTCAATAACACTGTCAATTAGATTTTATGACCAAAAATTTGTTGTAAAGTTTGTAATGCATCCTGCAAAGTGCCTTCGGTTCAGCTGTGTCACCGTAGATCATTTAGATCTTTCTATTTTCTGCCTGACAATTCCCCAAATTTTGGTCTTGCTATTCGGGCCTCATAGTCGTACAATGATTTTCCTTGTGTAACAGCTCCACTTTACCCACAAGTAGTAAGTACATCCTCGCAACACCTGCCTGCCCGCAGGGAAGCTCAACGCTCCATTAATAATGCTTAACAAGGTGACAACACGCCACACCCGGCTTAATTCCAGGCCGAGTCAACTCCCATGGCAAAACGCTTGTCTTGATGCCTGGGTTTGCACTCCACGTCCCCCGAGGCCCCCAGTTAGTTCACTTACACCTGCAGAACTGCATGCAACAGCTTCTATCCTATGCCACAGCCTCATCAGAGAGAAAGAGAACAATTCTACCACCAAACCTCAAAAGAAAGAGAAAGTTCGACAGAATCGCACGTGCAAGAATAATGGACCACCACTCAAAAGGGCCAGTGTGCAATGACAAAAAGTTTGAATGAACAAGCAGCTTTGATTAGCTCTTACAGCAGAGTCACTTGATGAGCTTGTGTGTTTCTATCTCCAGCTAGTTCAATATGAGAGAGGTTGGTCGGTGTGGTCATACAAGCTGCGTGGCCCTTTTTGTGTACGTATTCCTCTTAAGGAATGGAGGCATGTACGTACAAGGGTTTAATATGCCAGAAAGGGCCCGTTCAACGTGGTATGTTCATATTGCAAGCAGTCTGGGGGGCTTGGGGATCAATAGGAGGAGATTACGTGCGAGAGGGGGCTTCATCTAGTTTTAATTCGGATAAAGATTAGGGTGGTACGCAAGTCTTAATTTTTAATCAAAAACATCTTTATTTTGTCTTTCTTTACAAGGTCAAGGCTCATGAAAGCACAAGGTTGTTGTTTTTTTTAATCAAAGGATATACAGTGCTCATGACTTCATCAAAAGTGTCTGATATATTATATCGTATAAGGTCTTCCAAAAAGCATTCATCAAGTATTATCAGCAAGGCAAGATGTGATATATTATATCGTATAAGGTCTTCCAAAAAGCATTCATCAAGTATTATCAGCAAGGCAAGATGTCTGATTCAAGACGTGTCTTTTCTATCCTCTGTTAGACCGAAGTGAGTGATTGATAAAGACTGATTATAGAAGAGAGGAAATAACAGGTACATGTGGAGGCACTAGCAAATCATAAAATTCTGCAACTTATATCAGGTCAGGTCACAGGTCAGGTCAGGTATGGAAGCATGCGCCGGCTGCGTCCACTTTCCGCCGGTACTCCAGGGACCTCCATCTGGCCATCCCCTCGGCTGATGCCTGGCCCAGCTCCATCTCCTAGAGGGAGAGAGAGAGAGAGAGAGAGAGAGAGAGAGAGAGAGAGAGAGAGAGAGAGAGAGAGAGAGAGAGAGAGAGAGAGAGAGAGAGAGAGAGAGAGAGAGAGAGAGAGAGAGAGAGAGAGAGAGAGAGAGAGAGAGAGAGAGAGAGAGAGAGAGAGAGAGAGAGAGAGAGAGAGAGAGAGAGAGAGAGAGAGAGAGAGAGAGAGAGAGAGAGAGAGAGAGAGAGAGAGAGAGAGAGAGAGAGAGAGAGAGAGAGAGAGAGAGAGAGAGAGAGAGAGAGAGAGAGAGAGAGAGAGAGAGAGAGAGAGAGAGAGAGAGAGAGAGAGAGAGAGAGAGAGAGAGAGAGAGAGAGAGAGAGAGAGAGAGAGAGAGAGAGAGAGAGAGAGAGAGAGAGAGAGAGAGAGAGAGAGAGAGAGAGAGAGAGAGAGAGAGAGAGAGAGAGAGAGAGAGAGAGAGAGAGAGAGAGAGAGAGAGAGAGAGAGAGAGAGAGAGAGAGAGAGAGAGAGAGAGAGAGAGAGAGAGAGAGAGAGAGAGAGAGAGAGAGAGAGAGAGAGAGAGAGAGAGAGAGAGAGAGAGAGAGAGAGAGAGAGAGAGAGAGAGAGAGAGAGAGAGAGAGAGAGAGAGAGAGAGAGAGAGAGAGAGAGAGAGAGAGAGAGAGATCTGTGCAGGAGCTCCACCCAAAGGAGAGGAGAGAGGAGATAATGTGTGCAAAGTGGGCAAGTCCACAAACTTGAAAACGCTGGAAGAGTAAACAAATATCAAAAACAGACACATTCATGTCTCGGGTTTCGAAAGTACACATGATCGCATGGGTAGTTTGGTATTTAAGCTGAAGGCAGTTAAACAAACTTTGCCGTTGTTGCTAAACCGATGATTGTGAAGGTTTACTCAGGCGCGCATCATCTTGTACGCGACGTGTCTCGAATGGACAGGAAGCGTCGAACTGGACATGCACTGGACAGAGGAAGCAAAGTCATCCGTAAAATGTGATCCGCTTGCGGCTTCGTCTGATTTTTATTTTACAATTCCACATAAACGTTTGCACTTGGATTAATCCTCAGACCTGATGTTTGTCATCTTTGCGGTGCGGTTTGTGATACAGCAAACGAAGTAACCATACAAAGTTGCCTTGAACAATGCAACAAAGGAAGATTCACAAAATGCAAGATACTTCACCTTCCCCCCCCCCCCAACCCCCAACACATCTACTCATTGAAATCTGCATGTGCCTTCAGAAATTTTCAGATTCCAATGCACCATCCTCCCTAACAGGAAGGTAAGTGTTGCGAAAAGAGCACTGGCTCGTTTGCCATTACCTTTCCAGTCGGGTCAGGATTTGAAGCTAAACTCGATGGTTTATAATACAGGAGCTCAGACGGTTATCAGTGTAACTAAGGATATCAAAACTTTGTTCCTAGGTGTGATCACAACTAACACAAATGGCAATGTGATCCTAGGTGTGATGTTCCTAGGTGTGATCACAAGAGGTTCAATATAGATCATCGAACCTATCCTACCAAAATTAACGAGACACACAAATGGCAATGTACGACGAGTCACGGTGTGTGGCTACTTCATAATATCAGGTAGGGCTTCCCTTTGCCGAAATCAAAGTCTGGAACATTACTGTAACATCCCCTCCCAGTTTTTGGTTGGTAGGAGGAGGTAGGGACTTCTTGTACCATGACTTGCACAGTACATTCCTTTGTTCTTTCAGAATATGTGGGGGGTTTTTTTGAATGCTGGTTTTTGAACCTGCATTTGCTGTTCCAACTCTCAAGACCTCATGCCATCAGATTTGAAGAATGCGTACCGAGTTCCATTGCTGCACGAAACTTGTTTCAATATTTCAAGGACCCCAATAACCATTTGTTGCACCAATTCATTCTACACTATGCAATAACCACCTGGAGCTGCGCTTCTACAGTATTTGATGGAACTTGTGGCAGCTGCGCTGTACCGGCGCTTAATTTATATCAAGGGGACTTGCAGAATTCCTTTGTCGCGTCACGAAGGCACGATGTGAAGTTGGGACCTCATCTGTTCCATCGAAAAAGTTCAAAGTTCCTCTTCCCTCTCAAGGTGATTTCCAACATTCTGCCGGAACAACAATCAGAGATAGTGCTAACTGTAACCTTCCAATTCATCGCTACCTTTCCTTTATATATATTTGGGAATGACTCTGATGGTTAAAAAATATGTAAACAAAATCTAGGCTTATGGAAGAATGAGGAGACAAAAGGGCAAAAAGACAACATACTGCCAATAAGGCAACAGGTGGACACAAACAAACGGATGCAACAAGCAGGAGAGTTAACGAAGAGGAGAAATAGAGGGAAGAGGAAATAACAGAAACCTGTAGGAAAGAGGATTCGGTGAGGTAGGGTTAGTGCAGGTGCAGAGGTCCGTAGATCAGGAAGGGGTAGTTGAAATGGTTTGAAAGATAGATACTTTTCAGTATCCTATACATCGCATATTTAGCAGTATGATCCAGAATGGCTTGTATAAAATTTCCTCCATTTGGTTAAATGTGCACACCTCAACCCTTTTCTTCCTCATTTCTCCCACCTATTGAACCACCTTCCAGAGGCTGTTTAAAGTCTTTGGGATGACCTGGCCAGGGTTTGAACCACCAACCTCCCAGACTCAGAGCACATACTCGAACCATTACACCACAGAGGTTGGTCATGCAGTTTAATAAAAGTATATCTCATTTGTTTTCATTTATTGATACCACTTTATTCGCTCTGAGTCTAATAGTTTGGGGGTTCAATCCCCGGGCGAGTCATACTCAAGATTTTAAAAATGGTCTGTGCTGCTCTCTTATTTGACGTTCAGCATTTAGAGGACAGACCCCCTGATACACCCCCGTAGGTTGACATCCTGTGGCTTCAGTCAAGTCCAGTTCTTCGTGAAGAATATGCGAGCTATCACCGGAACCCTGCCCAAGTTCCAAATTCGGCAACCTGCCCCAAGATCCGGTAAAAATAATATTCAAACTTTTAGTGGGGCAACTTAGCATAACAATTGTGCATTTTGTGAGGAAAGCACCAAATTTGGCACACTCGTAGCCTTAAATATTATGAACAGATTTGGATGTTGGGCCGTCTCAAATTCAGCCGCTGATGGCTGTGGCAGCCATTTTCCACTGCCATCAAAAATTTTGAGATGGCCCAATATCCAAATCTGTTCATAATATGTTAGGCTACTAGTGTGCCAAATTTGGTGCTTTCCTCACAAAATGCACAGTTGTTATGCTATATTTAGCTAAGTTGCCCCACTATTTGCTTGAGTGGGTTTTCTATCTCAATGTTTCAGTCGGATTTCCTTTTACCCTCATTGTAACCTTTTGTGTCATCACTCTTTGACACCTTTTGTGTCCAGTGTATACGTTCAGCCATAGGCCACTATTCGTAATGTACAGGTAAGTCATGTCTGTAAGAATGTACAGTACTGTACATGCTTCAGTGTTGACATTAAATGTAGAGAAAATTTCAAGCTCGTCTGCTTTCTTTTGCATGCATCGCCTGATTGCTGGATTTGAATGTTGGTTAAAAACATTGTCCACTTCCAATGGGAAACCAGAGGTTGAGGAACAATTTTGAAAGATCTGATGGAGTCTTTGTCTATTTATCAATGGCTGTCAAGAACCGTCATGGAACACTTTTCAACTTCAGATGGTGACAAAACACGCTTGCATCGCAATGGATCTTCCCATTGGTATAAAGTTAGGTCAGGGTGATGTTTTGACAAATAATTTCGTGAAAGTCAATCAACCATAGTTTACTCGACAAGTCTGCATGTAAAAAGATAAGATGTTTGAGTGTATTATCGACATCGGGCGGTAGGCTGTCCGCAGCCACCTGGGGCAGTTCCTCCACCTGTCCATTAGGAGCCTTGAGCGGAACATCGGTTCTGTTGTGAGCTCTTGGGGAAGGTTGCCGGATGAGGGGCTTGTGGGTTTTTTGGAGTTCTTTTAACTTATGGGTTCCGTTCCTGGTTCTCCAGTGCCTGCTAGAAGGTACTGTTGGAGTCGGTATTCCCACAGGATTTCCACCAGAAAGCTCGAGGCCTGAACCCACCTAACCACAAGTAATCTCGGGTCATTTTTCTCTGCCGGTTCGAGACTGGAGCCAAACCGAGCACGAGACTCTGGGAGACCCTTCCGTGGCCGCTAGTTTTCACCCTTAGTTTGATCTGCAATGCTCCTTGCTTGGCTGAAATCTTTCCTGAAGCCCCTCACCCCCTTTTCATTTTACCGTGGGTCAATTAATCTGTGGAACTCCAATCCTGATTATATTTTCCTATCTTCTGTCGTTGCTTTACCACCCAGGGGTTCCTCTCAGTTTTTGGGCCCGACCCTTCCGCTGTGCTGTTAATAAAATAAATCATCATTCTCAATGTACTCATCTCAGTGCCATTGCTGCCGAGGCAGTCTCTTGCCAAGAGTTATGGCTGGGTGGTTTGCCGTTGCCTTCCAGCAATCAGTCAGGGCAGGGATTTGTAATTTGCTCAGGGTGCCGACGATGGCTCGCCTATTCTTCGTGAACCACACCGTGGGATCTTTCACATTGACCATCGTCCCTCCAATGAACGGCGCACACATTGATGCCTTGCCTGCGAAATACCAGGATGACAGTTTATAGCTGGGTCGAGATTCCAACCCAGGCAGGACAGCTCAAATGCGAGTACATGTACCTCTAAGCTATCCTCGGCGGAGTCGTAGCCCCTTGGAAAATTGAGTGTATAGAATTCCTCAAGGGTTTTGCACAGGTGAGAACATGGGATGTAGCGGCAGCAGTGAACGACCACCATAGTTTGTCATGGACCAGCATGAATCCCATGAGAAAATCTGCAAATCACCTTGATTATGAAGACTCGTCTGGTTGTCATTTTAGCACAATGGACCACTGACGTGCAGTATATTGTACCGTCTGCCATCTCGAAAGTTCTCCGGTTTGTGACCTCGTACACGGTTTAGAATTCAGTCGATTCATATTTTATAAGCGTTTCCACAAAACTTCACTGAAAGCAACAAATAAGGACGTTCTGAATTCCATGGTCCGCTCACGAGACGCACCTTCACCTTCCAGCAGCCTTGAGCGGAAAGACACCAATAAGACCGTCCACACCGATAAGACCATCCGATGTATCAAAAAGCCTTTCGACATGCTTATTACAAAGATAGGTGTATCGGTTCGGCCAACACCTGTTTACATGCGGATTCATTGTTAGTGAAGATCGTTTGGTGCTTTTTCTCCGTGTATTGTAGTGGTACAGAAAACAAGACCCGGACTTCATCCTGACTACTCAATAAATGGTGTAGACCTCCTTCAAACAGACCTGGACCGTGGCTTGTGTGATATGTGATGATCCTTTGAATGATGGAGCAATACGTGCAGTACATTGCTTTGTGAACCTGGGGTTTTAGGAAGGGGGGAGGGGAAGATGTCGTTTGCACAGAATGTGTGTGTGTGTGTGTGTGTGTGTGTGTGTGTGTGTGTGTGTGTGTGTGTGTGTGTGTGTGTGTGTGTGTGTGTGTGTGTGTGTGTGTGTGTGTGTGTGTGTGTGTGTGTGTGTGTGTGTGTGTGTGTGAGGGGGTGATAGAGAGGAGGGTTAGTTTTCCATCCTCAAGGCATTCATGCTATGTCCTTTCCCATTAGATCCTCTTCCCCTGGTTACTACTCATTACGATGTCGACTGTAGTGAAAAGGTTGCTTCTCTTCCATTGCATGCGAGTCCATTTCATTTGAAAATAGAATGATGTTATGTATCTGTGATTTCAAAAAAGACTGTGGGGGGCGGGGGGAGGGGGGTAGGGGAAGTGGGTGTGGATAAGGAGGGGAGGATTCATCCGAATCTTCCAACCCCGCCCGGATTCCCCTCCTGATAGGTGTACCACCCTTCGTGCGCTCGGCACGGATATCCTGTGTGGGGCTCGCGCGCCGTGCCTCCGCCATGTCCGTTATCCTAGTCTTTCATCCCCTGCGCTGGAGCGAGTGCAGGACTCATACTGGAGATGTGCGATTTGCGCGGCCTCATGCATAATGTAGTGACCCAGTCATACCTTGCCCGGCTCTCTCGCTAACTAAAGCTGACAGCCGGCACGCCGCCGAGCACCGTGTAGCGGCCTAACAGGGAGAGAGCTGACACCTCCACCCTCCCTTGCCTATTTCTACCCCTATGTTCCATGCCTTCCCCGTCCAACGACCACCACCACGCAAAGCCCCAATCACAAATCCACGATGCTCAGTGTTCACGGGATAGTCAGTGCTAATGGTGAGCTTTAAGCTCCAACCGCAGCATTCGATGATGTCCTCCTCCATGTGAACTCTCCCTCCTCAACCCATCCCCTATTTTTCCCCTCCAACTATGCAACAAACATACGAGGGTCGTTCAAAGAGTTCTCCAAACGAGATACAACAGCAAAAGAGACGCCGTTTTCTTTTTTCAATAAGTTTACGTCTCTTTCCGATTGAAATATGACTCCTGACCTAGCTGTAAACTGTCATCATAGTGTTTCACAGGCAGGGTGATTCATCAATGTGCGTGCCATCCCTCGGATGGACGTTGAACCAGGTGTCCCGTCTGTTGCCATTAATTTGTGGACGGTAAAGACACCAAGGTTTGCTTCACGAAGGGGCGAGCTATCTTCAGCACCCTCAACAAATCCCAAATTCCTGCCCTAACTACTGCAACGAAGGCAATGGCAAACCACGCAGAAAACCCCTTGCTCAGAAATCTGCTTCAGTGACACCGACGCTCTGTGAAGAGTATAATACATGGGATATACATATATATATATATATATATATATATATATATATATATATATATATATATATATATATATATATCAATAACGAACTGTGCTTCCCCATTGTCTTGGATCGCTGACCTGCGTTTATTTATTTTCATTTATTTATATTTTCATTTCCAGGCGCTTTGCAACAGTTCTCTGGTTGCTCCCGGTGTATCGGCTTCGATGTCCATCGCCACGCAAAGTTTCAGCTTTCTACATCACCCATAAGATAACCGAGGGGGTTGACTCAACCTGTCATCCTTCCGAGGTCGGCAAAATGAGCACCAGTGTACTGGTAAGGGGGACACTGCATCAGCGGCATAGCCGCGTCCCAACCAATGATGCAACCAGCAGCCACAGGCTGCACTCGCTAGAGAGAGGGATAAGATACCGAACATTAATATCAGTCAATCAGTCAGTATATGCCTGGTGTTGGCTTAATGGTTCGGGTGGTGGGCTTGTGATCCGAGGGTTCTGAGTTCAAATCCCGCTCAGCTGTTGAATTAATACCAGGTGGGGTTAACTTGGCCTGTCATTCTTCTGAGGTCAGCAAAATGAGTGCCAGCTTGCTGGTATCCTGTGTCGGAGTGGCAACCCATCCAGGATTGTGCCCAATAGCCAAGGAGACTGCTTCGGCAGCACCAATGCTCTGCACAGGGTATGGTCTCAATGGATGGAATGGATGGATTTCTCTCATGAAAAATTTCACCTTTTTTACCTTATAGCCTGGAATTAAATTGCATCAAATCAGACTTTTTCCACCTTTATTTACACATCGTAACCCACAACTTCCAAGTGAAAAACAAATTCTATAAATTTCAGAAAATTAATTAAAAATACAAAACTAGAATATCTTATTTGGATAAGTGTGCACCCCCCTGAGTTACTACTTGGTGGAATAACCTTTGGTGGCAAGTACAGCTGTGAGTCTGTTGGGATAGGTCTCCACCAACTTTGCACACCTTGATTGTATTTGCCCATTCTTCTGTACATCCCCCATAACATGATGCTGCCACCACCATGCTTCACAGTGGGGATGGTGTTCTTTGGGTGATGTGATGTGTTGGGTTTGCACAAAACGTAACGTTTTGCATTTCGGCCAAAAAGTTCCATCTTGGTTCCGTCAGACCACAAAATATTTTGCCACATGGCTTCAAAATCTCCGGAGTGGTTTTTTTGCAATTTTGAAACAGGACTCAAGGTGGGCTTCTTTGAGTAATGGCTTCCATCTTGACACTTGTTACTGCTTGTTTGGTCATCCAGTTTGGAGGCAGAGTCTTGGGAGTACCATATCCCTTCCACTTCTTGATGATTGTCTTGACTGTGCTGCAAGAGTTAAGAGATTCTCGAGGTTATGGCATGTGCGGAAATGAAATAAAGCTAAGAATGCTGACGTCTCCGGGAGTTTATAAGCATTGCAATGTGTCCAGCGATTCGTAAGTATGATGATCAGGCATTCGATTATATAAGTGAGCTAAGTTAAATAAAAAAAAACTTTATCCTTAAAAAATCGTTGTAGCCTGTTCCAAGTCAAGCAATAGTTGAGTAAGCCAAAAAAATGGCGGTTTCAGACTCGTGTGAGCTCACAGAGGGTTGACCAAGATGGAGCACCACTACTTTCACCGCTACTGAGCAGTTACTTTCAATCATCCCTCCTTTACCTCCATCGGCCCATTTCAACGGTCCACCATCAAACATCTCCATCAAACAATAATCTTACAAACAAAAAAAAAACAAACAAAACAATAATCTCCCCTCCATCAAACATATTTTCAACGGTCCTTCCTTCACCCCATCGGTCTTGCCTTCAATCCCATGGCTGTTCGGTCATCGCTTGGTAATGCGGAATTCCTTTCCGTGCTCCCTCCATCCAAGCATTGCTTAAAAACCCATTGGGTGCTCTCACATGCATGTTCATGACGCTTGGTGCTCGTCGTGGCCTACGAGGTGAGGCGCTTCTCGCGGGCATGGTACAGTGCGGAACAGTGCACGTGGGCGTTTTGCACGTGCGGGAAGGGGGCTGGGGGCTCTCGTTACGGCTTTGGGCACGTAGAGGGCAGGGCGGGGGCTTCGTTGAAAGTTCCCTCAAAATGGCGTGGTAATTTCCACAAGTGACGTCGTGCACCCGCCCCCCATTGGCTGCGGACTAATAGCAGGGGGAGAAGGCTTGTGGGAGGAGAGAAGAGAGCTGATGTGAAGAAGAAGCAGAAAGGAAGATAAGCACATTGGACAAGTTCGCGTGAGCAGGGACCAAAAGCTCAGAAAGCGGGAATGCTGAGAGAAGCAAAAGGCAGAAAGCAGAAGAGAAGGCTCGTGAGGGAAGGAACAAAAGCATGAGGGTAAAGAAAGGAAGGTTTCACGAGCAGTTGGTGTCGAGTTTCTGTGTGAAAAGAACACTCCTTCCATCAGCATCATCCTGCCCTCTCTATCCTGTCAGCCATGAAGGACGAGGAGGGTGAACGGCGACACCTCATCGACGGGGGCCTGAGGAGGAGGAATCTGAGGCAGAGGAGGACGAGTCACATATCTAGCTCGCGTATCTGGGACGCTGGGGAAGACTCGCCTACTGGGTCTGGGCACCTCGGGGACGCAGCTGAATGTCCCCATCGCGTCACATCCCCACTGCCCATATTCTCCATCCATTTTCTCCGTATTCTCTTGTATATTTGTGTGAGGTGAGGGAGAGAAGGAAAGATTGTTTTCCTTTTCTCCATTTAATACTTTTATTTGATGTTCAAGTCCTTTTTGTTTTATTCTTTGTTCCTGAGTGAATGACAGCCAAGTCTTTTGTGTTTGTAAGATTGAAGAAGAATATGTGTAACGGTTAAATCTGCTCTTATGTGCCTTTTTGCTTTCTTGCTTTTAAATGATTGCTTATTTGTGTGTTTGGAATAAGTAATTGTTTGTTGTTACTTCCAATCTGTCTCGGTTGGCTTTTCCTTTATTTGTCCGACACAGCACGCAAGTATAATTAGACGGGAAGTTGTACCCCAATAATTGGGTGGTCGCTAGACTACCCTTATTCTGAGGTTTTCCGTCTGTCTGTATGTCTGTTGGGTGGTCGCTAGAGTACCCTTATTTTCACATTTTCCGTCTGTCTGTATGTTTGTTTGTATGTCTGTATGTAATGGACAGCTCTGGAGGCCAGAGGAGTCAACCGATTTCGATGAAACTTGACAGGTAGGTTCAGACCAGGACCTAGTCCTATGCTTTTGAGCACCGTTGCTATGGACGCCACCGTTGCCTAGCAACGGGACTTTGAAATTTTTGAAAAATCCTAAAAAAATTATTTTTTCGAAAATCAAAAATCAGCTTCCAGACTTTTATGTGCACTATAATCAACCTCTTTGTCAAAAATTTTCAGCCCGATCCGTCAAAAACTGTATGACTAGTATGCAATTATATATTACTATATGCTTTCACTTTCAATATATATATTCACCCCAACGTTTGCGTTGGGATTCCCTAACGTAGGGTTAGGGAATCGAACACAAATGATGAATGGACAGTTGCTCGTCATGTTCCTATATGGAACAACGAACGGCAAAAATGCCATCTGATGTGTTCTCTTATCTCCATATTTCAAATTCGCCTTAGTCTAGCGACCACCCATGTCGCCTACCGCTTGTTTGCTTTGTTAGCCAGTGCACACTCATTGTAATGCTCGGCAGTAATCTGAGTGTGCGCTGAGGGGCACGTGACCCCAATTAGCCGGTCGTCCACAGGTAAGATATCACGGGAAGTAGTGTAACCCTGCTCGGTTTGGCCGTGACAATCGGCGTTCATGGTTGCCTTGCAACCTGTCTGTCCATGGAGTTATTCTTGCCTGGGGGCCTCAGGATCTGGCATTCTGGAGGGACCCAAGTGCTTCCTCTCATGGCAAGCCTCAAACTCAAGATCCACAACGATATATGCAATCACGTCTCTCACTCGTAATTGGAGGGAATAACCAATCAGCTTTCACCCAATCAATTACTCAGGTGGTTAGGATCATCAACTAGATGAACTCCCATGCTTTTCTAGCCAAATAAAGCTTCTCGGCATCACGTGACTCTGAATGAAAGTTTCAAACAGGCTCAAGTTTAAAGCTGAACCTATAAATCTGAAATCTAACTCTAAACCAGAACGATATTGCAGTGATCTCAATTTTTCTTTTGAAAGGTGCTTGCTCGATCGGGTTCGATCAAAACGCTGATCAAGATGGTTACTGGAGGCATTTCGGAGAGTTCTCGATGATCTCGGTCATCACGTGGCTCACAGATGTTCGTGACGTCATCCACAGCCGTGTGACGTACGTACCCACATGTGAGGGTTGATAGGTCGCGGCACATGAAAAGAACGAGGCACACGGAAAAGTTGGGGTTTTGTGTAAGGTTTGAGTTTGGAGATGGGATGAAAAGTGAGGCAAAGCCACATCTCGTTGGGCCGAGTGAAAGGTCGCTCAGCCTTTTCCAATTAAAATAAAGTGACAGTGAACAGAGGTCTCACCCAAATCGAGTCTGAATCGCAGAAAGAGAAAAAGAGAGGAGAGCGGGGAGGACTGCCTCCGTAGCCTCCTACCGTGACCTCGCACATCCCTCCAGGACACGCACCGACCGACGGGCAAGGCCGTCATGGCGCGAATGTCAGCCGGTGATGTGACGAAAGGTTTCTCCCTCCTCCGAGGGTCCTCGGTCTTTCAGCAGTCTTATTCAAGTGATCGTGTCTGGACACATAACCTTCGAGGTCTAGTCCTACCCTGCGGCGTCACGTGTTCTTTGCCATTTTGCGATTATCCAACACTGCATCTCGTGGCCAAGATATAACATAATATTTGGCGCCAAAATGGGGGGGAAAAACACACGTGGTTAGCTGATGAGCAGTTAATCAGCAATTTCGTGTTTTTCATGATAAACTCGTCTTCACAGATCATTTGAAGGACATGACAAGTCGTGTAGTGCAGAGGTGTGGCACGCTTACTTTCGAACTCTCGAGTCTGGCTTTGATTCCCAACCGGCCTATAAACCGCCTGAATGGTGCTTCGCATGCAGGGCTGTCCCTCGGATGGATGCTAAGCTGGCTGTCACATCTGCTCGCATTCGTTGTTGGATGTTAAAGATCCCATGGTGTCTATCGTGAAGAGTAGGCGAGGTATCTCCGACACCTTGAAGAAATTACAATTTTTTGTCGAAATCACCGTTAGTGGAACGTCAGGCTTGGACAGTCGGTTCGTGAAAGACGGGCCGAAAAGTTCCACGACCGACTCCATAAAAAGGTGAGAGTAATTCAGGCTAATCAGTCACGTCATAAAGGGCTCGATTCGTGTCGGTAGAGGACCTTGATATAAACCGCATGATGTATGCCGCCATTTTGTAGGGACCATTATGATTAAGCCGGCGAGTCATCTGCTCGTCCTTGGCCTATTGTGGATTTAAAGGCCATCATTGTACATTTTGTAAAGGGTAGGTCAGTGCATGCCGATACACTGGATCCCTCACCCATCCCTTCCATCCCTTACCCCCTCTCCACCTATACCTTCTTCCTTCTTTCCTTCTCCTCACCCCCACTCCCCCCCCTCACTTCATATCCTCCGCCCGATACATCTACCCCTTCTTTACCTGTCCTGCCATCCTTCCATACCACCACACCTCGTGCAAGAAACCACAAAGCGAACCTCGATGGACATGAGCGAGAGTCATGAAGAGTGCTGGTCACGTGTCTCAGACGTGGCAACGCCAGAGGAGAAGGTCGTAAGTCACGTGGCCACCGCACCGTGGACTCCGCCGGTGCATCTGGGTTGACGCACACCTTTCTTCCCTTCCACAGTGGAACTTTCACATCGGGGGGGGGGGGAATTATTAATCCAAAACAACAACATATTACATATATATATATATATATATATATATATATATATATATATATATATATATATATATATATATATATATATATATATATATATCAGGGCCTGATTTAGGCATGAGCAAGCTGGGCAGTTGCCCAGGGGGCCTCCACATATTTCATGAAAAAAAAATTGTAAGGAAAAATGTATTTGTGAGTGCCTGAATGGTAGTTGGTAGTTAGTGGAACAGATATAAGATATTCATCTTATCTTATTCTCTATTTTATATAGAAGTTCAGATTCTTGGTTCTTGAAAAATATACTTTAAGGATGACTGTAAATATGTCTTGTCACCTTTTCAGTATTCTAAGGTAGGGTGGGCCTCCACTACTGAAGGCTGCCCAGGGGCCACCACATGTCTAAATCCGGCCCTGATATGTATATATATATATATATATATATATATATATATATATATATATATATATATATATATATATATATATATACATATATATATACAGGGTGTCCCAAAAGTCTGGATCCATCGGCATTTTTCCTAAAATACAATTTGATATTTTTCTTTTTCTTTCAGATACAAGATGGCTTCAAAACGAACAATAGAAGATCGAATTGAACTCATTCTCATGTACGTAAGACAGGATTCTTCACATAGAGGAGTTGCTGCCGAATTCAATAACACGCGCCACTGTTAAAGTGTTTCAACGTTTTAGGTTCAGAAATGTTCTACGTTCCTGTATTCAGCGTATAAACAAGTGTCGCGAAGTCCAAGGCCGTCAATTTGATAATTTACTGTAATAAAACTTTTACATACATTTTTGCCTATGGATCCAGACTTTTGGGACACCCTGTGTGTTTAGAAAGAAAGCACACTGAGCATTAAAAGGAAAAGATATCAACCTTGTATTGGGCTTAACGTTTCAGGAACTGTCTAGCTGGGAGTAGTAGTAGTAGTAGATGTAGTAGTAGGAGTGGTAGATGTAGTAGTAGTAGTAGTAGATGTAGTAGTAGTGGTAGATGCCTGAGTGAGGAACCCATGATTTTCACGAGTTTCTGATTCAAAGTGACGTCACTCACAGTGCTGTTAGGGTTAGGGTTCCGTTCGGTTATTTAATGGCTCAACAGAATGTCAACGAAACGAGGGTTTTGAGTCCAGTTTCTACGTGATGTCGATTTAAAATTGTACGATGACGTGTGCAGAGAGTTACACGTCAATTATACACCACGGACTACATAGGTTACGGGATTTGAGCTTTTACTAAGCGACGATGAAATGGCCATAAAACGTGCTGAGTGTTACCCCTAGAAATAAAAGGAAACTCGAACGGCCACTCGGTAGGGTACATACCTCTCTCCGCCAGGTTGATTAGTTTATCTTTTGTATCCCATTGATAGGCCGGATCTGGATTCAGACCTGAACTGAAATTTAATCGGCTTGTTCTTTTCACCTAACTAACTCATCCACCAAGTTTTGTCCGAATCCGTCCACAACTTTTTGAGATATCCTGTGCACAAACAAACAAACAGATGGACAGACAGGTGAAAACATCATCTCCATCCACCTTCGGTGGGCGGAGCTAATCAATCAGAGGCGGAAATGATCGCTCGACCCACCATGTCTGTGTCACATCCCCAGATGAGTTCCATCCTTCCCCTTCACCACCACGTCGCATTCGTCATCACACGTCCTTCCCCATCTAACCTCTTTACCCACCGAGCGGCACCAGCGTTCAGCGGAAACACCGCGCTCGGGGGAGTCTTGCGGGCAGAAGCCCAAAACAGCACAATTATCAAAAATTAATGTCCTCATCAATAACACACGAGGGAGGAACACAAAAAGGTGTTTGCAGAGAGTTTCTCGGATATTAATTATTTCCGAACATGCGAGTTCTCTGCCTGAGACGGAGTGTCTCTGTCTAAGACGTACCAGCTCTCGCTCGACACCGCATCATTTATTGATCCGTTCCCCGCCGATTCGATCACGCACCTGACGTCACGGCACCTCCACCTCGAATGACGTGTCCCTGGCTCGGGCGACGCGCAATTATATGCATCTGCGAAATGGGAACGTGCTCGAGCAGGGTCACCTTTCAGTTCTTGTTTGCGAATCGGGTTTCGAGCACAGGAAATATTTACCTTCTTCTCGCAACAATCCTGAGAGTTTGTTGCCAATGTCACGGGTCGATACATGCACGCGCCTTTTGTTGCACACCTGGTGAAGCACGTTGTTGACTGTAACACCTTGCATTGGAACACCCTAAAATAGGGGCCCCTATTGTTGATCGAAGGGTGAATTTGCATCATCGTCGCGAAATGAACCCTACTTAGCTCCCCGCTACGGGCTGGTGCTCCAGCATCGCCTGCACTGTCTCTCGTGGATTCCGTGCAATCGAAAGCTTTGAACATTATTGGAATCTCCCATGATGACAATGAACCACAAGGTCTGTTGCATTCACTTCATATATATATATATATATATATATATATATATATATATATATATATATATATATATATATCTCTCTCTCTCTCTCTCTCTCTCTCTCTCTCTCTCTCTCTCTCTCTCTCTCTCTCTCTCTCTCTCTCTCTCTCTCTCTCTCTCTCTCTCTCTCTCTCTCTCTCTCTCTCTCTCTCTCTCTCTCTCTCTCTCTCTCTCTCTCTCTCTCTTTCTCTCTCTCTCTCTCTCTTTCTCTCTTTCTCTCTCTCTCTCTTTCTCTCTTTCTCTCTTTCTCTCTTTCTCTCTTTCTCTCTTTCTCTCTTTCTCTCTTTCTCTCTCTTTCTCTCTTTCTCTCTCTTTCTTTCTTTCTCTTTCTTTCTCTCTTTCTCTCTCTTTCTCTCTTTCTCTCTCTTTCTCTCTTTCTCTCTCTTTCTCTCTTTCTCTCTTTCTCTCTTTCTCTCTCTTTCTCTCTTTCTCTCTCTCTCTTCTTCCATCCATCCTTGCACATTGCTCCACTGCACAACACCAGGACGCACGAGTTCTTCCAGTAAACCGTTCCTGGTTAAACTACCAAAATCCAGGTTGCCACTGCACACCTCATCTCTTCCATTTGTCGCTTCTCCCGTCGATAGAACACTCACTGTCTTCCAGAGAATATATATTGCGTCTCCCTCTTCCCTCCAGGGTTTCAAGCAGGCAGTGCAGATCGCCATCTTGGGTATCCCCCATCCTGACCCATGATCATTGTTTACCCCCATTAACCCTTCCGAACCCAAACGTCTTGCTTGCTCGTTTCAGCGATTCATCCCCTCCTCTCTCAATATCCTTTCCTGTTCGGTTATCATCGTGCAGATTGTGACCAATTGTTGCCCCGTTACCCCCACTGTCAATTTAACCCAGCTGTCTCATCCCATGAGCTTCGCTCTTGTGGAATAAATAAATAAAAATGCGACGTCACAGCCACGTTCGTGCGTCATTGTACTGTCAGTGCACACGGATCGTGATGTAATCTTGCCGGGGCGGCACGGGACTGGTAATGTGCATGCATTGTGACGTCATCTTGCCGGTGGCACACGCACAGCTTACGTGAGATCTATCCTTGATCCGAACGATTCTCACGACGTCACCAAAAGCAGAGAAACCCATCGATGGCATCATGGTTTGATTGTCCCATCTGAGTCTGGGAGTTTGGTGGTTCAAACCCCGGCTGGGTCATACCAGGGATTTTGAAAATGGTACGCACTGCTTCCTTGCTTGATACTCAGCAATTCAAGAGCAGAGCACAGACAAACAGCAATAGATTGGCAATAACATTGCAGCCTTTGATTGGCCGTGCTATTATTGCATCACACCTGCATCAAAATTCCTTGTAATTGTAAAGGAACTCATATTATTACAATGCACTCAGGACGTCTTCATGGCATTCCCATGGATCCCAGACGTGAGAAACCTCTTATTACCGTCCCTTGTGCAAGTTCAACGGTTATTTCATTCCGACCTGGAATCCATCAGGTTCGGCTTTGATCACTACCTGGAAGTCCATCAGGTTCGGCTTTGATCACTACCTGGAAGTCCATCAGGTTCGGCTTTGATCCCTACCTGGAAGTCCATCAGGTTCGGCTTTGATCCCTACCTGGAAGTCCATCAGGTTCGGCTTTGATCCCTACCTGGAAGTCCATCAGGTTCGGCTTTGATCCCTACCTGGAAGCCCATCAGGTTCGGCTTTGATCCCTACCTGGAAGCCCATCAGGTTCGGATTCGATCCCTACCTGGACTGCATTTGTTTAATCCCGGGGACCAGCAACAAACAGACCCCACAAAAGCACGCACGTGGTTGATATATACCAATTAAGTACAGACGAGTGCAGTGCCTCTGCACTGTTTGGTGGTACACAAACAACACTTACAGTATCTCAACCTGACAAGTCTCAATGTTATAATTGAATTGTGAACGCACGGGTTCACTGATCGCACACTCTATCCTCATCCCCGATTCTTCTTTCCTCTTCCCCCTCTAAACTCGCGATGTGACTGACTGTACGTACTTTTCGTCCCTCCATAATGGCTCCCTCACTCCCCTCGTCCCCTCCCTAATCCGTCGATGTGTCCGATCGATCGACCAGGAGCTGTTTTCCCGCTCGCACGCCATCACGGGCCCCGCGGCAGCAAACACGCTAACTGGTGCCCCCGGGGCCAGGTGACTGGTTCCAATCTGCGCGATCGGGCTGTCTGGCTGCGGTCGCCACGCCGCGCCTTTCATGGTGCCAGGAGATCCTGCATGTTTTCAAGGCTCTCGCTGTCACTGAACCCCAAGCTCGCCAGCCCCCTCGGATATTCTCCGGTGCCGCGCCCCCCGGGCCGTTTGACGCGTAACAGCAGGAGACATCTCGCTATGTTAATTGTACAGAGCGCGCCCCTAACCACCGTGTGTGTGTGTGTATATATATATATATATATGTGTGTGTACATTTATGTGTGTACATTTATATATATATATATATATATATATATATATATATATATATATATATATGTGTATGTATATATATGTATGTGTATATATATATATATATATATATATATATATATATATATATATATATATATATATATATATATATATATATATATATATATATATATATATATATATATATATATATATATATATATATATATATATATATATATATATATATATATATATATATATATATATATATATATATATATATATATATATGTATATATTGTTGTGGTTGACGAAATTCACAAACCACCATTCAGGTCCCTTAGGTGAGATATCTCTGTAAGTATATGTGTAGTTAGGCCCAAACCCGTTGTTTCGAGGGAATAAATGTCATTCAGTCGGGCTGCGACTCTTCAGGATAGCCGTTTTTCTTTAACTATCTTTATTTTGGACCAGCCGCCATTACTACCACCACCAACCACGTCTCAACAGCCATCACAACAACAACCACCAACCACAACGCCGCTTCACAACAACAACCACCAACCACAACGCCGCTTCACAACAACAACCACCAACCACAACGCCGCTTCACAACAACAACCACCAACCACAACTCCGCTTCACAACAACAGCCACGACCTTAACCGTCACAACTCGCCACCATCGCATCACCGTCATTCCCACGCCACTTGTGGGCGCCGATGCTGGACTCGTGCGGGGCGCGCACCGAGCAGCGTGTTCAGAGACATCACAGACTTTCCGAAGAAAAACGGATCAAAAACGACTCACGCCCACTTCTGTTCCGTCCTATCGGCGAGCTGGGGCGAATTGGCCCCGCCTCCAGGGCGTTGGAGTGAGGACGCGATATGCAAATTCATGGATCAAAAAGCAT
>NC_140976.1:28666867-28684367 GCF_056783735.1 Eptatretus burgeri | reverse complement strand
TTCCTGTTTGGAATGATTTTCAATATTGTTTGACTGCCAGACAGAGTACTCCTTTGCGCGCATGCACGTTCGGGGTGAGATTCCATACAATTTGTCGCATTCATAGGGAATCAAAGTACTGCCAAACTGCAGGTTCAAATTTGATTCACGTTGGACGGTCAGTGTTCATCATATAAAATACAATTAAAATTTCGGAGTTCCTCCATCATAGACTGATGTGTGTACTCTGCAGACAGTTATACAAAGTGAACCAACTGCTTCACTCCACTATGCACGCGCACGGGGTAGTACATGAGAACGTTGACACCTGCACTTTTCATGGAGTCACCTGAGTCCATGAAGTAAGGTTCCCAGCTCAGGGATTACAAACTGCCATTCACAGTTTTGTGGATTCTACAAGGGGGTTCAGCATGTCAGAGCACGCCGTTCTGTGGAAGAAACCCCACAACCAGCAGCAGTTCTTCACAACCGAAGGTCATGGTCACGCGTTCCAGTGTTATACCTGGAAACTTCGGAGTGCGTTTGTGTTTTCAGAATACGAGTGAAATGTGGGATTTTACATCAACCAAGGAAAGCACGAAGGGGAGATAGAATAAATGAAGGAATGAAAATATATCCTTTGTGTAGGAATTCTTTCCAGCAAATTGTGTGATGATCAGAAAGGGCGAAGGCGAGGAAAATCACAGCGGGCTGGTGAATGTGGTGGGGATGGAGAGGTGTAGAGAGAGAAGTAGTATCGACAGTGAAAAGGACAAAACGCAAAGAGATGCGAAGAAAGTGCTTGGACATATTACATACCTGGGATGGGTAAGTGTGTTACAGTGGAAGCTGGTGAGGGGAGGGAATGAGGGGAATGTAGCATGGAGCCATCTGCTCTTGTGAAAACTCAGAGCTAACACCAACTGGCTGTCACGCGATTCTGTAGGAAATCAAACACTAAATGCATAAATAATGGCCAAAGCTGAGTTCTTCCCACTCTCTCTCCCCCTCTCTCTCTTTCTCTTCCCAGCGGGTCTGCGGTGACCACGACGCCCCCAGCGGGCCCCGTCCCGTGCTTTGATGATGCTTGGACTCTCAGCACGAGGGGATCTCAGGACGGATGGGACGAGGCAGTGAAATGGTATTTTATGAATGTACATGGAGCTGTACTTCAAGCTGTTTCACTCTTCTTCATGTCACACGGACCTCTCTCTCTCTCTCTCTCAATATATATATATATATATATATATATATATATATATATATATATATATATATATATATATATATATATATATATATATATATGGACACAGCACTGTTCCTGCAATTGTATACACATTGGACTTCACTGAAAAAGAATCCTTTCCGATTTCATTAAAACTATATCTTATTCTTACACGATATGCAACAACACCAAATTGGAAATTTTAGTCATTTTGTTCTTTTTGGTTTTTATTTTTCTTTAAAAAAAAAAGAAAAAGAAATTTGATGCTCATGCAGGAGCAAAAACTCTGGAATTCTTTGATCAGGTTACAACAGGAACTCGACCGATCAGATTTATATCGTAAGAGTCGTATTCGGACACACCACTTGTAATGAGTCGGTTTTCTGGTCAGCGTGGGTGTCGATGACAGGGTTGCAATGTCGCATCAACATCTCGCTCCTTACGGACTATTCCTGCTTCTCAACATGTTGCTTGTTTGACAGAAGCGAGCATTCCTCTCACAGGGCATTCCCAACTCAATGCTTCTCTTTCTGTTCACTCTTTCCTCCGCTGACATAGGTCTGCCTCTCACCCTGTCGGTGGTGGCGTCGCCATGTTTGTCGGTAACTCCATCGACCAAACCACAGCCCATGAACAAAAACTCAGAACGAACCTTCAGGAGTATGCTGAGATCTTCCTTAATACCACCTCCATAACCAATTGCTGTACTACTGTGTGATATAACGTCTCCACTCTCATGAGAACTCCTTCTCTGCCTCATATCCCACGAACATCGACCTGTTGCTAAATATCGACAGCACCACATTTTTTCTCTTTGTTTCTAACAATTTCACCTGTCATCACACCAACTGCCTGGTTGTTAGAAATACAACAACGATTCATGGCACTTCCACAAAAGAGGTGTCACGATAGTAAGTGGACGTCACAAAGTATTTACTAGTTAGGTGATGTATGGTGCAGTGTGAAGTTAACACATGTACGTCTCAGATTCGATAAGGAACAAATGTTGTTTCTTCACAACCAAAGGTCATGGTCACACGTTCCAATGTTATACCTGCCAACTTTGGAGTGCGTTTATGTTTTCAGAATTCGAGCCAAATGTGGAATTTCACATACATACATACATACATACATACATACATACATATATATATATATATATATATATATATATATATATATATATATATATTGTTACGGCTGTGGAAATTCGCAATACACCATAAAGGGTCCTCAGGTGAGATATATCGGTAAGTTCATGTGTAGTTAGCCCACACCTGTTGTTTAAAGGGAATATGTGTGATTCATCCGGGCTACGACGCTTTGAGTTAGCCATTTTTCTTTCTCTATCGTTATTTTGGACCATTAAGCCGCCAACAACTCAAACACCACCACCTTCGCCTCTTTACCTCCACAACTCCATCCCGCAAACATCGCTTCACCGCCATTCCCAAACGACGCCCGCCAACCACCAAACCACCACAGCAAACCCCCCACCACCTTTGCCTTTCTCCTTCCACAACCACCGACCCCACCACCAGTCAACACCGAACATCGTACTGTCCGAAGCCGTTCGGTGATTGCTGCCGCGAGTGCAATGGATGCCTTTACGGGAGAGAAATTCGGATCAGAAAGGCTTCACGCCCTTTTCCTCCGTCCAATGGGTGAGCGTCGGGTGGTGTGGCCCTGCCTCCAAGCGCGATGGATGCGAATTCCTCTCAGGAAGGAATTCGGATCAAAAGAGGCTCACGCCCCTTTTTGCCACACCAATGGCTGAACAGAGGGTGGCGTGGCCCTGCCTCCAATCGTGTTTTCATCCTAAAATCTGCATACAGGCTCCTCCCCCGGTCTATAAAAGACGCGAGTCTGTGTGGAACTCGTAGTAGTGTGGGGGTCGCTTTTCTCGTCGTTGGTGTCGTCTCGTCGCTGGTCGTTGGTGTCGTCTCGTCGTCCTCCCCCGTCTCGGTGTCGGAATCGAGCCACCTTCGCTTTCACAAGCGACCAAGCCAGCCAGCCATTCCCCTCGCTCGACCCTGAGCATCAACAATTCCCCCCCCCCCCAATCCACGCTGAGATAGTGCCGGTGGCCCCGTTCATTCCCCACCCTAACCGTGGTGCCGACCAAACCGTGCTTGTGCGGAGCACGCCGGAGAGAGCTCACCGACCACGCCAGGAGCACGGAGTCGGGGCGCAGCTGCGCTGACATTGCGGCTTGCCTGCCATCGCGTCACGAGAACGTGGGTAAGACCTTTTCGGTCTCGTGGACCTGGCCGCTCCTCCAGGTTCCATGCACATTTGGTCCACGGACCCCGTCTACCTCCTTGCCTATGGGGAGGTCTTTCCTGTTTATTTTGAATGAATGATGTGGCACCGAGTCCCGACAAGTATAATTGTTTAAGTGTTGTTAATAATTGTAGTCGGTAGTAGTGCTTTTGCTTTTGTTGCATTTTGCTTTTTCTGCACATTGCATTACTGTGTGTGAAATAAACATGCTTGCTAGTTGAACTGTTTCCCGTTTTGTTGCGTCCTTTCCTTTGTTTGAAAGTTCCATCTTGCATCACGTAAGGGATTTGTAGTGGGTTGAAACACCCGATAAGTAATCTGAACCATCGAGGTCGACGATAACTCCACTCGGTTATCGCTGCAGCATGGAACGAGCCGCTTAAGCGGTTCGTGTCCGAAGTCAACCTGCGACGAGGTACGATCGCCCGGTCGACCACTCGCGCAGGTACTTAGGTCAGTCGAATTTGGCAAGCAACCCTATCCTGTGCGGGTGGGCAATTGGCATGATCGTGGTGAGGTTAAACCCCCACCCGTGACTGGCTCCTGGCGGTAGTTCCGGGAGGGTCACGACAGAATTGTCCGTTCCGGTGGGCGACGCGTCGCGATTCGAGTTACGTGGCAGAGCGCACGCCGGATGGGCCAGAATTCGTAACTATATATATATATATATATATATATATATATATATATATATATATATATATATATATATATACATATATGCAATTGAGCCCTCCCCCACACTCCTCTCGCTGAAGAAGCTGCACAAAGCAACCCATGAGGACCTACTATGGAAGGTAAGTGCGATGCTGTTTCGAACCCTTCCCAGAGTTCCTCATCAACTATGAAGACATTCACACAGAGTACACACAGGAGAATGCAAATGCTCCACACCCCCTCAGCAACTGGACCAGTTTCATCGCTTATTGGCGAATCATCAGCAATAGCGTATTGCGATCGCTTATTGGCGAATCATCAGCGATAGTGGTACATGCTTGAGAGCCTCATTGGTATGCATTGCTGCGTGCGCCATCGCTGATGATTCGCCAATAAGCGATGAAACTGGTCCAGTAGCTGAGGGGGTGTGTAGCATTGGCATTCTCAGGTGTGCACTATGTGTGAATGTCTCATATTTGTTGAGGAACTCTGGGAAGGGTTCGAAACAGCATCGCACTTACCTTGTGGGGGTCTTCTTGGGTTGCTTTCTTCAGCTTCTTTGGCTGGAGGAGTGTGGGAGGGGTCAATTGCTTATATAATCCTAGCCACCTGGGGTGAGTTGATTAGGTGAGAGCTGATTGGCTATTCCCTTCATTCACAGGTGAGAGATGTGGGTGGGTCTTTCTTTATTTGTATATGTGTGTGTGTGTATACATATATATATATATATATATATATATATATATATATATATATATATATATAAAAATATATATATACAAATACATATATATATATATATATACACACACATATATATATATATATATATATATATATATATATATATATATATATATATATATATATATATGTTGCGTCAGGAAGGGCATCCGGCGTAAAACATGTGCCAAATCACTATGCGGATCATACGAATGATCCGCTGTGGCGACCCCTAACGGGAGCAGCCGAAAGAAGAAGATATATATATATATATATATATATATATATATATATATATATATATATATATATATATATATATATATATATATATATATATATATATATATATACATATACACACACACACACATTGTTATGGTTGTGGGGGTAGATGGAAGAATTTCATTGCAAAGTTGGGATTGTATGGAGTTGCTTGGTCTGTGGACGTGTAGGAGACATCTCGATGTAAATAAAGTTCGGAAACTGTGAGTTAAAGTGTTACTTGTCACCACATTGGGGGTGGTGCTGTGTTAATTAGATAGGGATTAAGGCCAATTTCCCCCAGTATGTAATTGCCCCCTGTGACGTTCTCCTCCATTTTTGCATTTACAAGCCAGAAACAACAGGAATCACATCCTTAAAACAACAACAAGTGAGTCAAACGTGCCGAGAAGGCAGAACCCCACCTTCCCGGCTTCGTGTCAACAAGCCATGTCCGGAGGTGGATGATTGATGGGCGTGACATCAGAAACGAGAAGGAAGAGCAGATGGTTTTGGTGGGTTGAGTTTGGTGTGACGAATGCAGTCAAGAGATGATGGACCTAGGAGATGGTGTGAAGATCAGGGCACTATGGTTGGCTTTCCTTTGACGCATGAAGAAAATGTCACGATTCTCGTATTCATGCTGAGACGAATTGGCTCGCATGGTGGAGCAAAACGCTGGGCATTGACTCTTGGCTGGGTCATGTGAGACCAGCCTCAAAGCCTCGTGTATATCACCGATGGGAGTGGCGCCAATCTGCAGAGAGCAGTGGCGTCGGCAAGCGTGATCGATGAAGAGGCTGCACAGCGATTGGTGAGCCCTGGTGTTGAATACCGCCTCAAGAATTACCTCATGTGCGTTTCCTGCTCAGAGAGTGGCTCAGCGCCATTTTGGGCGCATCTTCCCATGCAGGACGAAGAGCCTTGACCCCAAAGTGCAATAAAGACCATCTCTAGACAAAGCTAAGTGTCCCAATAAAGGGAGGATTTTCTTTTCTTTCATTTTCCCATTGTGTGTATTAAAATCAGTGTGTAGAGGTGCCTCGACTTTAGGCTTTAATGGACCATCTTTTTTTATGATTACATTTTTAATTACGACCCTTGTAAATATTTGATCTATTTTCATTAAATCCCCATGTTTATTTGAAGTTACTGGTGTCCGTTTATCTCTTGTGGGTTCGAGTATAAATCCCTTGAGCTGTGCATCCATGTGCTCTGTCACGCTGCCCTTTTCTTCCCGCGCGAGCCAAAACTCCGAGGATCACGTGTTCACCTCGAAGAAAAACCGCTTGGTGATCCGGCCTGGTTGGTATTAACCACCCATCCATGACAATTGGTTCAGGGGGATTAACCTAACCTGCCAGACCCACGACATTTGTTGTCAGGTCGTGGGATACGAACCCCCCTGACTCCCTCGAGAGTGCAAGATTCGAACTCTGAACAACATTTCACAGGAGACATGAAAATAATGATCACAATAATTGGTGTCAGGAGAAAAGAATGCTTGGAAATTTAAGGGGAATTTTTTTTTTCTGAGAATATTAAATGCATGCAAGAAATGGCAGACATGCATAAAATGGTGTTTCGGTGTGAAGGTAATAGTTATGAAGGAAGCGAGCTGAGGGTGGAGCTGTGGGTAAAAGTTTCCCTCGTCTTGGGTGGGGACCCCCACCGCCAAACTCGCCTCCCAGAGGACATTGCGATTCCCCCGGGATCCACACCCAATAGTAGCAGATCGGCCGTGCCAAAGCCATTTGAGATGAATCAGATGATGCAAGTGATAAAAGTGATGATGGACCAACAGAGGGATATGCAAAAAATGGCTGGGGATTTACAAACACAGCTAACAGTGATGGGCGATGGAATCAGGGAGGAAATGAAGGCGGGTCAAAGGGAGCTGATGGCAGGGCAGCAAAGCCTGGACGTCGGACTGGTGGAGGTAAAGAGCAAGATGCAAAGGATGGACTGAAGGATGGCAGATGACATCAAGATGGTACGAGACGAAATGAACAGGGTGAAGGAGAATGTGGAAGGTGTTTGGACCACGATGAAGATGGGTAAGGATGAAGTGATAAACAAAATAACAGCGGTTAATTGAGAAGTCGATCGACTCGGACAAGGAATGAAGGAAATAAAAAAGGACAGGAGGAAACAAAGTGGGAATTGGGCACCGTAAAGGAGGAATGTAAGGCGAGCCAAGAAGAAATGATGAAAATGGTTATAGGAATGGGAGAAAAGTTGAAAGAAGAAATTGGGTCAACAAAGCAATGAGTTGATAAAGTGGCCAAGGGCCTGGAGGGCTGTTGCGCCTGTGTGGACGCCATGATGTAACGGCGGGAGAAGGAATTGGGATTTTGTAAATGCCAGGGCGGCGGTTTCGTGCAAAAGTTGGAAACTCGTGTAACAGAACAAGAGCAGGTGTTAGTTGATAAAGGCTTGTGGAAGCCACAATTGACTGGGGAAAGGATGGATGAGACATTACTGGAGCAGCTGTATACGTGGGACAATACCCCAAAGGGAGAGGAGATAGAACCAAAAGTTTCTGTTTGTCTCAATGGTGACGTGGATGGTTCTGTTGAGACCATGCTGGGGCCAACTGACTCGTACGAAGTTAAACTGGGGATGTTACTTTTTTGACATTGGGGATGTTACTGTGAAGGGTCGAGCAGATTTTGCAGAGCCAGTGTTTGAACCATTTGCAGGACATGTAGGGGAGGAAAGCGACAGTGACGTTGACATGCCAAGTACCGAGCAAGTGACTAGTTCGGAAACATTCGAAGTTGAGCTTCCTCATGTAAACTCTGGAGAAAGCATTGCCAAGTCTGAAAAAGTGCAAGGCGATTTTAAGAGGCAAAGACGGATCTCAAGAGGAAAAGCCGGATGCTTGTAAATGAACCAGTACGAAAGTGATGTTTTTGAAATGAATTCGCAGAACCAATCTCAGAGTTCAGATTTCGATGATAGTTATGAAAGTCAATTACTCACTGGTTATGAATCTTGTGTAAGCAATGCCAAGTCAGAAGGTTGTGACAAGTTTGGTGCTTCTCACTGTTGTAACGGAGATGGTACAGCTGTAGTTGAGAGTGGATCTACAGAAATGTTCTTTTTTTTTGATTGTACGGTAGGGAGTAACACATTGGATACTTTGAAGGAAAATGACATTGAAGTTGCGAAGATGCTGGATGAGGAAAATGATCTTTCTGAAGCACTGCTTCCCGAACTTGGCGCTCATAGGAAGGCAAGTCCTAAAGTTTGTTTTGTTGAGCCAAGATTGGAGCAATCCCAAGAAGGATGTGTTGATGGAGGAGAGTTGCAGCAGCTGTAACTTCCTGTTAGTTGAGCAAGAGGCTCATCTTGAAACGAACCAAAGTGAGTCAAGTGCAGGCTTTGAAGAGAAAATGCCCCCACTTGGTGTAAATGTTGAGGATTCTCGTGATCAAGATGATGCTCAGAATTTTTCATTGGATGAACTTGCAGTTGCTGATGTACCCCAGGAATCCTGTCCAGATGTCAGGCCGATTGATTCTTCAGCAAGGGATATTGAGGAGAAACAGGTGGATGAACTGCATTACGAAGGTGAATTGCCAAATACTGGACATGTTGGCAATGAGAACCGTGCTGAGCTTTATGAGGAACTTTGCCAGTCTTCTTTCGATCCAGTGGTTGAGAAGGATACTCGAGAAATTGTGCCACTTGAGAGGAAGTTTAAAGTTGAACAATGTGTTCTGGGGAATGAACCATTGCATGAGATTGGAGGCAAGAATGAGATGGATAAGGAAGATGAGCTTTGTAAGGAGTCTCTGTCAGAGGTGAACACTTGCAGGGAGGTCAGGGCATTGCGTACTGAACTGCAGTCCTTCAGGAGCGAAACCCAGAAAGTGATGAAAAGTCTTCGGGAGAGAGTGCGTGAGCTCGATAGCGATCGCAGCTGCCGGGAGCATGTGCAGGCTAACGCCCTAGCCCTGCAAGCTGAATTGGATGGGCTGTGCCAGCAGCAAGCCAAATAAGCACAGCAATGGCTCACTGGAGCTGAGAAGAAAGTGCAGGCAAGTAAACTGTGGTATGGTAAGATGAAAGAGAAACATCAAGAGTTGCAAGAAGCCAAAACACATCGCAACTCACTCCACGTCTTATCGCAGGCAGCCGAGCAGACGAGCGTAACAGCCCAGGGTCAGATTCTGAGAACTAATGAGAGAAATCTAGGTCGACCAGGTCCTGGAGGGGGATACAGCCATCGACCCTGCTGCCTCTCATATGAAAGCTTATGGACATAGTTCCTGTGACTGACCTGGTTATTTGACATCTCCTCATCAATGGTGTGCTTGAAGTCTACAAGTGCACCCAAACATTAGCCACGTTAGTCTCCAAGATTTTGGAATAATGGTCAAATTTAGGAAGACAAAGGTAATATGGAATCCAGGGAGATTGAAAGTAACGAATCCACAAGGGTGGATTGGAAGGGTGCGAAGAGAACTATAAGGGGTGGATGACACTCTTGGACCCGACCAACCTGAAACAACTTACACTTAGAGTAAAGTGCTTTGATGCTTACCATCCCAAGGGTTCAGTTTTTCTTGAAATTAGGACATGGGTAATTTACTAATTAGGGTAGGAATAAGCGAGAGTGACTCAATGGTCAGTAATTGGATCAGTTTGGAAACCAGAACTGTTTTATGATGTTGATGTCTGTGATGTGTAAATAATTGAATTGTGTTTGAAGAATGAATGCGGATTATAACTTGTAAACAGGCCATGGCGGGTGTAGGAACACGATCACCATTTTCGCATTGCAATGTTTGAGAACTGAATGGCAACAGGGGAGGAAATGAGATGTTGGATTGTGTGGGTGGGGAAGATATGTGGGTCTGCAGGAATGGATCAAGCTCTGGAGGAGTGGTAACTGCCTCCCCCCCCACCCCCAAGGTAATTTGTCCCTGACAGCTGGTATTGTCTGGAAATGGGGACTCGTCGGAGGGGAGGTTTGATTGGATGACCAGCAGAAAGGAGACCCTTGGTGACCCGTATGAGACCGAGAGAACCTGGATGGTGTGGAGACGCTTCCTGGCGAGGCGTATAGCAAAAGAGCTGTTTGTCTGTCAGGGACCGAATCGTTGAAGTGGGGGGTGCAAAGAAGTCGTAAGTCAGGCGACTTGTTTTTGGACTGCGGGCACCACAACTGGAAGTGCCCCCATCATCTTTGTTGTAAAGTACTCCCCCCCCCCCCCGACTGCTCACACATGTGTGTAATTGCATTAAGCCATGGTCTTGCAGGGTTGGAATGAATGGTTGAATTGGGTTTATGTATGAGAGTGTGAGGGAAAGTTTACTAGATCCCTGTCACCAACCTGTACTGGAGATACAGGTCTTACGGAAATTTGGAATCGGTAAATTGGGATGGCTCCACACGTAACGGTGGGTATTGTGGCATCCACCGGGGAACACAGTCTTTAGAGGGGGGGTATAAACATAAAAGAAGGGGTTTTGGTTAAGGTTTTGTCTCTTATTTGTGTGTCTTCTGACGTTTTCTACCCGCCCCAGGAGTTAGGGGTGAGGAACCAAGAGATTTGCATGTATTTGAATTGTTGTGTTTTTATGGGTTTAGAATGTTAAGGAGAATAGGAAAGTTCACTACGACTCGCTTCCCACAGCCCCTCCTAATTGCTGTTAGGGGAAGGGGAGCGCGAGGGAAGGGGGAGGCAGCATGAGGGGGGAAGGGAGGCAGCACGAGAGGGGGAGGGAGGCAGCGCGAGGGGAGGAGAAGGCAGCATGACGGGAGGCAGCGTGAGGTGGGAGGGAGGCAGCATGAGGGAATAGGAAGGCAGCGTGAGGAAATAGGAAGGCAGTGTGTGGGAATGGGAAGGCAGTGTGTGGGAAGGGAAAGGCAGTGTGAGGGGAGGGAAAGGGAGGGCAAGATAAGGCAGTGTGAGGGAAGGGTCCGTCCGGATATAACCACCGTCCAGACATAACCACCATTCAGACATGATGACCTTCCAGACACATATGGAGCTAATGACCATTCGGACACGTGCAGAGATAACCACTGTCTGGGCAGAACCAACATCCAGCCACGTCCGAAGACACAGACAGAGAGAGAGGTGTGGGAGGAGGGTGCTGCACTGTATTAGGAGAGGGTGGAGCGAAGATGGGACAAGAAGAGAGAGGGTTGGGGGTAGGGGAGTTTTCAGAGAGAATATGTTAGGCTTTATGAACAACACACACACACACAATTGTGTGACGGGTGTAAAAAAAATTTGGTTCTGTAATTTAGTAAACACATTATGATGGCGAACGGCTCGGAAATCGGGTGTTATCTGTATAAAGAAGGAGTGTGTCCGTCCCTGAACTACTCCCTCAGTGTTGGGGCAAGCCTGGCCAAACCTTCTGTGGAACGTTGTAGGGTCCCAGCCGGTGTCCTAAGATGGGTGGGAGGTTTCTATGCTGAAGTGACGGGTCCTATAATGGAAGAAAGCACAAAAAGGGGAACCGTCGTGGAAAATAAAATTTCACATTCTCAGTGAGCCAGCCACCGCCTGTTGCACCACATAACAACACATGGCCAACAGCGCACACGAGTGGCCCTAACTTTTGTTCAAGTCAATGGATATACAGTATTCAGTGATGGTGTGAATATTGTAGAGCACTCGCCAAGTGGCTTAAGCACTCCAACGAAACGGATGATAAGAAACGCTCACTTGGCACGTGATCAGCAATCACCGAGCCTTCATGTCAAACGTACACCTCCCGGAGATGGCCAAAATGTCAAATATGTCCGAATTGGACAAATGAACACTTTTCTCATTGTCAGAACTGCTTCTGAGTTCGATTCTGGAGCTTAAATTTTGTAATTCTTCTTAGTGTAAGAGATACTCGTGGTTATCGCATGTGCGGACATGAAATAAAGCCACGAACGCTGTCGTCTCTGGGCATTTATAAGCATTGCGATGTACCCAGTGATTCGTAGCTATGATGAACAGGCATTCAATAATATGAGTGAGGAAAGTGAAAACAAAACTTTATCGTTAAAAAATCGTTGCGGCCTGTTCCAAGTCAAGGCATGGTTGAACAAGCCAACAAACATGGTGGCTTCAGAACCCAGCAAAGTTACCTGGGATACGATACGCCCAGATACGATCTGGGATGAAGACCCCAGAAAGCGAGGCAGCCAAGGATCACCTGATGAAGGATATCATTAAATAAGGCCGTTAATTATCTTCAAAAGGGGTGTTTTAATTAACCCAAACACCCAATTTTCACTCTTGCACTTCCTTGGAGTTTTCTTTGTATGCATACAAAGTTTCAGGCTGATAAGTTCTTATAGTTTTGGAGTTATGGAGCAATCACACACACACACACACACACACACACACACACACCCACACACACACACACACACACACACACACACACACACTTATTAGTACTAGTGGGCCCGTTTGTCCGATGGACCAAATTTTCATTGGTTGGTCTTCACAGTCTTGTAGCATACCCACCTGCTGTACTGCTTGAGCATTAGCTTGCCTTTCACTTAGCCCAGATGTGCTTCTAGTGTAGTAGATAGTAGAAAAATCGTGCAAATTATGATGCAAGCATCAAATTTGGCATTTCTGTTCTGCAGGGCTTTCTGATCAAATTTGCCCGATTGGCCATTTGAAAATCCAAATTTTGAAAAATTTGAAGAAAAAAAAAAACTTCAAAGAAATTTGAAGTCACAGCTGGCTGAAATTCTTGAAGCACAAGTGAACATCCCAGACATAGAACCAAGGGGAGATGCAGTCATCATTGATGACTCAGCACTTATCAATGCCCTACCTCCACGCACTTCAAAGATATTTGTTGACTCTGCTAAAGAAGACGTCATCCCAAAGGTGGAATCCTGTGGTGCCAGGTACGAGAGGGTGGACGTAGTGTTTGATGTGTACAAGAAGTCAAGTCTGCAGTCCGAGGAAAGGTCGAAAAGGGGGCAAGGAATCAGAAGAAGAGTGACAGGAACCAGAAAGACCCCAAGTAACTGGAGAAGCTTTCTTCGAGATGACAGCAACAAGACTGAGCTGTTTCACTTCCTTGCGGAAAAGATGTGTGAAGCACAGACGACAAGCACAGTCATTGTCACAAAAGGAGAGGATGCCATTAGCAACACAAGGAAGTCTCCATGTTTTCATGAAGAAACTGACACTCGAATATTTGTACACGCCAGGGATGCAACGACGGATGGTAGCAAGTCCATTATCATAAAGGCTAATGACACGGACGTACTAGTCATAGCAATATCTGTACTGCCATCCTTACAGGAACTAGGTCATGAGAACATGTGGATTGCCTTTGGCCAAGGAGCCAAGGCACGATGGATTCCAGTCCATGAGGTAGTTTCTGCAATAGGGCCTGAGAAAGCTTGAGGGATCCCATACTTCCATGCGTTCACTGGATGTGACGTCGTGTCTGCCTTCCGCAGTAAAGGGAAGAAAACTCCATGGCAGACTTGGAACGTCTTTGATGATGTTTCTGAAACATTCACCAATCTCAGCCAGCATCCAACATTGATTCATGATCTTGACTTTTTTGAAGTTTTTGTTTTTTTTCAAATTTTTCAAAATTTGGATTTTCAAATGGCCAATCAGGCGGATTTGATTAGAATCCCCTGGAGAACAAATGTGCCAAATTTGATGCTTGTATCATCATTTGCATGATTCCTCTCAAAAATTGCTGTTATCTGCCCCACTATTGGGACCAGCACAGGTATTATGTGTTCATTATTATTATTGCCATATGATATTACTATTGGTTTACAAGTCAATAAGTGACCACTATATTCGTTATGGGTGTGCGTCTGTCTGTCTGTCTGTCCCGAGCATAGCTCCGTGGGTTTTGATCCGATTTTGATAAAATTAGGGTGCGAGGTTTCTTTCATGATCTAGTTGTGTTTTCCGGAGAATGGGCGTGCTACACCCATTATGGGCGGAGCCACGCCCCAAAAACATGTTTTTAGGGGGTAGCCGGTTTCAAGTTACATCTTCTCCGAGGGGGTTTGTCGAATCTGGCAGGGGTTTCGGTATTTGGTTAATCCAATGCCACCTGCATAGCCCCACGGAGCTCGATTTTTCATTTTCGTCCCAAGGTCAAGGTCACAAGGTCACGAACTTAGAAAATGTCAAAAAAATCAATAAATTGGGCATCGAGCTCCGAGGGTTTTCAACTGTTTCGAATGAAAGTTGGTATGCAAGTAGTGCTCTTCGAGTACTACAGCTTTCGTTTTTCCCGATTCCCGCCAGTTTTCCCGTGGCGTCCCCTCGAAGATCAAAAAATAAAAAAAAGCAAACCATGTGCATTGCTCGTGAACCATCGCCGTCTCCAGACTTGTTCTTATTATTGTTGTAAATATTATTCGTGTGAATTAATATATGCTTTATTGCAATGTTATCATTGTTTTTGTTACAGATTTTGTAACTAGAAAGCCATGCCGTGTTCAGACATATAAAGAAAGCTGCTTTATATACCTTAACATGGCATGTATTCAAAACAAGGGAATTCTAACGGATTTTTTGGAGTATAGTGGAGTCTTAAAGAGTCTACAGCACCTAGAGTGTCTTAGGGGTCTTTGGGTCTTCTGGGTCCACTGGGACTTTTGGGTCTTCTGGGTCCTTTGGCACTTTTGTGTCCCTTGGAGATTTTTGGGTCCTCAGGAACTTTTGGGACCTTTGGGTGCTCGGGGACTTTTGGATCCTCGGGAACTTTGGGGACTTTTGGGTCCTTGGAGACTTTTAGGTTCTCGGGAACTTTTGGGAGTTTTGGGTCCTCTGGGACTTTTGGGTCCTCAGGAACTTTTGAGTCCTCTGGGACTTTTTGGGACATTTGGATCCTTGGAGATTTTTGGGTCCTTGGAAACTTTTGGGACTTTTGAGTCCTCGGGAACTTTTAGGTCCTCGGAAACTTTTGGGATTTTTGGGTCCCCAGGAACTTTTGGGACCTTTGGGTCCTCGGGGACTTTTTGGGACTTTTGGATCCTCAGGAACTTTGGCGACTTTTGGGTCCTCTGGGACTTTTGGGTCCTTGGGGAATTTTGGGTCCTCGGGGATTTTGAGACCTCAAACTTTTGGGGACATTTGGGTCCTCAAAAGTTTCCATTTGCCTTCATATTCCCAGATACAAACATCTGCATCCAAGAAGTGAGAAATATTGGTCACAGCTTGCATCATCAATGAGAGACACGATTGGCAATAAGTTTTTAAAGAACATAGGAACGGGCATCGTGAAAACATCATTTGATTGAACAAATGCTGATCCGAAATCATATCCTAAGGGTAAATAGGTTTCCAAAGTTGTCATATATATATATATATATATATATATATATATATATATATATATATATATATATATATATATATATATATATATATATATATATATATACATATATATATATATACATACATATATATATATATACATACATACATATATATATATATATATATATATATATATATATATACATACATACATATATATATATACATACATACATATATATATATACATACATACATATATATATATATACATACATACATATATATACATACATATATATATATATATATATATATATATATATATATATATATATATACATACATATATATATATATATATATATATATATATATATATATATATATATATATATATACATATATATATATATATATATATATATATATATACATACATATATATATATATATATATATATACATATATATATATATATATATATATATATATATATATATATATATATATATATATATATATATATATATATATATATATATATATATACATATATATATATATATATATATATATATATATATATATATATATATATATATATATATATATATATATATATATATATATATATATATATATATATATATATATATATATATATATATATATATATATATATATATATATATATATATATATATATATATATATATATATATATACATATATATACATATATATATATATATATATATATATATATATATATATACATATATACATATATATACATATATATATATATATATATATTGTTGTGGTTACCAAATTCGCAAACCACCATTCAGGTCCCTTAGGTGAGGTATCTCGGCAAGTATATGTGTAGTTAGGCCCAAACCTGTTGTCTAGTAGGAATACATGTCATTTATGCGAGCTGCGACTCTTCAGGATAGCCGTTTTTCTTTTACTATCTTTATTTTGGACCAACCGCCATGATTACCACCACAACCACAACATCAACCACCAACCACAACGCCGCTTCACCACAACCGCCACGACCTTCCCGTCACACCTCGCCACCGTAGCATCGCCACCGTTCTTGCCCCGCTGTGGGTACTGGTGTTGGACTCGGGCAGGGCGCGCGTCGAACAGCGTGTACAAAATCACGGATTTTGTGCTTCAAAAACGGATCAAAAACGACACACGCCCACTTTTTGCTGTCCAATCGGTGAGCGAGGGGCGATTTGGCCCCGCCTCCAGAACGATCGATATATGCAAATTTGTGGATCAAAAAGCCTTCACGCCCACTTTTTCTCGGGCCAATGGGGAGCGAGGTGAAAGGTCAAAGGGAGGGGGTCAAAGGCGAAGCTACGGGGGGATAAAAGGACCGTGTTCGTCAGTCAGAGCCGTGTGGAAGTCTGGAGCCCGAAGCCTGCAGTAGCTGGAGAAGCTGAAGAGAGTCGAGAAGGGAGGAGAGTCCAAAGAAGAGTCCAGAGGCGGAGAGGCGGCAGCGGCGAAGGCAGACGAGGGGGTGCTCGCGTCGGTGCCGGGAGCTGCACGCCCGAGGGAGGCCGGCAGCGCGACCTGGCCGAGGTGGAGACGCACACCAGGGATAATAAAGATCCTCTATACCCCGAGCATCAGCAACCCCCTCCTGTTTCCCCCCGCGCTGAGATAGTGCGACCAAGGGGGCCCCTTTCCCACCCCCTGCCAGACACTGTCCGCGAGGCCCGCGGAGTGAGGCGCCATCGCCGCTCCGCGTCTCATCACCAGACGGGTAGGCGCGACCCGGTCTCGGCCTCAGGCCCGCCTCATTCTTGGGGGTATTTCTTTTCCTTGGTTTTGGGTATGTGTTGTCGGCGCCGTCTGTGAGGTAGAATTGTATAAGTGTTGCCGTGTGCTCGGTAGTCGGTATTAGCTCTGCATTGTGTTTTCGCTTTTATATTTGCTTTTTGTGTAAATGGAATTGTGTTTTCTTTTTTTTGTGTGCTTTTGGTGGAATTGAATATGCGTGCTTCCCGTGTGCCGCGAATAAATGTGCTTTATTATTGAACTGTTCTCCCGCTTCGCTTC
>NC_140976.1:28576867-28664367 GCF_056783735.1 Eptatretus burgeri | reverse complement strand
AACAAGGTGAAGTTGACATTTTGGGTGTTAACCCCTCAACAGGGTAAAAGAGAGAGATAGGATAGAAACTAAGGTTGATTTAGGGTGGGAGTGAGTCATAGTGGGGTCAGGAGTCAGGGGTCAGGTGTCAGGGAGTGCGTGGGGATGAAAATGTCAGATTTTGACAGGGAGGTAAAGGGTTCAGGGGCTAAAAGTGAAGGAGACTGGGAGGAAAGTGAAAATAACAGGGGGAAAAAGACAACAAGTGATCGAAGATTCGATAAATGAACTCAAGCAACTTTGTAAAGTTATTCCACTAAAAATATTAAAAATAATATAGAATAAAATAGTAATTAATACTTTAAAAATATATGATGATAATAAAAAATAATAAGTGATATTAAGGGGAGAAGAAAGGGGACAAGGGCAAAAGGAAAAAAAGAAGTAAAAAACAGGAGGGCAGGAGAGAAGACATAGTCCGGCAGATATGTGAAAAAAATGTGCCTTTAGTGATACAAGCATGAAATTTGGCACACTGCTAGGGCAGTATCTTACAAAGATTTTTGGATATAGGGACATTCTAGATTCTTCCCAGAGCCAAAATGGCGGCCATTTTACAAAATAGCCGATTTTGTGTTGTACAAGGAGGATACATGTGGATACAACTTTATTTAAGAAGCATACCAGTGGTTTTATTTAACTAAATATAGATTCTAGCAAATAAGAAATAGCAAATAAAGGTGACAAAGCGTGAATAAACCATTTATTTGGTCATTTTTTGGTGCATTTTTGCACTTTTGGACGGTTTTCTACAACAAACTCTTCAAAAAACTGTTATCAAGCACCATGGAATGACTGTTGTTCATTTAACACTCTTGAACTCAGAGGAAGTGCTTCTGTTTGATCCTAACATCAACTTACAGAGTCAAAATTATACAGTGGAACCTCTAGATCCAGGTAACAGAGTCTACTATGATGCATGGATACATGTGTACATGTTACATAATTATCATCTGTGATCTCTCTTGTCCCAGTTCTACTCTCTTGTACACTCCCCACCACAGTGACATAGAGCTGTGCACTGGAGTGCAGCCTTGACACACTTGCACTGTCCTCTGCATCCCTTTTTGCAGCCACACCTTTGTTGTTGCCGACATGCCTCAGTTGCCTCTGGGAGGGTTGTCCAGTATATGTCCCAGCCATTATCGGTGTGAACCCACACCCAGTCACTGGGCGATGGGAGCTCTGGTGTGGACACCATCATCTGGCCCCAACAGTAGTAGGCTTGGTAGGTAGCTCTCTTGATGTGCTGTTTCAGGGCTTCACGAGTTGGTGGGAGAGCATCTATTGATCTGCCATTCTGGATGAACAGATGCTTGCGTTACTCATTGACATGTTCCTGGCTACTGGTGCGATCATAGAGCACAACAACAAAACGCTCCAGTGCATCCATGTGGTCATCTACGGCTGAAGGAGTTGGCATGGCAGCCAAGGCACAGAATGCTGCAGTGACATCAGTGACCTCATCACAGGTTTTCCAGGTTTCCCATGCTTTTTTCTTCACCCTGCCTCCGAAGCTTGAAACGGTGTCGCATCCAGTGAGGGCATGGAAGAATGGCAAACCTCGACACTTGTTAGGTCCCAGTGCCACAGACATCTCGTGAGCTGCCAAGAACCTGAAGTTCTTTCCTGTGCCAAAAGCAACCCAGAGCTCATCAATGTCCAGACGTCCAGCTGCTGTCACCGTAAGGACCACGACATCAGTGTCTACTGTACGGATCGACACTTTGCTGTATCCCTGTCTCACAGCGTCTTCAGCATGGAGTAGCATTCTTGTGTCAGCCTCTTCATGGCTACAAGAGGCAAGACCAGCAACATCTCGGGCCTGCGTACAAACCACATATTTGTGGTGGGTGCTGATGACTTGTTTGTCTGTGTCTGTTGTTGCTACTCTGGTGGCAAGGAAGTCAAACAACTCCATCTTGTTCTCATCTGTGCGAAGAAAGGTCTGCCAGTTTCCAGGAATGGAACTAGATGGCTCGACTCGTCTCCTGATGCCTTTGCCTCGCTTCTTTCTAGTGTCTGCCTTCAAACTGTCTGTGAGGTATTCATCCCAGACAATATCCATCCTGCTCGTATGCTGCAGCTGAGATGTGATGTATGGCAAGAATACTTCTGATGCATACTCGTTGAAGGTCTTTGCTGTGCCAGGTGGCAGCATACTGATGATCGCTGCACCATCAAGGATGATGACTTCAACTGCTGGACTAGCAGCAGCAGCAGCAGCAGCAGCATTCTCCTGTGGAGGGACCAGATCTTCTAAGCAGCCAACCAGATCAGACTTTGTTCCAAGTCTCATCTTGCTCATGTGTGACAGTGCAGGGGGACATGCTTGGTTCTCATATGCGAAGAACTCATCAAGATCTCCATCACATATCTAAGACGCAATGAACAACCTGGAGAACAGGGAGCAGTCGTTCTTCAGAGATGAAACCTGCAGCTGTGCTCTTGACTTCTCTCTGACTGGAGGTCGGCTGAAGAGAGGGAGGTTGTTTCTCTTCATTGGGTCGGTGATGAGCTTTGTCTGGTTGATAAGTCTCTCATGGACATAGAAGTCATGCGGTTCTTGTCCCAGCTTCTCGATCTGGCGTACAGTATTGATAACTGCTGGGTCTGCCAGGTCTCTGCTGTCTAGCACCAGGAGATCCTTGCTGTCATCACAAAATGGGTTGCCCATCTCCCCCATGACTTGAGTGAGTGAACGCATATCTCTAGCAAAGGCTACCTGTGTGTGCTTGGTCTGCTCATGGTGTTTGTGAACAGCCTTCTTGGTCTCTGATGTGGCTTGGAACTCAGCGATCACTCTGGCCATCTCTGGACCAGACACCATCCAGCGGCGTAATGCAGCAGGATTCTCTGTCAGGCCTACAGCTCCTCCGTCACCCTTAACTAATGCGTTATTCTGCTCGTGGGCTTGGTCGATGGCCATCGCAGAAAACGCATGAGTGGTCTTCTTTACTGTGAAGTTGCCGGCAAGAAACTGCGTGTATACACTTGCATGTTTGGTCGCCAGTGTCACCATGTCACGCAGGTGAACTGGTATCCAGTCTGTCTGGGCACACATAGGTTCCAGTCTGTCTGGTTAATTGATGTAACAGATGTACTTGGCCCTCGCTGCTGGGGGTCTAATAGTTTGAAATGCTTGGCCATTGTCTTGAACCACCACCAATCAGTGACTGTAAAATTGGGAAGAACCACCACCAAGCAGGGGATTAGTCTTTGGGTAAACTACAGTGGAGTTATCACCTGAAAACAGAATAGCAGAGTTAAAATGTTTTCAACTACGAACCCCAGCCCAGAGGAGATGCATATATACACAATGGCGATCTTGGGTGATTGTCACTCGATGTCCCCAATAGGCCACCATACATTATTTCTTTGCGCTGGACAGGACCATGTTAAACCCAAATCAATATGAACACACCATTGTAGTTTGAACATTTCTATTATGCAATCATGAAAATCAATACAGTGAGTACATCAATATCGATTTCGCAAATTTATGCATTTAATCGCGACATTGCCAGCTACCAGTATGTAATTAATAATGAAAATATTCATGGAGTCTAAGTTCCTTTCACCAAATTTGATTTTTGATCTATTTATATTTCCAGAAACAATATTCAGGTAACATTCACATGCATGATCATATTGCAGAGCTCTTGTTCCAGCCATGAATTATTGCGATGGTAAACTGTTATCTGTGTCCCTCATAGACCACCGTAGATGCATTTTTTAGTCAAATATGAAGTAGATAATGAAGCATGTGCATACTAGTTGATAATAATCATATTATACTCACTACATTGTGTTTTGCACCAAGCACATATGACTTTGCTGACCTTGTAGGCAGAATTTGTTATTCGTGGCAGCCATTTTGTAAAATGGCCACCATTTTGACCCTCGGGGTGATCTGGAATGTCCCTATATCCAAAATGTTTCCTAAGGGTATGCTATAACTGTGTACCAAATTTCATGCTTGTATCATCAAAGGCACAAAACTACCAGAATATTTCACATATCTGCCGGACTAACAGGAAAAGTGAAGGAAAGTGAGAAGAGACAATCGAGGGGTTTTTTTATATTTATTTATTTTTTGCATACAGCCAAGGCTCGTGAAATAGTGAGTACACTGAATGGAACAGTGGAAGGGGGGGGGGAGACACCAACTGCAGAGTTGAGGGGTGTGAAACTTGGACAAACAATGGGTGTGAGGAGTAATCAGGGGGGGGGGCAGGAAAAGATGTATGGAGTGGTAAAGATGTCTACAGAAGGAAAATCCCAGGAGGAAAAACTGGAAACATGGAAGGAAGAGGGATTTGGGTGGGTTAACAAGGGTAGAAAAGATCATGGTTTTGGATTGGGGATGGTCTGAGATGGTGATGAGCAGGTGTCTTGAAGACCTGGAGGGAAGAATGAGATTGAAGAGAATGTGGAAGTTCGTTGCACAGGTGGGAAACACAGGAAAAAGTCCCAAGGAAGGACTTCGTATGATGTAGGATGTTCGGTCAGCAGCTGGCTTTGGTGACCAACTTTGAAATGTGGTTTGGCCAAGAAAGACCGTGGCTGATTGTGAGAGCCAAGACTTTGAGTAACTGAACTTCCGAAAGAGCATAGTTAAGAAAGTACATGGAGGATGGGGGTTGCCAGATGGTTCTTTGTTATTTCAGATCAGGAATAGGACTGGGCCCAAAACACTGCTTTGGGGCGCTCCAACCGATACAGGGAGAAGATTAAAGGATTCCGTTGAGAGCCACATGTTGACTATGAGAGTATAGGAAGTCAGTAAACCATGTCCACACCCATCTCTTATTTGTCTGTGTGTTGTATCATCCTCCAAACAGTGATGATTCCATATTCATTTCTCTCAGACAACATGGATAAACTTTTAACCACTTATCCATCCCAACTCTCTCTTCCTCAGGTCAGGTCTGGTCAGGTCTTCCTCATATGTGGAAATCTCAATTGTCACTATGCAAATTGGCTGAGTGTTAACACCATTCTCACCAGCCAAGGCACTGCAGCAAAGAACCTCTGTGACTTCATTGGACTGCCTCAATCTGTAACCTTCCAAGCCTCCCTTTTTGACTCAGTGATGACAAACATCACTGCAAGTGTCTCCTGCTCTTCCTCTGCCCCCAAATGGTTCATCTGATTGTATGCTTGTGAGAGTCAACATCTCTCTGGCTTTTCTCAGAAAGCCGCCTCAATGCCGGCAAGTCTGGCAGTTCACTCAGGCAGATTGGTAGGGACTGCATCCCTCCATCTCATTTCAGGGCTGCTCTCGTACATCTACTGCCACTGATATTAACTCAATTCTGTGTTTGCTTCCAAATTTTGTGTCCCCAAACTCTTACTCCATGTACCCACCCAACCCAGTCACAACCACCTGCTCCTGTACTCTGTATCTTTTGCATCTGAGTAGGTACAGAAGTGTCTGGCAACTCTTGACTCTGATTCTAAAACTGGACCAGATGGCATCTGCTCTTGTGTCTTAAAACCCCACATTGCTACTCTTGCACATCCTCTTTCTGCCATTTTCACTCGCTGTAGGTCATCTTCCGTCTGCTTGGAAGTCAGCCAACATAATGCGTTACATAGACAAGGTGTAAAAACTGATCCCCCTAACTACAAACCTATTAGGTAACTTCCAATCAGCAGGGTCATGGAATCCATCACCACAGTTGACATAAAATCCTTCCTTTTCTCCAATGGCCTGATCTCAGACCATCAGTTCAGATTCAGACCAGGTCACTCCACCTTGGTTATGCAGCTTCTACTTTCCCAACAATGGATGGAAGCCCTCAATGTCAGACATGAGATCAGGGTCGTTTCTGGAGAAATGTCTCGAGCTTTCAACACAGTCTGGTGTCCCAACCTTGCTTTCTAAACTCTCGGCCTATGGCATTCAAGGCCAACTCCACACATGGCTTTCTGACTTCCTCTACTCTCATAGCCAAAGTGTGCTCTCAACAGGATCCTCTCATCTCCTCTTCCTGCCAAGGCTGGAGTGCCCCAAGGCAGTGTTCTGGGCCCAGTCCTATTCCTAATCTTCATCAAAAATATTTCTGACTCTCTGGAAAATCAACTTCACATCTTTGCTGATGACTCCACTCTACCCTCAGCCTCATCCTACAGATAGGCAGGCAACAGTCCTTGCCCTCTCTGCAGATCTTGATAGAATGACGAGCTGGTCATACACTTGGAATATGTCACTCAATCCCGACATTCCATGAACTCACTGTCTCTCTGAGAAGACCATCTGGTGAACACTCCCATCTTCTTCCTTAACAATTCTCTGGAATAAGTTCAGTCACTCAAACTTTTTGGGCCTCACTTTCAGCTCTGATCTTTCTTGGGCAAACCACATATCTAAGTTCACCTTCAAAGCCATCCGTTGACTGGGCATCCTCCATCGTGGAAAGTGTTTCATTGGCACACCTTCAGTCTTATCCACAAACAAGGCCTTCATCCACAGTTTGATGGAGAACTGCTATCCCCTCTGGACTAACGTCCCTGCCTCACACCTTGCTCAGCTTGATACCGTGGAAACCAGACTGGAAATTAACTGTGAATTCATTGGTGTCTCCCGCAATGAATTTGAGTCTCTGGGCCTGCCACTTTCACATTTCAGACAGGTTAGTGGTGTCTCTGTCTTCTACCAATTATTTTCTGGTATTGCAGCTTCTGCCCTTTCCGTGCTCTGTCCCCACTATGTTTCAGCAGGGTGCATGCGGTCTGCCAGTAACCCACTTCTGGTGAAACTCCCAAAATCCAGAATCACTGGTCATCTCCACCCCTTTGTTCCTCTTTTTGTTTCCCACCTATGGAACCACCTTCCACACACTCTTTTTTTTTTTTTTTTTTTTTTTTTATACCTTGGTCGAGGCTCGTATGAGAGCTAACACACAACTCACAGCAAGGAGGCATGAGACAAGAGGGGCGGGAGTGGAAGGGACACAACATTGGGGAACAGACACAGGTGAACTGTGGAAGGGAGAGGGATGGGGATGGGACGGGGAACATGGCGAGGGGAAGATGGACATTAAAGGGACTTTCAGGAAGGAAAGCAGGAGAATTGAAGGAAGTGGGCTTGGGTGGATTATCGGGGGTAGAAAAGATCGAGGATTTGGATGGGGGAAGATAAGAGGTGGTGGTGAACAGCTGTTTTGAAAGCCTGAAGGGAAGAATGGGAAAGAATAGAGTGAGGAAGTTTATTGCAAAGGCGGGAAAAAAGAGGAATGAAAGAGTGAAGATGAGCAGTGATTCGTGATTTTGGTAGTTTTACCAGAAGTTATTGGCGGACCTTGAGCGCCCTGTGGAAATGTGGTTGGGACAAATCGCAGAGAGAGCAGGGGGGGGCAAGGCTGGAGAGGAGTCGGTAGAAGACAGAAAGACCACCGACCAACCTGCGGTGATTGAGTGAGAGGCCCAAAGACTCAGCTTCATTGCGGGAGATGCCAATGATCTTAAAAGCCCTGGTTTCGACAGCGTGAAGTCGAGAAAGGTGGGAGGCAGGAGCACCAGCCCAGAGGGGAGAGCAGTACTCCATCAGGCTACGGACAAAAGCTTTGTAAGTGGTCAGGAGCTCAAGAGGGCCGAGGAAGGACTTTGCACGACGGAGGATTCCCAGTCGGCGACTGGCTTTTGAGGCAAGGTTGGAAATGTGACTTTCCCAGGAAAGGTCATGGCAGATAGTGAGACCCAGAAGCTTGAAAGAAAAGACTTCTTCCAGAGGATTGTTGAGAAAGTGGATGGGGGGTTTTGTAAACGGTCCTTTCGAAGAGACATAGTGAGAGTGTGAGATTTGTCTGGATTGAAAGACATGTTCCACGTGTTGGACCAGTTTGTGATTTTATCCAGATCTGCAGTGAGCGAAGAAGCTGCTGCTTGCCGGTCTGAGGGATGACAGATGGTACGGCAGAGGGTTGAGTCATCGGCAAAGAGAAATAGAGGATTTTCCAGAGAGTCCGAGAGATCATTGATGAAAACCAGAAAAAGAACAGGGCCCAGAACGCTACCTTGAGGAACTCCAGCCTGCACAGGAAGAGGGGATGAAAGAACTCCATTTAGGGCCACACGTTGACTGCGACAGGAGAGGAAGTCTGCGAGCCATGAGTGGAGATGGCCTTGAATACCATGGGAAGAGAGTTTGGTGAGTAGGGCAGGGTGCCAGACTGTGTCAAAAGCACGTGATATGTCCAGGGATACGGCTCGGATTTCCTGTCTGGCATTGAGGACCTCCATCCATTGATGGGAGAGCAGTAGCAGCATATCTAGGGTAGAGTGACCTGGTCTGAAACCAAATTGATGATTGGAAATCAAGCCATTGGAGAAGAGGAAGGATTTCATGTCTGAAGCGATGATGGATTCCATAACCTTGCTGATGATTGGGAGAAGGCTGATTGGTCTGTAGTTACAGGGATCTGTTTTTGCACCTTTTTTATGCAGGGCAGTGATGTTAGCAGATTTCCAAGCAGATGGCAGATGACCTTGAGCAAATGTGAGGGTGAACAGAACAGAGAGAGGGTGAGCAAGAGCAGAAGAGCAGGCTTTGAGGACACGTGGGCTGATGCCGTCTGGACCGGTTGCAGAATCTGACTCGAGGTTTGAAAGCAAGATCTCCACCTTGTCAGGAGAAAAGGATACAGAGTCCAGGGACAGTTGGGTGCGACTGGGTAAAGTGGGTAGAGATAGTGATGGGTTTGGGACACAAGATTTAGCTGCAAACACCGAGTTTAGACATTCAGCTTTATCACGTGTGGAATCAGCAGTGCGGCCATTTGAGGTAAGGGAGGGGATGGAGGGGGAACATACACCAGAAACAGATTTGATTAAACGCCACCAGGATTTTGAGGAGGGAGAGAGGTTTGAGAGTTCAGACTTGAGATGAGAAAGATGTTGTTTTCTGGCTCTCCTGAGGGTAGCTACACACTTGTTCCGAGCTTTGTGGAAAGAACTGAGATTGCTCCTCAGTTGGGTTTGCTTTCCATGAGGCAAAGGCAAGTTGTTTCAGGACAACTGCCTCGCCACAAGCTTCAGTAAACCAAGGGCGGGAGGAAGGGTAAGACAACTGAACACGAGAGGGGATAAATCTGTGCATGAGGGAGAGCAAGTTTCTTTGAAAGAATTCCCAGGATGAGTTGATGTTTGAGAAAGTAGTGATAGGAGACCAGTCTGTAAGTTTGATGGCTGCTCGGAGACCCTGCCAGTCGGCTTGAGTGAAATGCCAGACTCGACGGCGGTGAGGTGGTTCTCTGATAACAGCCAGAGAGATATCCACTTTAATAAGGACGCGGTCAGAAGAACCAATTGGAGCGAAGGAAGAGCAGCAGATATTGTCAGGGAAATTTGTCAAAATCAGATCCAGAAGAGATGGAGTACCATTGGTTGAGATCCGGGTCGGGAAGTTGACCGATTGAGTCAGTCCCAATGAGTCACAGAAAGCTTTTGCTGATGTCCCATGGCAGGTGAGAGAGGTACCCACACCTAGCCAACTGGCGTGATGACAATTGAAGTCGCCACATAAGAGGAAGAGAGAGTTTGGATGAGAAGATAGAAGATGGTCCATGTTTTCGGAGAGTGAGGTGTAGATGGAGTCATCACTGTTCGGTGGACGGTACAGTACACATATAAACATGAGGCGGGAGTGGAGGGGAAGCCGAAGCCAGAGGTATTCCTGGGGGTGTGGGGGAGTGAGAGCAGTGCAGGGAGAGTGAGGAATAGAGTCTTTGATGAAGAGAGCAACACCTCCACCAGGACGAGGCTCAGGTCTGTCATACCGTAAGAGGGAGTAACCAGGGAGAGATACTTGGGAGTCAGACACGTCTTGGGAGAGGAAAGTTTCTGTTAGGCAGATAATGTCTGGTTTGTCAGTGGCAACCTGCATGGAAAGATCTGAAAGGTTTGAGCGAAGGCCCCGGATATTTGAGGTCCACACTTTTAATGAAGAGGTAGGGGAGGAGGCTTTTGGTGCAGGAGGTGGAGGGGCGGGGGAGGGTGGGACGAGGGACGAGGGGGGGAGGTAAGGAGGGTTGCTGAAGGAGTGTGGGGTATTGCAGAATAGCGAGGGGAGGGGGCCGAATGAGGAGGAGAAAAGGCTCTGTGGTGCTGTGAGAGAGGGGGACAAGAGACAAGGAAGATGGCAGTTGAGGATTTGAGGAGGTGGAGTGAAGAGATGGAGGTGAGAGGGCAGTGGAGGGAGGCAGGTTGGTGGATGAGAGGGGGCAACTTAGAGAAGGAAGAGTGAGGGGGATGAAAGGTGGGAGAAAGGTGAGGGGGGAATTTTTGAGAGGTGAGAGGGAGGCTTGGAGGGAGAAGAGTGGGATGGTTTCTTTGAGAGTGAAAGTGAGGGGTGAGGGGGGGTGAGTTGGCACTGAAGTTGGAAAAAAGAATGGTTGATGGAAAGCGAGCATCCATGGCAAACTGTGGTTTTTAAAAGTTTTAGGTCAGAGATGCGATTTAACACAATTCTTGATGGATGCAATGAAGGCGAATTCAGAGCATGGAGAGAAGAAGCGCTGTAATAGTTGGATTTTTTAGGCAAGGAATGAAGGAGAGGTCGAAATGAGAGCAGTCTGTTAAAATAGCAGAAGAGTAGTGCATTGTGAAACAGTAAAGAGTACCACATGTGTGAGAGAGGAAGATGAAGCATTATAAGATCGTTTTTGTTGTTAATATTAATGTATGAGAGAGTTCAACAGATTAGGTCATGGAAGTGTAAAAAAAAAAAAAGAAATCGAGGAAGACGAGGAGGAAGTTAAGAGGAAGAAGTAGCAGAATCGGGAGAAGGTTGTTGTTGTTGTTGTTGGTTTTTTTTTTTTTTTTTTTTTTTTTTTTTTTTTTTTTTTTTGAGATAAGAAAGAGATTAGTTGGGAGAATGGTGAATATTTGGAAAGTGGGGAGGATAAAAATTGAAGGTAATGGGGAGGATAGAAATTGAAGGTAATGGGGAGAAAAAACAAACAAACAAAAAAAAAAAACGATCGAACACCAAGTGGAACCGGTAGGCCTCAAGCCTAGGACTAGGCCTCAAACACCAGGTGAGAACGTCGACATAAATACTCACAAAATAGCACGATTTTTGAAACAAAACCGAACTAGGAACACACATTAACATGTAGGTGAGAAAATTAAACAGTTAAAACGGGACAAATAACAACCGGAACTTAACTTTGAGAATGTCAGCAGGGAGCCCCGAAGGAGACCTCTTGCCGCTCAAAACCGGAACCGGAAGATCTCATCTTCAATCTCATCTCATCAATCTCATCTCATCTCATCCTTACCTCCAGGTCTTTGAGACAGCTGTTCATGACCATCTCAGATCATCCCCAATCCAAAACCATGATCTTTTCTACAACCATTAAACCACCTCCCACACCAAGGTCTCCTCCTTCCAAGTTTCCAGATTTTTCCTTCCTGTAAATTTCCTTCTGTTTCCATCTGGTCCACCCCCATGCATCCTTTCTTGCACCCCAATCCTCCCCACACCCATTGTTTGTCCATGTCTCCCTCTATTTTGTCCTTCAACTCCACTGTTGTCCTCCTCCCCCCTCTCTCTTTCTCTACTGTTCCTTTTATTCTGTTGCATCCTGACCCATTCAGTGTTCTAGCTCTTCCATGAGCCTTGACTCACGGATTCTGACAAAACTAGGTGGATGTGTTGGGAAAGTGACAAGAACAAGCCAATTCGATTTTAGTTCTGGTCCGAATGCAGATCCAGCCTATCAGTGAGATACAAAACGTAAACTGTCCAGCCTGGCAGAGGTATGCACTCTACCGAGTGTCATTCTAGTCCACTAGTGTCTTTTTAAACTCCTTTATAATATCATATTCAGCCACAGGGTTAGGGGATGGGGAGGGGAGAGACCCGATTTCTCTCTATGTAAATATGGTGCGAGGGAGTATTACATGTATTTCTCTCTATGTAAATCAATACAATTCTGGGAGAATTGTCATGTCTATAAGGATGAGTTCTTTGCAAGTTATATTGAATTGGATGGAAAGGATTTTGTGTTTTATTGGTACTTTTTCCGAAAAAGGACACGCAGGAAAGCAATCATGGAAGGGAAGCTATATGGAAGGCAATAATGCAGACTATACATAACGATTCACACAGATATTGAGATAAAAATATTACACTTACTTGCATGCTCATCTGCAATCCCGAATTATATGACACACCTGTGTTCTCATTCAATTTCCTCTATGCAATCTTACTCTGTTTGCAACTGAACAATTTATACAGCTTCAATTATTCAGACAGTTTATATCATGTGACTGTCTTCCTCCTTTTCTCTGTGCCTTAATCCCAACAGTTAGGGGTCGGCCACACGGATCTGCCTTCTCCATTCCCCCACTAACCTCCACATCTTCTTCTCTCAATCCCACGTTCTTCAAGTCTCTTTCCAAGACCCCCCCTCCCCACCCCCCCCCCCCCCGCATCTTAATCTCTGACATCCTCTTGATCAAATTTTCCCTTAAATTGGTTCATTCCATGCTTTCTTAATTTGTTCTAATCCTTTTTCCTCATCACGTGTCCAAACCACCGCAACCTTGTCTCTTTAATCTTTTCTGTGATAATTGCAACTCCAGCTCTCTTGCATATCTCCTCATTCCTCAACTGCTCTCTTAGTGATACTCAGAGAATTCAATGACGCATTCTCATCTCTGTCCTCTCCAGCAACTCCTCTTCCCTTTTTCTCAAAGCCCATGTTTCTGCACCATACATTAAGACTGGTATAATCACTGTCTTGTAGATTTTAACCTTCAATTTTCTCAGTATCCTTCAATCACAGACAACTCCACAAACCTCCTTCCAATTTGTACATTTTACTCTTTGTTGGACTTCTGCTTTATAACTTCAGTGTTGAACCAAAGTATTTGAATTTGTCCACTTGTTTCGGCTCTCTACGACTTATATCTACAATATTGACCATCCCCACACCAATATTACAACACACCATTACCTCTGTCTTTTGAGCATTAATTATGCTAACTCCCTAATAATGTTAATATAGCATTAACCCTACCTCTCTAAACTATCTTGCCATTCCAGCACTCTTCTCTGCATCTCTTCCTTTGACTCTGTTGTTATGACTAAGTCGTGTGCGAACAGAAGCTCCCACAGTTCTCCATATCTGATGTCACTCAGCACGTCCATCACTGTTACAAAAACAAAGGCACTTAATGCAGAACCCTGGTGTAGAGCAACCTCTACTCTAAAATATTGTGAGTCCCCATTCATTGTCCTGACCATAGCGTTGGCTCCTGCATACATTTCCATCATGATCCCAACAATCTTCTCTGGCACACCCTTCTTCCTCAAACACCAATACACCACTTCTCTTGGAATCCTATCATATGCCTTCTCTAAATTTTATGAATGCCCAGTACAGCTTCTTATTTCGATCCAGCATCTTTCCTGAATCAGTTTCATGATGAAAATCCCATCCACTGTTCCTCTTCCTTGCACGAATCCATACTGTACCTTGCCAATTTTCACAATCTCCCTTATCCTTAGGGCTTAGGTCTACAATCCTCCCCAGTATCTGCACAGCATGCTCCATCAATTTGATCCATTTGTAATTTCCATAATATAAGATGTCCCCTTTTTGATTGAAAATAGGTGTTATGATGCTCTTCCTCCAAACATCCGGTATCTTCTCCCCACTCCACACTTTCCTAATCAACTCCACCATCCACTTAGCTCCCTCAGTTCCTGGTGCCCTCATTAACTCAGAACCTTCTTATATATAATGAAATGGAAAACCAATAAGGAACCCAAAGAAGTAAAGAGCAAGATGGAGTCATCAGGAGGAACCTGGATAGGATTCTGGTTTCAGCCGCTACTGCACAACCCTCAAACCCACAGAGGCACAGCCAAGTGAGTCTTAGAGAAAAATTACTGCAAGAATTCACTTCTCCTTCGAGAGATAGAAAACGAAAGAGATGAATAGAGAGTAAAAGGGATGAAAGAGAAGAAAAAGCAGAATTTGAATGAATAAAGAGAATGAAGAAAATAAAAATGAATAAACATTTGTGGAAATAAAAATGAGAAAAAAGTGTGAAAGCAACAAAGAACAAAGATCTCGGGAAGATCCCGGACAGAGATTTCAGCAGTTCCTCCTCAGGCTCAAACACAGCAACATGTACAAGCTACCAGAAGTCCATCAGCGGAGAGGCACAGTCCGCATAGCATCAGGATATGGTACAAACATAAAACAGAGTGGTGTCTGTACGTATGTTTGTCTTTATGTCCAGTAACTACTCCGAGACCCTTGGGCTGATCGACACCAATATTTTTCGGGTATAGTCAGGGGATTCCTATTTAGGTTTTCCACTAAATGTCTTTCAAATCTACTTTTTGTTTAATTTGAAAAGTTTTGTATTTTTGAATTTCGGCATTTTTGGGGGGAGATTTCTCATATGTCTACCAGGCGTAGTGGCGTGTGCCTGTAATCTGGCTACTCGGAGGCTTGGGTTGGAGGATCGCTTGAGGACGGGTGCTCTGCACTGGGCCGTGCTATGAGAGGGTGTAGGGCAGCCCAGAATGATGGCGAAACCCAATCCATATCCCTGTGTCGTAAGAGGCGACCAGGGTTGCGTCAGGAAGGGCATCCGGCGTAAAACCTCTGCCAAATCAGTATGCGGATCATAACGGATGATCCGCTGTGGCGACCCCTAACGGGAGCAGCCGAAAGACGAACAACATTTCTCATAGGTCTAATTATTATTCCCACACTTTTTGAACAAAACAGAGAGATCTTGTAATTGGCTCCGTCTGTCTGTCTGTCCATTATGCTATCTCCTCCTAAAGACCTATGCTTGGGCAAAAATTCACCAAACTTAGTGGTTATGATCACCTCATGGCAAGAAGGTGTAAGAATACTTTTGGGCTCCGCCCCCTGGGACAGGGTCAAAATGTCAAACACCAAAAAATGAAATTGCGGGCACATTTATAATATTTTTTGATGAAACTTTGTCTATGCAATCAACATTGGGGGACAGATGAAATATGCAACGATATTTTGGATTTGACCCCAGATTCATGCCACAGATGTCCTGTCTGTCGATACTAGTTGGTGGTTGTTAAACATCCCACTGTGTCCTTCGCGAAAAGTAGGCGAGCTATCACTAGCACCCTCAACAAATTCCAAATTCCTGCCCTGACTTCCTGTATCGGAATGTACGGAAGGTTGGACTTCCGTCCAACCTGAGTCATAGAAACTGCTTCGGCAGCAGTGACACTCTATATAGAGCATGGTTCATGATTTGACTGTCTTGCATCTCTCTCGTAAAACTGTTTTGAACACTCCGCATAATTGTTCTGTTTCTAATCTGGAGAACTAACCTGTTCTGCTCCATCTTTTGTTCACCTTCAATCAAATGCAATATTCGAAGTACTTCTGTCCTTACCACCACCATCTTAGAAAGTGAATAATAAGTAACATTAGCAGATAAAAATGCTCTTGTTTCTCCTTGATATACTCCGAAATAAAGAGCCACAGGTTGCCCCACTTGTCAATGGTTAGTTATTCAAGAAAACGACAATCACCGGAATACATTCTTTCACTTTGCTTTACAATATTTAAGAATTTCCTCAGGTCTTCCACATAATCTAAAGCAGGTCAAATCATCTTTATGAAGCATCTGACAGGATGGTGCAGAGGTAATGTACTTACCTTCGAGCTGGCTCACCTGGGTTTGATTCACGACCAAACTCGAAACTATTTGATTCATGCTTTTTCAGGCTGGGCAAAAAGTGAAACATCAATCAGATCGACCCTGAAGCTGGGGAGCCATCTGCCAGTTTTGGTTTTGGAGGACATTAAAGATCCCAAGGTGTTCTATGCAAAGAGTAAGTAATTGCAGCAGGACTAACAGCCAAATTCCAAGTTCCTGCCCTTACTTGCTCTATAAAAGTCCAACCCACTAGTTGGGATTCCAGAACCCCATCACCGACAATGGACAAATAGTTCAAAGCAGAACCCGAAACATGGCCGGCAAAGCAACAACAATAGCAACAACATCTTTACTAACCAGTTCTGGCACTGAATGTCACGCAACACTGGAAGCCTCCGTATTTCCCTACATTCAGCATTTTTCAAATGAAATTATATTTCTCCTATAAAATGACAAACAGAACTGGACACAATAGTCAATACATGGCCCAACTGCATTTCTGTATTGTGTCAATGTTCCTTCCTTTGACTTGAATGCTGTGCCGCTGCTAATGCACCCTAAAATCCTATTTGTCTGCGTTATTGGTCTTTCTCCCTTATTTTATATGCTCCAGATCATCCCAACCAAAAATGAATCACCATTTTGTCAGTTCACAAAACATGACACCGAAATCCGACACGTTCTCAAATAAAAGGCCTCTGGTGAAGTATTAAGCAACTAACTCAGGTCTACATGTTTTATATCGCAGCTTGATCCAACTAGTACAGGTGCCTGGCATAAACACCTCACCTGGAGCATTTTCACAGCATCATATTCACTCGTGCCCATTACTGAAATCACATGGAATTTATTGTCCTGCTATCTGTACCATTCTGCAATTTATATCGGAGCATCCATTGTCATGCGATCCTTACAAGGGTCACGACCACCCACGAGGTGGCTCCAGCTGTAACTGTATCCCAAAGGTGAAAAACACAACCCAAATAATAGGGCAACCTGTGGGTCCAATTATACCATATAGTTAAGAGGAGGTCAATGAACTACTCGAAAAACATGACATTCTACAATGCAAAAAAAATAAAACAAAGAAGGGAAATATATCGTTACTTGTGTAAAACCAATCTGTTTTGGATTTGCCAAGCCTTTCCTTTGAAAATCCGAATTTCTAACAACATACAAGGCCTTCTTTGCGGTTCAATGGTGCACTGCTCTTCACTGTTGGCTGGCAATCCTGCCTCACACCTTTCACATTTTGATGCCTTGGAGACTAAGACCTTCAAAATTAATGGAACCTCTCACTATGAAGCTGAACATCTGGGCTTGTTAATGGTACAGACAGATTGGTGGTCTCTGCAGCTCCCCTTACTCTCATTCTTCTGCATCACCCATTGTTCTTCCAAGTGTTCCTCTGTTATGTCCCCTGTACCCTGCTGTAGTTGCGTTTACCCACTTCCCATTGTTTTCTTTGTGTTCTGATCGTTTCTGCGTTCTCGCTCGTCCATGAGTCTTGACGTTGTCCGTAAAAAAAAAATAATGAAATAAACTAGACCTGCGTTTTATAACTGTGAGCAGTTATTCTGGGCCCCAAGCAACCCCGCTTTTTATCGGACATGCAAGTGAAGATGTCATTGGTATCAAACTTGTTTTCTCCGAGGTCATCTTCCATCTGCTTGGAAGTCAGCCAACATCACTCACTGCCTTACATAAGCCTGGTGTTGCTTTTTGGTTAAGGTGGATGACTTAAGATCTTAGAGTCTTGAGTTTGAGTCCCTGTCATGCCATTTAAACAAGGCCAGGTGGGTTTACTCAACCAATCATCCTTCTGAGGTCAGTAAAATGAGTACCAGCTTACTGGTAACAGGGGCACTGCATCAGCGGCAAAGGCGAGCATCCAGAAAATGATACAACCAGCAGCCACAGGTTGCATACAAAACAACAACTGCCTTACATAAACAAGGTGCAAAAACGGATCCCCTTAACTACAGTCTAATTAGCTTATTGCACTTCCAATCATCAGCAAGGTCATGGAATCCATCATCACAGTTGACATAAAATCATTCCTTTTCTCCAACAGTCTCATCTCAGATCATCAATTCAGATTCAGAGATAGTCACTCTACCTTGGACATACTTCTCCAACTCCCAACAATGGATGGAGGCCCTCAATACAAAACATGAGATCAGGGCCAACACCAGATACAGTATATCTCGAGCTTTCAATACAGTCTGACATCCTGCCTTGTTCTCCAAACTCTCTACCTCCGGCATCCAGGGCCAGCTCCACTCTTGGCTAACTGACTTCCTCCACTCTCGTAGCTCTCAACAGAATCCTTGTTCTCCTCTGCCCCGAGGTACTCCAGCCATGACAGAGACAGTGTTCTGGGCCCAGTCCTATTCCTAGTCTTGAACAACGATCTCTCCGACTCTCTGGAAAACCCCCTTTATCTATTTGCTGATGACTCCACCCTTTGCCATGACATCCATCATCCTTCAAACAGGCATTCTACAGCTCCTTCCCTCTCTTCAGAAGTTGAGAAAAAATCACAAGCTGGTCAAACACATGGAATATGTCTTTTAATCCTGACAAATCTCACACTCACTATCTCTCTCCTTAAAGACAATCTGGCAAACCTTCCTATCTACATTCATAACAGTCCTCTTGAGGAAGTTCAGTCACTCAAACTCCTGGATATCTCTATCAGCCAGTATCTTTCTTGGACAAACAACATTTCAAAATGGGTCTCCAAAGCCAGCTGCTGACTGCGCATCCTCCATCATACAAAGTCCTTCCTTGGAACACCTGACTCCTATCCACCTAATCGGCCTTCATTGACAGCTTAATGGAGTATTGTTCTCCTCTCTGAACTGGAACCCTGCCCCTATATGTTCCTCAGCTTAATGCTATGGAAACCAGGGCTTTGAATATTATTGGAATCTCCCATGATGAAACTGTCTATGGTCTATGGGCCTATCACTTTCCCATCGCTGATAGGTCGGTGGTCTCTCTGTTTTCCACTGCCTCCTTTTTGGTCTTGCATCCTCTGCTCTTTCTGTGCTTTGTCCCCCCCACCCCCAAAAGTTTCTCCAATATGCATGTAATCCACCATCAACCCCCTTGTGGAGAAACTCACAAAATCCAGAATCACTGTTGACCTCCACTCATTCATTCCTATTTTTTTTTCCCACACTTGTGGAACTAACATCAACATCCTCTTCAATATCATTCTTCCCTCCAGTTCTTCAAGGCAGCTGTTCACCACCATCTCAGATCGTCACCAATCTAAATCACAAGGAAACACAAGGAAATTAGACACTGGTGGAGGCCATTCAGCCCATCATGCCTGCGCCACATTAACACCACACCAATTTATCAACACCAGATGAAAATAATTTTTTCTTTAAATAAATCTTTTTTGTAGTTTTTCATCTTTTTTTTCCAAGGGAGGGAGCATGGGTTTGGGTAAAAAAAAAAACACACACACAACACCCCTTGACAAGACCCCCACCAACAGCACTTTGTACACTTGCACACAATCACCTGTGAATGCTCAAGCTAACTCAAAGTTCTGCCAACATCCCTATACCCCTCTATCTCCATAACTTCCAGGTGCCTATCTAATTCCAATTTAAACTTATCTACTGTTTCTGCTGCCACTACCTTTCCAGGGAGACCATTCCATGTATTAACTACTCTCTGAGAGAAAGACTCCTGCCTTACTACCGTCTAAACTCTCCTCTTCTTCACTGTCAGGCTCCGTATGGCCCCTGGTCCTATCACTGTCTACTCTGCCGAATAACTATTCTGCACTTATTTTATCTCTGCCTTTAAAAATCTTAAACTCCATCACATCTCCTCGTAACCCCAAACGTAACAAAACCCCATCTCCTCGTAGGCCTCCTTTCTCATGTATAAAGCTCTGTGTCCTTCAGCCACTCGTTATAGCTGAGTATAGCGAGGCCCAGAATCAATCTAGTCATCCTGCGCTGAACCCTCTCTTTGGCATCTGTGTCCTTCCTGAGTTGTGACCAAAACCACTATATTTTCTACACCTCCACCCCCCCCCCCCAAACCCACCTAATTCCAAATTTCCACTTTTTCCTTCCTGGGAGTTTGCTTCTGTATCCATGTTGTCCACCACGCGCGTACTTCCCAACCGCTCATTCTTACCTGCATTCCTTATTTGTCCATGTCTCCCTCCATCCTGTCTCTCAACCCTACTGTTGGTGCATTTCCACCTTCTCTTTCTCCTGTTCCTTTTGTTCTGTTGACTTCTGATCCGTTCTGTGTTCTAGCTCTTCCATGAGCCTTGGCTTTGAATGCAAAAAATGAATGAATTATAAATGTATTGATTTTTGAATGCTCAAAAACATGCACATGGAAATATTTACAAGTGCACTCGGGCATATTGCACAAATTTGATGATATTTGTGTATAAAGATGTGCATTATAATATATGTGGCAGATCATGACAAAGGAAGATGGATCATTTTTAAAACAACTTCAGAGGTTAGCATTATGGACCCCTATTAAACATTAATGTTGCAACTGTAAACGCTCAGGTGAACAATTAGTTGAGATTTTTTTTTTTTTTTGTAAAGGTCGTTTCTCCTCAAACCAATAAAAGCATAAACCACAAACGTCACAAAGCATGAATAGTTAATCGCAAATTGCAATGATATTCAGCTTGAATTCCCGATCTCCATCAGATCTCAGAAACTAAGAAGAGCTGATCTGCCTCCTCCGTCATTTGTTTGATGAGATGTCTCTGTGGAAGGAGTTAGTACTTTGCTGGAAAACCAAAAGAAACTGGGTGTTGTTGACATTGGGAAGGCAATAATGGCTGTCAGTACCGTTCGCAGCTCTGAATTTTGGATGTTCCCCTGTGGAGTCCAATCGGGCAAAAATTGTCCTTCTGGTGGGGTGGCAGCAGGGGGAGCTGCATCTAGAGTACGTCGAACTTCAGATGGAGACGTAAAGCCGACTACATTAAGGCTATATGGACGTCAAAGATATCAGGGAATCTTTCCAAACTGGCTGGACATTGTGTGATGACACCTGTCAAATTTTCCTGCCAATAGATTGAAATTGGTTACTTTGCAAGTTGCTCGAAAAGGTTTGTGCATGTTGTCATGGTGACCTATGCTTTAAATCGAGAGCCGCAAATGCTGAGAACAAAGGTGAAAGTAAAATAATTGGGGAAAAAGACGATAATTTGTAGAGTGACAAATATAAAGTATATGTGAACTAGAACGGTATTCAGTAGAGCACGTACCTCCGTTAGCCTGAACAGTTTACGTTTTGTACCCCATTGATAGGCCGTGTCCGGATTCAGACCTGAACCAAAATCGAATCGGCTTGTTTTGTCACCTAATTAACTCATCCACCAATTTTGCCATAACTTGTCCACAACTTTTTGAAGTATTATATATATATATATATATATATATATATATATATATATATATATATATATATATATATATATATATATGACCCCTCCCACACTCCTCCAGCCAAAGAATCTGCGTAAAGCAACCCAAGAAGGCCTACACAAGATAAGTGCTACACTGTTTTGAACCCTTCCCAGAGTTCCTCAACAACTATAAATATTGTTACTAGCCAGGGGTCGGCCGCCAACCGACCACTCTGAACAGAGCCGCAAGTCGAGTCGGCCCGATCGATCGCCCGGAATATAGATCGTCGCCCAGATAACTCCGAACGACGGGTCCTTGTACAAGAACCGAAATACGCCAATCGGCAGATTACGTGGGGTAGGGTTGATTGCCAATCTTCAATGTACCTAAATACCCACGTGATCCAACTACCGGGGTATTCCACCCTCGATGGATCTCGTACGGAACAAACCGCCGAGGCGAGCTTGTCCGTGCGCGATTCCGAGCGGCGTAATCGCCGAGAACCGTCGGTCCAAATGTCCCACTATTATGGCAAACTAACGGCTTTCTAACTCCCAACACACGAAATGTTCAGTCAATGAGGGAATGGACGAAACGAGCAGGTTTACATTTACACAAGGACATTTATTATAATGAAACACGTATGCAATTAAATAAGGCAAAACACGTATGCAATTATACAAGCAACAAAAGCACGACAAAAGAACTACAACCGTCTATAAGCAATTATTAATGTACAGTCACTTACACAGTTTTACTTACGGGACTCGGCGCCACAACATTCATGCGAAAGAAAAGCAGGAAAAAGACCCCATCAAAGGCAATGGGGTCAGACTGGACCTCTTGGGTCTTTATGGCGTGGGACTTGGCAGACCGAACGAGTCCCACGAACGAACGTTGCAGGTTACCTGCACCATCGTGGTGTCTGGCTTGGGCGACCCGCGACGTCCCGTCCCCACAGCAGCTAGCGTAGCCACGGTCGAGCTCGGGCCTTCCGTGTGGCAGGCGAGCTCTCTCCGTCTCTCTCAACACGAACACGCTTGGGCAACCCGCGATGCTCCTTCCCCACGACAGCTAGCGTAGCCGTGGTCGAGCTCTGGTCTTCCGTGTGGCAGGCGAGCTCTCTCCGGCTCTCTCCACACGAACGCGTGGTTTGCGCGACACAGCAGGCAAGGCTGCGCCTGAAGCTCGTGTCTCCTTCACGACGCCCGGACTTCCACACAGCTCCTTGGCTTCTGGCTTCCTCCCGACTCCCCCAACTGCCGAAGCAAAAAGCTTACTCCTCCCACGGGACTCAGCACACGAACTCTGCACAGGACTCCCATGAACTCAGCCCACGAACTCAGCCCTACCATGGGACTCCCATGGGACTATTTTCACAAACTCTCCTTGAACAAAGAAAAGATGTCCTCTTTATCCATTGCACCCCCTCCCCCGCACCCGGCATGACTCATGCCCTCGTGATCCACCCCCCCCCCGCTCAACCACGGGTGGGAGGGAGTTGTTGACGTCACCGCAGGGTTCTTCTTCCTCCTCGCAGAAGAGGGGGAGGGACGTCTCCATTGTTTGCTCCCCAACTATTAAATCGATCCGCAGCGCATCTAATCGATTTCAAAACATTTAAACAATGGAAGGTGAGCTATCTGGGGAATCGACATAACTGACTATTATCGACATAGCTGACTAAGGGAACCTGTATGTTGTGTGCAATTGAATTCCAAATTTGTAACAATATATTCACACACAGTACACACATGAGAATCACATTGCTCATGTGTGTACTATGTGTGAACATCTTTATAGTTGTTGAGGAACTCTGGGAAGGGTTCGAAACAGCATAGCGCTTACCTTGTGTACGTCTTCTGAGGTTGCTTCACGCAGCTTCTTCGGCTCAAGGAGTGTGGGAGGGGCCAATTATTTATATAATCCGAGCCACCTAGGTTTAGATGATTAGGTGAGAGCTGATTGGATATTCCCTCCATTCACATGTGAGAGATATGGATGGGTCTTTATATATTTTTATTATCTTGCTAAAACGAAGTTTTTGCAAGATGTTAGTCAGCTTGTATGTTTTTTTTTTTTTTTTGGTCTGTAATCAAGTATAAATCACTCTGCAGAGCACAGTTATCATTGCAAATTTTTGTAACTTCGGATATCAGAGGCCTATAGAGGTCCCTTTCAGCGCATAAAATTTTCAAGGTCAAGGTCACTTTGTCGCAAATCAGGGGAGTCGACGAAACCCTTATTTTTTTGAGTAATTTTGATCGGATCGTCTTCAAACTTCATGGGAATATAGTTCATGGTCTGGTGCTCAGCTGATTAATTTTTGGTGGCGATTGGCCTTGACCTTCATGGTTAGCGCTGGAGGTCAAAAGTTTTTGACCCCAAGGTCAAATTTTGAAATCTTAGGTACGATATCGTGGAATACCTCAAATTGAACACCTCGATGAGTGCTTTCTAGATATGTCAAGCTTGAGACATTATGACGTCATTTGGTGACGTTATGAGGCAAACGCATATTTTTCATGGTTACTCTGTAGAACGATTCTCATCAGAATCTCTTGTAGGCAGATATTCCTCAAGGAGTCGCTCCTGGTGGATAGCAGCTCTGTTCACCTCAGTGTGACCTTAAAGAAGTCACACGTGGTCACCTTTTGGCAAGACGCAGGGTGACATTGGTTTTTATTTTTATATGTATATATATATATATATATATATATATATATATATATATATATATATATATATGTATATATATATATATATATATATATATATATATATATGTATATATATATATATATACATATATATATATATATATATATACATATACATACATACATACATACATACATACATACATACACATACACATACACATACATACATACATACATACATACATACATACATACATACATACATATAAACATATATACATACATGCATACATATCAGACGCACATCCTGACTGGTATGGTGAGCAACACCGCAGATTATGTCTCACACGGTAAAATCGCATTTTTGTGTGCCGATGGACATTGAAGCCAATACACCAGTCACAAGGAAAATAGCAATCAGAGATTGCAGACCCTCACCAGGACTTCTTTTGAGTGGTGTATTATTTATAGGTTTGAGGGTAAATCCAATATGGCTGCCAAACCATAGGTCCAATCAAGTTGAAATTTAAAACGTGTATTCCCCATCTCTACTAGATCATAAATATGAAGTTTCACATTGATTGATTAACAGTTCCAGAGAAAACATTATTTAATATTTTTCTTCAATCCAATATGGCTGCCAAGCCATGTGACCTACAATTATTCCGCAATGCACTTGTACAACCATGACTTGGGGAGCACTTGTGTGAAGTTTCCCCTTGATTTGTCTAGCCGTTCTGAAGAAGACTATTTTTATAGGTCTTAGGGTAAATGCAATATGGCTGCCAAACCATGTGAACAATGACATCATATGTGTGAACTTTTTCTTCCACATGGACAGGCGGTCATACGTGTAAAGTTTCGCCTCGATCTGTTCAGACATTTCAAAGAAGAAGATTTTTGAAGGGGTTTTTAAAAAAAACAAAAAACAATATGGCTGCTGAATCACATGACCGATGACATCATGAATTTTTTTTTCTGTGGACCATTTATCTGTAGATGACCCTCAAAATTTTTCATACTGATCGGATGTGGCGTTCTACATATGCAATTATGACGTCATGATGAAGGCACCTATGACGTCATAAAAACACATTCCCCATAAGGAGTACTTTCCATGTGCCAAGTTAATTTTTTTTTTCCTTGGTGCGGTTTCAGAGATACAGAGGTCCAAAGTTTTTCCATTTTTCCAATATGGATGCCACACCGCGTGACCTATGACGTCATAATTATCATAAAAACATTCTACATGAGTAGTCGCACCAATGGTGAAAATCTGACAAGCGGTTGCGGAGAAAAACACAAAAGTTCTGCGTGGACAAACAGACAGACAGACAGACAGACAAACAGACAGACAGACAAACAGACAAACAAACAGGCAAACAAACGGACCCAAATGTAATACCCTCTCCTTTCGCAAGGGTAGTAATCACAGAACTGTTGGAAAGCATCTGTAAATGAAAATATAAATAAATGAAAAAAAAAGAAAATAAAGAAATGAAAAATCAAATGCAGATGAGTGACCGAGACAATGGGGAAGCACGGTTCATCTGCTTACACAATGTGTAAGCACACCCCACTAACATATATATATATATATATATATATATATATATATATATATATATATATATATATATATATATATATATATATATATATATATATATATGTTGTTGTTAGTCTTTCGGCTGCTCCTGTTAGGGGTCGCCACAGCGGATCATCCGTTATGATCCGCATACTGATTTGGCATAGGTTTTACGCCGGATGCCCTTCCTGATGCAACCCTGGTCGCCTCTTACGACACAGGGATAAGGATTGGGTTTCGCCATGATTCCGGGCTGCCCTACACCCTCTCATAGCGCGGCCCAGTGCAGAGCACCCGTCTTCAAGCGATCTTCCAACCCAAGCCTCCGAGTAGCCGGATTACAGGCGCACGCCACTACGCCCAGTCATATATATATATATATATATATATATATATATATATATATATATATATATATATATATATATATATATATATATATATATATATATATATATATATATATATATATATATATATCGTTTTTTGCTGCTTCTCTCAATGCTGTAGAATCACTTAAAAAAAAAAAATTCTCATATCCAAATTTGGATCTTCACCAAAATCGAATCGATTCTTCCTTTTCACAAACCCAACATGTCCACCAAGTTTTGTCCAAATCCGTCCACGTTTTGAGATATCATGTTCAGACAAACAAACAAACAGACAAACAGACAGATATGAAACCATAACCTCCGTTTATCTTCGGTAGCAACATGAGAGACCATCTATTCATTAAATACACAAATATGGCAGAATGTGAAACTCCCACCACTCTTTTTCCCTCAATGTAAAGTACATGAATACCTTTTCCTTTCCCTCCCTTTCCTCCAATCCTTTTCCAAAAATTTATTTCTATTCTCTCCACACTTCTCACAGTCCCTAACCTTTTGTCTCTTCTCCCTTTACTCATTGTAACCCCTCTCCTCCACACCCTCATGCCCCCCACCTGCCCATTCCCTTTCCCAGGTGCATCTGTTCTATGCTGTGTTTGTCAACGTGCAATTGTTCTATGTTTGGTACCTGGAAAGTTTTGACATTTTGCATACATGTAAAGAGATCCTGAGGTCAAGATGTCTTCATCAATGTCTTGATGCGAATCATCTCAAGATAGCATTTAACTAGATTATTATCTATCATAGTCACCCGATACACGATGCGCATGTAAACCTGGGTGGCATTGACTTCGGATGGGTGGCATTCTTTACTAAATTTGGCAGGGGAATTGAATGGGGTAGCCGTTGGAGAGAATGTACCGAATACCGGGGGCTGTAAATATGCACCGAGACGAGTAGGAAGACCTCAAGGTGATGCTATAATTGAGGTGCAGTTTTAAACTGCATGTTGTTTGGGAATCAAGTGTACACGGAGCTGCTGATGCTTGAACCTGTTTTTCAGTAAATTCTACTCATTTTGTCAAATCTTAGTTTTTTTTTATTCTCAGAGCAACAAAACACATTGCCATTTATCTTTGAACGAAGGAATATTTTCTGACAGACAGATGGAATGTATTGGAGCCCCCCTCCTCCCCCACGACTTGGAAGTGTAGTTTGGAAAAGTCAAGGTCAGACTCGTGGTGTAAAAAAAGGCACTACCCACCCCCAACCATCCCCAATCCTTACATACCACTCGCTGCTACTACTTCCCACAGCTCGTAAATCACACAAGGAGAAACTAGTGAAAAAAGCAGCAACTATGCCGACACGAGAGGTCTTTGCATATAATCATAAAGCCCGGGGTCATTGATACAATGCAGGATCTAATAAGCTTGGAGGTTGATCGTCCATACACATCATGCAACAACAAATAAGCAAAAGCCACCCATTGTCAATGAAAGAGGCAAAGAGTAGAGTGCATCTCCTCGTGCATCCCTGCCCCCATGTCATCCCCTACACTTCCTCCAGCCTTGCTGTCGCTCTGGGTGCTGAGCGCGTGGGAAGCGGACGCGCGTGCCGGGTTGGGCCACGTGCGGGCAGCATCATCGCGGCAGCACCCCCTGGGACTGGCGCCCCATCAACCGAGTCTCGTCTGAGCGAAAGTGAAGTTGCTGGAGATTTGCTTAATTAACGTATGAAAGATTTATGGGGAAGGAGGCGCGCGGCGGCTGTCGCAGCGGCTCGGAGATGTGTGAGCACGCCATTAGACGTGCGTCGGCGCGCCGCGCTTACAACTGCAGGACCCTCAGGAGGAAAGATCGAGGTGATGGAAAGGGCAGGGACATAGCTCCCGGCCATCTTTCCGAACACTCCGTGCACCCTCTCTACTTTTCCTTTTTTTATCACCCCTTTCCCGCTCACTTTCCATGTGCGCTCTCAACCCTCCCGTGGATCCATGCAGGCCATTGTGTCGCTGCTGCCACCGCCAGGCCGCGACTCAATCTCCAGCGCGCTATGGGCAAATCAGAGGGGGCTGTGCACCCAGGGGAATGATGCCGGGACATTAAAAATCATTTAGCCTTTTACATTCGGGTCACGCCGTCATCTCTTTCTTCAAAAAAAAGTCAACTCGCCCTCCCACTGCACTCTGAATGAGTCCGGGCGGCGCCATCGTGGAAACTGCAAAGCCGTGCCTTGGGCAGCAACTGCATTAGAAAGCGCAGGGAGGATTCCGGAGGGAAAGAGAGGTCGTGCTACTGTCCAGAATCATGGAGCAACACACAAAAGGGCAATACACAGTGGACACACGGATTTACCAAACTTCATTTCAAGAGCTAAAAGGGCAGCAAAGACAAATTAGTTTATTAAGCACGTCGTTACGTTTCAGAATGAATTACAACCACTTAAAAAGGGACGATCATCATTGTCGTCGTCTTTGTGCATCCATATTATTTATTAACACCAATCGACCTATTCTATTGGAGTGCAGCATGGCGTCCATGACAAGTCGTGAACGTTTCGGTAACTGAGACCTAACCTTGGATGTGTGAATCTGTCGCTCCTCTTTCAAAGATCTTTATGTTACAAACAAAAAATATATCAGGATTTGAGCTTCTTCGTACATTCCTTCCACAGCTCCTTCAATAATTTTCAGGGTTAGTGCCAATTAGTGCCCAACGAAAGGAGGCCAGCTTGTGGCACACTGTAGGCAGAAATGACAAGCGACACTGACATGGACGTGGTTTAAACAAGCCTGGGTGTGGCTTAAAGGGAATGGGGGTTCATTTGCATTCTGGAACAGAAGTCGATATATATATATATATTTTTTTTTTATATGCAGAAAAAAAATAAGCCACAGAGTACCGTTTCGATCAAGCAGTACTGGCAGACAGGCTATAATTGGCAGTGATAAGCTGCTTATCTCACTGCACCATGTATATCAAACATGATAGATTGAATCCTGGAGAAAATAAAATCTCGATGAGGAGCCTATATGCCTCACTGTTTACCTCTCAATAATAGAGATCTTGTATGACATTAACCTCATTCAAACATCCTGGACGCACCCTTTGATAACATTACAAGTGTTTCAAACACCTGCCGTTCCTAAAATTGTTCTCTCCCATCTTACCATTAAATAACCTCACAATAATGCAGATATGCGAGGTCATTCAAACTTGAGATGGCCTTTTGTTGGTCATTAACTAAGCTTGTGTAGATAACTTTAACAGGCTGTAATAATGACAACAATAATTGGAATCTATATTTATGCAGCGCATTTCACAAGATGTCTCATGAAGGCACTATACAGAAGAAAGAAAAAACAATATCTAGTAAAAGAGATGTAAAAAAACAAAAGAAAAGGAAAATTCAAGAACAAGGAATAAAATATATATCAAGACAAAGCACAGCAACAGCAGTTCATTAAATTGATTAATCATCAGGAGCACTGTGAGTTTTGACAGTGTTGTCACAACAGTGCAGTCAAGATATTGTTACGGAAATGGCCCTTATTTGACTACTAAATATAGGATTAGCTCAGATCCCCCATTAAATGCATGTTTAGCCAGGTTGTCGGTAAAATAGACGTTGCCTGTGTGTCAGGAGGTGGAGGATGCATGTTAAGGTTCGTATAGTGGTGGATCGAGAGCTCCCCCTTCTTCCTCCCCTCTTCGGACAATAGGCCCCTCGCAGTCGACTGAGGGGGTGTGGCCTGGAGAGGGAGGTTGAGCTAAGGGGAGGAGTTTTGTCGGCTTCGCCGAGAGAGGGATGCTCGTGTGTCGAAGGAGCGAACGAAAGAGAAACGAGAGAGAAAAGGAGTTCTCAGTTTGGAAAACGGTCAGGTTTTCGAGCCGCGCTGGTGGCTTCGAAGTGAGCGAACGAAGGAGGCACAGTGTTGGATCTGCCGGGAGAGATGCTGAACCTTCCTGCATGTCGACAATTCTGCCGTGAGAGAGACGACAGCTGGCTTTGAGAGGCGAACGAGGAAAAGGAAAGAAAAGGTGATTCGACAGAGAGGGAAACTGAGAGGACGGAGTTGGGAAGTCGGGCTTAGAGGCGGGAAGGCAGGATAGGAAACGACGGAGCCTCTGACGGTCCCTGCTCACACCAATGGCTCGACACCTTTGCCGATCCACTTGCTGATTTGGGCCTTGTCTGGTGAACAGGCCAGGCCTGGATTTGTATGCTGGACCGTGAGAGAAATCAGCTGAGGCCCATTGTCGACCTTAAGTGGGGTCAGAGCGCGCGGAGACCGCGTGCGGTGCGGAAAGGAAAGAGTGCGGCGCCACCATCTTGCCACGCGGCGCGTTCGAGCTGGGGCTCGAATCTGTGGACATCCGCCTGTTGCGAGCGACATTCATGCTTTTGACACTGTCCTCTCGTCCATGAGATCACCAAGTACTCTGTCTTGTCTTGCATGCATGGATGCATGCTGTCTGTCTTTGTCTGCACGTGTTGTATAAGGCATATCTCGGTAGGGACCCCCTTGAAACCTGTAGTCCATGGTTCCCTAGTTAAGAACGGGTTGAGGATTGTTAATAAAAACATTGTCGTGAATGTTTTGCTTGTGTCGTGTTCCCCGATGTTCCCCAATAAATCTGGTTGGTTCGTATGAAGTTGCCGCTATGGATTAATTTGAGTCGCGTCGAGGAACGATCCGTTCGATTGGCATATAAAACCAAAATGGTTACAGACTGGCGGAAAACGCTCGGCATCTGACACAACCAGTCTGTAACAGGGGTCTATTTCTCCAACTAGTAAGATTCAGGATTACGTTGGTATCGCGATTGAAGACGCGTGACCCGAGGCCTGTGCCGAGCCGGCCGGCGTTATAAACCCCCAGAGACGGCGGTGGTGAGGGTGGTGCCAAGAGTCGGGCGAGAATCCCGCCACCCCGGATCCGCAACAATATAATCATCACTTTACAGTTAAGGTTACCATACGTCCAGTTTTCCCTGGACATGTCCTCCTTTTCGGTCCTTAAATCTCCCTCTGGCTGGGTTTTTTTTAAATATACAGAAATGTCTGGGATTTTGCCATTTTTTTGCTTTTCCATTTTCAAAGGGATAAATTTTAATAGCGAACGCAGTGAGCTTCATACTTAACGTGTGCACATGAGAGAATAGGGAACAACAACAACAACAACAACAACAACACAATACCCCTGGCAATTTGGAATCCGTGTCGTTGGCTATGACCCTTTTGCTTCCGTTTTTTTTTTTTTTGCTTCTGTTTTTTTTTTTTGTTTCCGGTTTTTGTCATGGGGAATGATGCATGCCGGGAGATAAAGGCATCGTCGGAGACATGAAAGACCCAAATATCAGACATGGTGTATATTTCCTCCTCTGATTTTAATAAAGATATCTCCCGCATCATCAAAAAATAATTTTTGATCGTGATTTACATTATTTGATCGCTGATCCCGAATCCAGGCCGAAGTAACCGGAAATTGCGTATACAGTTGTGAACAAGTTATAGGTAAAGTCAGAAGTGAATGTAAGAAGAAGTCTACGTTCGCTTCTAGTATTAATTTTTTTAATGAGATCCTGTTCTAGGCAGTGTAGTTGTCGTTGTGAAGGTAATGTTGAGGTAATATATTTTTTACAACGCGTGCGCTGTATACAATTGCACCGAGTTTGAAATGTTCTCGGCGTCGTCTACCACGTCTCCAGTGGGTCCGGTGTCTCCCCGTCCCCCCGTACCCCCCCCCCCCACGTGCCTCAAGACAGCCAATGACGGCCGTCCGGTAGATGCAGTGCGTAACCTCGACGGAAATACCCGAGTATTTCAATGGAAATTTGTGAAACTAATGTGTTATATATGTGAAAACCATTTAATTTATTGCTTGACGGAAAAAAAACGAAGAAACACTCCCCTCATGTACGAACGAATGAACGAAAGACGTCATTTCCGTCCACCATGGTATTTCGTGCCGAACGCAGAAAGCTAAGTTCTTCTTATGCCATCATTCTCTTTAATATTAGCCATAAACAAGTGTTTCGTCATGCATTAGTAGTTGAAATTTACTTACAATCATTCTTTTGTGGCCTCCTGCCACGCTGTATCGAACGATTTCATTCCTTCTGTTATATATAAAGGTGCTTATCACAATAATAACAAGATTTTTACATTTCAAATAGTAAGTACGCTTTTTAATTGTTTTTCAACTGAAAAAGCATAAATTAGTGTACTAATTTAACATATTTTAACATTAGTGTACTCATTTGATTCACCACATCTGCTGTATTGAAGGATTTCACTTGTTTTTAGATGAGATCCTGGTCTAGGCGGTGTAGTTGTCGTTGTGAAGGTAATGTTGAGGTAATATTTATTTTTTCAGATGAGATCCTGTTCTAGGCAGTGTAGTTGTTGTTGTGAAGGTAATGTTGAGGTAATATTAATTTTTTTTCAGATGAGATCCTGTTCTAGGCGGTGTAGTTGTTGTTGTGAAGGTAATGTTGAGGTAATATTAATTTTTTTAGATGAGATCCTGTTCTAGGCGGTGTAGTTGTTGTTGTTGTGAAGGTAATGTTGAGGTAATTTTTTTTTATATGAGATCCTGTTCTCGGCGGTGTAGTTGTTGTTGTGAAGGTAATGTTGGGGTCATATATATTTTTTAGATGAGATCCTGTTCTAGGCGGTGTAGTTGTTGTTGTGAAGGTAATGTTGAGGTAATATTAATTTTTTTCAGATGAGATCCTGTTCTAGGCGGTGTAGTTGTTGTTGTGAAGGTAATGTTGAGGTAATATTAATTTTTTTAGATGAGATCCTGTTCTAGGCAGTGTAGTTGTTGTTGTGAAGGTAATGTTGAGCTAATATTAATTTTTTTCAGATGAGATCCTGTTCTAGGCGGTGTAGTTGTTGTTGTGAAGGTAATGTTGAGCTAATATTAATTTTTTTATATGAGATCCTGTTTTAGGCGGTGTAGTTGTTGTTGTGAAGGTAATGTTGAGGTAATATTAATTTTTTTCAGATGAGATCCTGTTCTAGGCAGTGTAGTTGTTGTTGTGAAGGTAATGTTGAGGTAATATTAATTTTTTTATATGAGATCCTGTTCTCGGCGGTGTAATTGTCGTTGTGAAGGTAATGTTGAGGTAATATTAATTTTTTTTAGATGAGATCCTGTTCTAGGCGGTGTAGTTGTTGTTGTGAAGGTAATGTTGAGGTAATATTAATTTTTTTATATGAGATCCTGTTTTAGGCGGTGTAGTTGTTGTTGTGAAGGTAATGTTGAGGTAATATTAATTTTTTTCAGATGAGATCCTGTTCTAGGCAGTGTAGTTGTTGTTGTGAAGGTAATGTTGAGGTAATATTAATTTTTTTATATGAGATCCTGTTCTCGGCGGTGTAATTGTCATTGTGAAGGTAATGTTGAGGTAATATTAATTTTTTTTAGATGAGATCCTGTTCTAGGCGGTGTAGTTGTTGTTGTGAAGGTAATGTTGAGGTAATAGGTAAAGTCAGAAGCGAATGTAAGAAGAATTCTACGTTCGCTTCTAGGCTTTGCCTCTTCCATATTATTTAAGATACTCTTTTTACCTTACTCAAGCCCCCCTAACAAACGGACGCCAACGTTGTCAGACGGAATGAAAACCCGTCATTCTTGTTACAAAAACAGCTAAAATTGATGAAAAAGCGGCCGAAATGGAAACGAACACAGTAATTACGGTCGCAATAGCAGATATAATGGAAACCAACACGTTTATTCGACACACAAGAACGGTCGTGACGGAAACAAGAACGGTCAATCCCGAAATAGAACGGAGGGGAACGGAAGCAATATTGGTTATTTCCGTCATGAAACGTCCGAGAGCGAAACAAAAGTGGTTCATTCCGGTTACTGTGGTGCGAACAAGATGGCGGATGCAGTAGAACGACCTGTTTACGGTATGTAAATTTTTAGTGCTTGTGCCTCGAACATAAATGTAATATGGATAATATATAGTGGGGAGTACCTGATGTAGTTTTAACAATTTACTAAACCAAATTTTGTTGTGATGATGATGTTTGGTTTGCCTGTATTTCGAGCCCCCGAGTGAAGGATCGCTAGTTGTGTAGGCCCAGTTCAACATAGGGGATCGTGTATGGGATCTTTTTACAGTTTTTACTTCATATTAACTTTGTTATTTTATTGGAATTTGCAATTTATTATTACTATCAAATTTTACCTCGTGCAAATATAAACGATCAATCGTCACTGATGGCTGCAGCACGGGGGCACGAATTTCACGAAATGTCAGCCACACATTAAGTGAAGAGGGCGCATTTATCGCTGCTTGTATAATATCCCGAACCACAAACGGGTTTTCATTAACAGACATGATATATTCAAGGCAGTTTACGTTAAAGTTAACTTACCATAACTTGAAGAACTTTTCAAGCCGCCATGTTTTCCACGTTATGGTAACCGGAATGAATCGCTTTCGCTTCGGTCTCCTCCGTTTCGCGACGGAAATAACCGATGTTGCTTCCATTCCCCACCGTTCTATTTCGGGATTGACCGTTCTTGTGTGTAGCATAAACGTGTTGGTCTCGGTTATATTTGCTATTGCGACCGTAATTACTGTGTTGGTTTCAATTTTGGCCGCTTTTTCATCAATTTTAGCTGTTTTTGTAACAAGAATGACGGGTTTTCATTCCGTCTGACAACGTTGGCGTCCGTTTGTTAGGGGGACCTGAGAGTGTAGCATGTATGAATCTAATTTGGTGTGAACCGACCAGAGGGGTGGAATGTGCCAGCATGTAGGCATGCAGGCAGGCCTTTGCCAGGTAGAGAGTATGGGTTTTAAATCCTCCTGCCCGGTTTTATGTGGAACCTGGCGATTAAAAATAAAATGTTGCTGTTTGCGAACGTATTATCGTCTTTCCTTCCCCCTCCCCTCACACTGCCTTCCATTCCTTTTACGCTGCCTTCTCTTCCCTTTCCCTGTCCTCATGCTGCCTTCCCTTCCCCTTACACTGCCTTCCCTTCCCCTCCCTCATGCTGTCTTTCTTTTCCCTCTCCTCATGCTGCCTTCCCTCCTCCTCCCCTCATATCACCCTTACCTCCTTCCAAACCCCCTCCCCTCTCCACCCCCCCCCCATGGACATCTCCAAGCAGCTTTCCACATGCTATGCGTGTGCTGTTTAACATACTGCATTCCATTCAATCCTGTCCTACCCATCCCCCCCTTCTCCACAAGTTCCACTTCCAAACGCAAGCTCAGAATCATCGCCCCTCACGTATACGTCATCCCAAACCCCTCTGCACTTCCATCCTTCCCTCATCCTCCTCGGTCCCCACCCACTGAGGGAATATGATAGCAACTTTGGTGAGGCGTTGTTCTCCCCGTCCCCTGCCCCCTCCTCGCTCTTCCCCATTTCCTAGCTCCCCTTCCTCAATCTCTCATCGCTCCACCACCCCTCCTTGCTCAACCCTCCTCACTCCACCATCCCTTCTCTCCCCCTCCCCTCCCTCCTCTCTTCCCCTCCCCTCCCTCTTTCTCCCCCCCCCCCCCCACCTAACATACCCATCAGCGAAGCAATAGGTTGTACCTGCTAGTGTTAAATAAATAAAGAAACAGAAGCGATTAATGAAACGGGCATCTTGCGCTTGATGCACTATCATTCTGTACCATTATCAGTTACCTCATCCCAATAGGTGGGCATTATGGGTAGGCACAATTTGATACGAGTCAAAAAGATCAATCTCTATTTCCAACTGGAGGGAAGGTGAGAGAGGAGGAGGGATGAGGTGAGGGTGCAGGGGTGAGTAGGGAGGGGTGAGGTGAGAGAGAGGATGGAGGAGGAGGGAGGAAAGAGGAGGAGTGAGAGAGGAGGAGGGATGAGGTGAGGGTGCAGGGATGAGTGGGGAGGGGTGAGGTGAGAGGGAGGGGAGAGAGGATGGAGGAGGAGGGGGAGAGGAGTAGAGTGGGAGGGGAATGTATTCAGTCATGTGTAGTTTGTAGGAACAATTTTTTTAGATTCAAACTAAGTTTATCAAACAGATAAGTTACATAAGAAGCAGTTAACACTTTTGATCATTTTTCCTGCCAAGAAAGAAACAGTTTACAGGGATGGGGGGGGCTCCATTTAATCGGCTTTCAACCAAGCAACCACATTCCCGGAACCCATCTCCAAGGCAAAAAAAAATTTGCGCTTGCCTGCTTGACGCGGCTGCGCTGGACTAATAGGAGCTATTATATTTACTCTGACTTTTCCCTTTCACATTTTGACCCAATTTCTAATTATTTTCTCCATATTCTCATCATAAAGGTTTGTGGAAAATTTGATGACAAAAGCTCAAATGGTAAAAAAAGTTATGACCTGGACACACGCGCGCGCACACACACACACACACACACACACACACACACACACACACACACACACACACACACACACACACACACACACACACACACACACACACACACACACACACACACACACACACACACACACACACACACACACACACACACACACACACACACACACTTACAAAACCCTGGGTGGTGGGGAAGGGGTACTGATGATAGTAAGGGTGATGAAAGAAAAATTACGACAAAGTCAACAAAGGGAGAAAACAAAACCACATGTTTCAAAATAACCGGAGAAGATTGAACCGCGTACTACAGAAACAAAAGCAAAATGTATCAAGTCCCCCCCCCCGCCCCCGAGAAGTAAAGACTTGAAGATTTCTGGAAAGGAATTTATGAGGACCAAAAAGAACAAAACAAGTGGGTGAATTGGATCCAAAACTTGGAGAAAAAAAAACAACACCTAAAGGAAATGCCTCCAGTGATATTTAAGGAAGAAAAAAAATCCAACAACTTGCAAAAATGCTAAACTTTAAAAGCCCAGGCCCAGATGGAATTCCAAACTTCTGGCTAAAGCAACTAGATGCTCTCCACAATCACTACGCTGGAGCATTCAACAAACTTATCCAAGGGGATGACGTAATGGATGAACGGTTCACAGAAGGTAACACCTTCCTCATCCCAAAATCTGAAGAAACCCAACTACCGAACAAGTGTAGACCAATAACATGTCTACCAACAACATACAAACTTTTAATGGGAATCATCACAAAAACGATGTACCACCACCGAACACAACAAGGAGGCCAAGAGGCAGAGCAGAAGGGACGTAAGAGAGTGTGTTACAGAACAATAGACCACTTACTACTCAATAAGGCCATGTTTGAAAACTGTAAAACGAGAAGAACCAAATTGTCCACAGCCTGGATAGACGATAAAAAAATCTTTGTATAGTGTTCCACATTCATGGATGATAAAATGCATGCAATTGAACAACATCAAGTCCTGAATAATCAAACTGATTGAGAAAGCAATGGAACACTGGAATACCACATTGATATTAGAGCACTCGGAAGGAAAGATTGAAATACCAGCTGGGTGAAGATATGATGCGGGATCTTCCAAGGTGACAGCCTTTCCCCGCTCCTGTTTTGCCTGGCCCCGCCCAGACCACTGAGCAACCTCGTTAATAAGCAACGACATGGATACACCCTAACATCCAATAAGAGAATGTCCAAAGAGACAGGAAAGGTGACACATCTACCGTACATGGATGATTTAAAACTCTGCACCAAACGGCAAATAATTGGTAGAACAACTGAAATTGGTGAACCGGTACTCCGACGACATTCAAATGGAATTTGGCCTAGATGAGGTTGCCAAGTGTACAATGGTACCAGGTAAACCAACAAAAATGGACCACATAAAAATCAACCGAAATACACCAATACAGGAACTAAACAACGAAGCATAATCCATGTACCTCGGAGTAGAAGAGGGCCACCAAATATGTCACAAACAAATGCGTGGAACGACTCCCAAAGAATACCTGTGTAGAACGAGCCTGATCCTGAAAACACCTCTCCTGAAGAAACAAAATCAAAGCCATAATCCAACTCATAATACCAATATTAAAGTACAGCTGTGGAATAATAAACTGGCCACAAGCAGAAATCAACAAACCAGATGTCAAAACAAGGAAACTCCTCACCATCCACAAAATGTTCTGCAAAAATCAGTGCATCCGAGAATGTACCTGCTGAGACAAGAAGGGAGCAGCAGCCTGATGGAGCTCATCAAAGTGCAAAAATGGCAACTGCGGGATTGGCTGAGTACGTGAAAAGTTCAACAGACTGCAAAATCAAAGGTGTATGCAAACACAAAGACAGCAAGCCAGAAAACGTACCCCGAACCCACCTATCAAAAAATTTCAAGACATGTGTGAGTAGAAGATGTGACAAATGAAACCGAAACAACAATGAATACAGCTACGATTGCTATATATATATATATATATATATATATATATATATATATATATATATATATATATATATATATATATATATATATATATATATATATATATATATATATATATATATCTAGTAAAATACTTCTGCGGATCTGGGGTTCGACGCTCGCAACGAGGGGAAACACTCAGGTCCCTCCCGAGCACCCGGTCCTGAGGTTGCCGGGCACAGATAACTCCACGTGCCAGCAGGTTGCTAAGCAACCATGAACGCTGATTGGTACTGCCAATCCCGAAAGGGTTACACTACTTCACGTGATACTTTACTTGTGGACGGCCGCACCAATAGGGGTCTCATGCCCTCAATGCATACCCGAATTACTGCTGAGCGATACAGTGAGTGTGTGTTGGCTAATAAGAGCAAATTACGTGGGGTAGAACTTCCCAGCTAACACTAACATGTGGACTTTGCTGGACCAAAGGAGGAAAAGCTTGGATGAGCTGGGTACGTTTATAATAGAACCAATTTATGATTATAACAAATGAAGTAAAGAGCATGCAAATATTTATAAAGACACAATAAAGGACACAATGCAGACTTATACCAATATAAAGAACTTTCTCAATCTTAACTTTACACGATACAAAACAGGCACCATCAGAAACATATCCTGGGGACAGTTAGACAGCAATAGAGAGAGAAAGTACAAGGTGTTGGTGACCTATGTTGTATCTGGCAAGGCCGACGGGACCACGCTTCCCAGTCGCTTATAAGCAGGAGGAGGGAAGAAAACTAGGGGTCGGGACCTGCCATTGCGATTGCTCTTTTGTGTCCACAGCAGATGAGACAGAAGATAAGAGACAGAATGAGTGAAAAGATAGCCGACCAATGAAGTGTGAGAAAATCTGGAAGTGCAACTGCTAATGGTTTGATAACTGTGATTGGTCCGGCGCTTGATTCGCTCACCCACCCACCGCTCTACTCTGCCTGCTCCATTTTGCCTTCCACCCCATATGCCGACCAAGCCAAAAGTGTCTCTCCCAGAACTCAGAACCAAGAGCCAAGAACTTCTACCACTACTTTGGTATTTTATGGACGTCTGGTGAGGGAGGAGTCCAAAGTCACACCATGACAGTCGGTAGGTGTTGCCCAGCACCCTCATTGGTGCACAGATGTTTTTACAAGAATTAGCCCCTCCCCTGTGAGGACCCGACATCAAAAATGGCCTCATTCGCCCCCAAATTTGGTCATGCGATGGAGCTCCAAGATTAACATGGGGCACGGGCTTCTGGGGGTGCTTTCTGGCCGTGAACATGTGCTGGACACCAAATAGGGGTCATGATTGAGCGGAGTGTCAGGGCTATCCAGGTGATGTTAAACGGATTCTAGCGCATATTTGCGCTTTGAGCTACATGCCAGAACGTTCCAAACAGAAGCATCTGTAATGGTAGGTAGCATCCATGGTTCCCCGATGTCTTCAAATGATAGTGGTGGGCATCCGAAGTGGTGACTGTGTTTGTGGCAGTCGTAGCGGTTATGGTGAGGTGGTTGAAGCATTGTAGCGGTTATGGTGAGGTGAGCGAAACGTTTTAGTGGTTATGGTGAGGGGAGCAAGCTTGAATGGATGTAGGGGTTTTTATTAGGGCATTGTGATGGTTATAGGAATGTTGTAGCATTGTGGCTCGAGTCTGGAGAAGATCTGAGGTGATTGTTATTTCTGGAATGATATGAAGTATGAATGAGGTTTTGGCAGCATATGCTAATGAGCTGTCTCTTGTTACTATGTGGTTGTGGCATGCATGCTTGCATTAAGAGAAGATGGTGTGTGCAGCAGAATAAATAAAATAGATAAAGGATAGAAATAGAGACCTGCCGAAGAGCCCTCGCAACGCATTTCCCATTAATACTACTAGACAGGGGGAAAGAGCTATCTAAAATGAATACTAATGAAACTTGAAGGACACTCAGTAGAGCACATACTTCCGCCCCATAATGCCTGATCAACATGAACATATCTGGTCCAATACATTTTTGAGATATCGTGCTATATATCATTTTTGAGCCCTATCTCTCAATGGTGAAGAATTACTAAAACAAATTCTAGTAGTCGGATCCAGATTCGGATCTTCACCAAAATCGAATAAATTGTCGTGGTCACACACCCATGTCCAACAAGTTTCATCCAAATCCGTCCACAACTTTTTGAGATATCATGCTATATATTGGTTTGGCCCTATCTCTCAATGGTGAAGAATCACTTTTGAAATTCTAGTAGTTGAATCCAGATCCGGATCTTCACCAAAATCTAATCAGCTCGTCCTTGTCAGACAACGAACCTGACCAAAAATTTTCATCCGGATCCGTCTACAACTTTTTGAGATATCCTGTACACAAACGGACAAACAAACAAACAGACAGAAAGAGGTGACTACATAACCTCCTTCACCTTCGGTGGTGGAGGTAATAACTGCCTTGGGATCACGATATGCTGTATGCCATTACCTAGGGGGACTTCGCAGAACTGCAACAATACCAACAGATATACACCGACAACTGGGATAACAATAAAAGAGCGGGAAGTAATAAAAAAAAAAGTTGGACAGAATGGGCATAGAGAAAGAAGGCTCATTGGAATGGCTAAGGAAAGGTAAACTCAACTGGGATGGAGAACAAATCATTATAAATGCCCAAGACCAGTGACACTACATGAATGGCTTTAAGAAAATGACAGGACTGTCAATTGGACAAGTGTAGGTTCTGCAAGGTAGAAATAGAAAGCACAAGCCACCTCCTAGCGGGATGTAAAAAACCTCATGTCAGCGCAGCTGTACACACAAAGGCACAACAAGATATGTGGAGTAAGTCACTGGCACTTCTACAGAAATTTCAATATCCCAGTCCAAGAAAACTCATGGAAACATGAACCAAAATAACTCATTGAAAATGAGGAAATAATGCTCACACACGACCTGATAATCCCATCGAGCGTGAACATAGAAAATAAAGCATTGTGACCGGATGTCGTAATTAGGTCCAAAAAAAGAAGAAAAAATGGGATTGCTAATTGAGGTGCCAGTACCCAACGATTTTGGCTTAAACAACACAGAAATCAAGAAAATGACCAAATAGCAAGACCTCAATAACAAAGTGAAAAGATCCTGGAAGTGAATAGTGCCAAAATGATACCAGTGATCATTGGAGCAACAGGAATGATAAAGAACCTCATGGATATCTTAAAAACCATCCCGAGGAATATAACTACAAAATAACTGCAGTTGGAAGCTATCTGGGGCTCGGTGACGATCCTGAAAAGATCCCTCGGAACAAAAGTTTTAAAACAAGAAAACTTCACAGCTTGGTCCATGAATCGTGACCCCCTTTCCAAAACGGGGATGGATACTTCGATAGCTGGGAGGACTCCGTTACATCTCCTGAAACCCGCAAATGGAGATGCCCAATATTAAGATGTCTGCAAATTAATTCTTCCCCCCCTCGTTCATTTGTCGAACAGCTACGGAGAGCTGTTGTTTATCGTTGTCACCCAAAACCTGCCACTCGCAAGAACTGGCAAAAGGCAGAACTGTATATCATTTCACAAAGTGATTGGTTTGAACGTGTTCATTTATTAATTTACAAATTGCACCACCAATTGTAAAACTTTTCGATTTAATTATCGCTTGTGCGTTTCTAGCTATAATCATGGATTCCAAAAAAAGGATACAAATAGCAACTGGACTCAAAATGCAATTGTTAAAAACACCATATTGTGGAAATAGGAGAGACGGCTATTGCCAGAAGCCCTGTGAAGGAGATGGAGGTAGGCAAAGAAATGTCACATATTATACAACTCAAATGATGAAAAAGCTTTGTGTCACCGATAAACAGCATTCCTGCACACACTTCGAGAGGGGTTAAGAAAGGGGTGGAAGGAAGAATCACGTAGACGGAGGATGGAGGTTGGAGATTTCTTTTTGGGGGGGATGGGGGGGTCGTAGAGTTCGGGTACAAAGCGCGTTTCCAGAGCCGCGATGTCCCAGAGCCTCCGCCGCTGTCCCACCCTAATGAAGGGTTTCTCGGCGCATTCACTATTGATGGCTCGTGGGTGGCGTGCGCGCGGGGGCTCGCAGTGACAGCTGTCAGTCCAAGACTCGCAACACAAGCAGAATTGTTTAGCACACTCAGCCGTGTAAAAGCGCACCGGGCAAGCCCAAATTGTCTTTCTGAGCGGTGAGGATAGGCCTAACGAGCCCGATGGCGGGAATAAAAACTCCCCGCTTTCTCGAGCTCCCCATAACCCCTACACACAACGCAACCTTCCCACCCCCAAAACCAGGGCTACGCACAATGCGCTCCGTGAAGGAGGCGATTCCTATCGTTTTGCACATCGACCTTCTAGCGTTGCACAGCCATGCTGGATCGGATGACCGGCTCACGACGAGCACCTTCAGAGAAGTTCTTCACCGATCTCTCACGTCACCCCTATCCCCCTCACTGAGACAAACGCTCCTTCCATACTGGGGGTGGAGGACAAGGGGTCTTGGTTTCAATCCCGCCTCTCTTCCGAGCTTTAAATTAAATCGCAGGAGGTTTCATGGCCCGAACCTGACACCACGAATCCGTCCCACAGAGCGGCAGCTGTCACGTCAATTAATTTTACAGAGAGAATGGGTCGCAGGTTACCGGGTGCAGCAGGTACGGCCAGGTCGTGGAAAGAGTGCATGTTAGGCGACACCACTAAGGAAAGAATGGGACGAGGGGGGACGGTGGGACAGCGTGCCACGTAGTGCCCAGATGCCTTGATGGCGTGATCCACCACCAGGTATTCGGAATGGTTTAGCGGGTAGTCCGCAGGGATTTCAAACTTCAGATCCTGCAATATCATGTATTTCTCTTTCTTCTTATTTTCAGAACACGAGGATCCATTAGAAGGCGCTCGTTGCTTTCCCAGGTCAACAAACTTCTCCAATGGATCATATCAACAAAATTGTGATTACCTGCCTCTGAAAAAAAATGTTTCTAATGGCACTGATCCTGTCGACTTAGCAAATGTGGATAGCACACGCAGGTGGTCACAAACTGCAGGTAGATGTCCAGTTTACCGGGCAGTCCGCAGGGATTTCAAACTTCAGATCCTGCAATATCATGTATTTCTCTTTCTTCTCATTTTCAGAACACGAGGGTCCATTAGAAGACGCTCTTTGCTTTCCCAGGTCAACAAACTTCTCCAATGGATCATATCAACAAAATTGTGATTACCTGCCTCTGAAAAAAAATGTTTCTAATGGCACTGATCCTATAGACTTAGCAAATGTGGATAGCACACGCAGGTGGTCGCAAACTACAGGTAGATGTCGAGCATAAAGCAGTGGTGTTGAAATGGTAAACGCTGGTGTGACCAAACCGAGAAGACCCGTCTCTCAGTGAATATAGTCTGAGGTTATCCCACGGTGTGCTGGCGCCTCCTGCCGTACGCGCAGGCACATGGATAAAATAAATCCAGAAGAAAACATCAGCTATATTGTCTTTCTGGCTGAATCACATCTCGACGAAACTTTTGAGCATTTTCTCAGCCATCTCACTCACTTCTACACTTTGTCCCATATGCTCATCTCCCCCCTCATTCATATCATTTGTCACTTCCAAATGATTTTCTCAACCACAACCGTACTTTTAGATGCCCTTTGCGAATTCCAACCTTCCAATTGTGCCACAACTCTCATATTCATGTTCATCCAGGTAAGTAAAGGTTGATAGATGTGGAGAAGCCACATCATAGGGAGATTAGGGGGGAGGTAGGGCTAGCTATCGTTTGCAGCCTGTGGATGCTGGTTCCATCATTTTCTAGGGTGCAGCTGTGCGACTGCTGCAGTGCCCTCTAATAGTCATTTTCAGAGTTGCAAGTCCACCAAGTAGTGGTCAACCAGGAATGATAATCAACTACTTTCAAATGTCTTACAGCCATATCCAATTGAACGGTGCATGGAGAACGTCAATATGAAGTGGAAGGCTACATGCCACATTACGATTGATTATCTTTCTGGCAGATCATCGAAAAGTCATCTCAAGAGGAAACAAAACCTTAGAGCGTCTCCTGTTAGCAAGCGGCTTGCAACCACCTTCCAAACGAGTGGTTCCACATCAACGGCTTTGCAAAGCTCGCCGAGCCGCTCGGCAAGTGAACCAAGTTATTAAGACGGGTGCTTTGTTGTGTTAGCAAAAATGACCACCGTAGTTAGACTCAAAACGAGACTATAACCAATGAAATGTTCAGAGGCATAATCTTGTTATGTATAATCGTGATATTATTGAAATGTTCATTTCATACTTCAATGTTTACACTACTTTTCATCCTAATTATTCAAGAACCACAAACAGGCAAAACCCTCCCGATGCACAGTGGTAGTCCCAGAGATGAGCTTGGCAGGGGGCTCCTTCTTCTGACTCCTCATTTATTAGTCCCTTACCATAGTACCAGAGGGGTTATAGGTTTGCTGTCCATCTGTCCATCCCACTTGTGGTTTCCCAGACTTTTTTTTCCAATACCCTTTAACATATTCATGTGAAACTTGGTGATAAGGTACAGAAGAAGTTCGAGTTTCAGGACGTTTCGTCAATTTTTCACAGTTATGCCCTTTTTAACTCAGAAAATGTGGGTCAGTGTTCAGCTGCCCTGATTCCACCCCCTCTGCTTTACACACATTGGCTGGACGGCTGACCTGACTCCACCCCAATAAAATCATGCGCCACCATTGCATGAAGCAACACAGATCGGCAGGCTTTAGGCCTGGGTGTTAGTCCATGGCCCAGTGCAATTGAAATGATCCCAGGTATTAACCACAATGTATTATATATGCAAATAAGTCGTACGCATGTTTTTGTTTCATGTATGTACATCAGGTTATTTTTAATAATAGTGCATGTCCCCAAACAAACAAACAAAAAAAACTTTCAAACCGCGTGCCAGAAACAACAACTACACAGGCCGTTCCTTCGCTCTCACATGCCCGTACATGCATGGCCGTACATGCAAAAAAATAAAACTTTCAAACTGCGAGCCAGAAACGACAACCACACAGACCGTTCCTTCGCTCTCGCGTTCTCGCGACAACCACACTTCCACACACAAGTTAATTAAAATCAAGTTTACCTCCCTGTCTTTGCTTGCCATGACATTTGCTGCCATGTTACTGGCACGGCCCGTGACGTCATCGTCGGCCAGCCACGCCTACGCAGCAATGTGTCATGTCATTGGTTGGTAAATAAATGGCTGCAGCAACGTGTCATGTCATTGGTTGGTAAATAAATGGCCATAACTTGGGAAGCACTTGTCCGATTAATATCAAACCTTGAAAAGGCACATCCTCAGGTCCCCAGCAATATACCTGGCAAGTTTCAATTAGATCGGACCAGTGATTGTCAAGAAACAGTGAACACAGACACACACACACACACACACACACACACACACATTGCTGGAATTATAGATAGATGAAATAGGCAAAGCTTATAAACGAACAAAACATGGTTAGTTTCTTCCTCTTCTCCCTCTTCCTCTTCTTCTTGTTCATCATTTTTGTTCCGTATCGGCTGGAGTGTACATGAAAGCAAAGTAACTTTTTTTTCTCCTGTTTGTTGTTCTAATTATCTTTATTGGTTTCTGGTCTACAAAAGATATGAGCTTATGAAAACTGCTTTTCCTTTTATTTTCCTGAATAGACCCAAACAAGGTGGCTTAGACGGTTTCTTCTTCTTCTTCGTTTTGGTTCTGGTATTGGTGTGAGCATGCGTTAAAGGCAAATACATTTTTTATCTCCCAAACATTAATTTGGACATGTACTGTATTGTAAAGAAATTCTCACTCTTGTTTATCTTTCTTTCCCTCTTCCTCGTACTCTGCATATCCACTGCTAGCACAATAAATTCATTTGGAGAAGTTCTCTCAAGACTCACCATCTATATATTAATACTGAAGGACCAATTTTGTGCTCCTCCTAGCGGTCGCGTCACGTTTTTCTCGGTACTGTGACCTGAGAAGTTTTGACACGGTGTTTGTACGTCAAAGTAGACACGTGCACAAATCAGGGGACTTCTTCACAAGGAGTATTGTACACCAAAAATGTCGTGTGCAAGGACGTTTTGTAGGCCTCATTAGGTAAGGCCATGGAGTACATAGACTGGGATCCGGCTCTTACAAGAGCCGCCACTGGTTGTCATATTGGGCTCATGGAACGGAATCCGTCTGTGATGGGGTTTCGGCGAGTCAGCCATGATCTTTCTTGGACAAACCACATTTCAAGTTGGCCCCCAAAGCCAGTCGTCGATTTGTCATCCTCCATCATACAAAGTCCATTCTTGGCAAACATGAACTCCTTTCGACCTACGTACAAGGCTTTCCTCCACCGCTTTATGGAGAACTGCTCTCCACTCTGGGCTGGCACCCCTCCCTCACTTCCTGCTCAGCTTGACGCTATGGAATCCAAGGCCTTTAAGATTATTGGAATCTCCCGCAAGAAGCTGAGTATATGGGTCTTTCACTTCGCCATCACAGACAGGAGGATGGTCTCTCTGTCTTCCACCACCTCCTTTCTGGTCTTGCACGCTCTGCTCTTTCCGTGTTTTGTCTCCCCCCCCCCCATCCCTCCAAGTTTTGGCAGGGCTCATACGGTCCACCATCAATCCCGTTCTGGTGAAACTACAGAAATACAGGATCACCGGTCACCTCCACTCATTTGTTCTTCTTTTTCCCGCATGTGGAACAAACTTCCACATCCTCTTCAATCTCATTCTTCCCTCCAGGTCTTCAAGACAACTATTCACCAACATCTCAAATAGTCTGCAATCCAAAACAATGATCTTTTCTACCTTCATTAACCCCACCCTAATCCCCCCTCCTTCCAAAGTTCCAGTTTTCCCTCCTTGGGGTTTCCTTCTGTATCCATCTTGTCCACCACATGCATCCTCTCTTGCCCCCCATTCCTCCCCAAACCAATTGTTTGTCCAAGGCTCCCTCTATCTTGGCCTTCAACTCTGCTGATGAGTGAAGTAAGCTGATGTGTCTGTAGTTGAGAGGATCCGTTTTTGCACCTTTTTATGAAATGCAGTTGTTGTTGTTTTGTATGCAGCCTGTGACTGTTGGTTGTATCATTTTCTGGAAGCATGGCTGTGCCACTGATGTGCAGTGCCCCTGTTACCAGTAAGGTGGTACTCATTTTTGGTACTCATGAGGTGGTACTCCTCATAAGGATGATGGGGTGAGTCAACCCACCTTGTGTTATTTCAACAGACTGACAGGGGCTCGATTTGAAGACCCTAAGATCTTAATCCAGCCACCTTAATCATTCAGCTAACACTGGGCTTATGCAATGCAGTGTTGGCTGATTGATGGTGGCTGATTTCCAAGCAGATGGAAGATGACCTGGGTCAAATGATAAGGTGAAAAGGGCAGAGAGAGGATGTGAAAGTGCAGCAGAGCAGGCTTTTCGGATACGTGAGTTGATGCCGTCTGGTCGAGTTGCAGAATCAGAGTCGATCGTTGAAAGAACCTTCTCCACCTTCTCAAGAGCAAAACATACAGAGTCCAGGAGCAGTTGGGTACGACAAGGAAGGATGAGTACCAAGAGTGAGAGGTTGGCGACACAAGATTTGGAAGCAAACACAGAATTGAGGCATTCAGTCTTCTCACAAGTGGAGTCAGCCCTGGTGCCATTTGAAGAGACGGAGGATATGCAAAAGGAGTAACTCCAGAGACAGACTTAACAAGGCACCACCAGGTTTTAGAGGAGGGAGACAAGTTTGAAAGTTCATTTTTGAGGTTGGACAGATGTTGTTTTCTGGCTCTCCCGAGTGTAGACACACTTGTTGCAGGCTTTGTGGAATGTACTGAGATTGCCTTAGGTCGGATTTGACCTCCAGGAAGAGAAGACAAGTTGTTTCAAGACAACTGCCTTCCACAGGATTCAGTGGGTCGGAAGAAGAGTAGGATAATTGAAGAAGAGATGGGATGAATCTATGAGAGAGGGAGAGAGGGAGAGAAAAATTGCAGGCTGAGTTAACATCAGGAGCAATAGATATGGGAGACCAATCCTGAAGAGAGATGGCTGCTTGCAGTCCTTGTCAATCTGCCTGAGTGAACTGCCAAACTCACCAGCATTGAAGGCAGCTCTCTGAGAATAGGCAGAGAAATGATGAATTTCACAAGCACATGATCAGATGAATCAATTGGAGCAGAGGAAGAGGAGGAGACATTTGTGGGGAAGTTTGTCATCACCAAGTCCAGAAATGAAGATTTGACATTGGGAGAAATCTGGGTTGGAAAGTTTACAGATTGAGTCAGTCTCATGGAGTCACAGAAGTCATTTGCTGAAGTGCCATGGCTGGTGAGAGAGGTACCAACACCCATCTAATTTGCATGGTAGCAATTGAAAGCACCACATGAGGAAGAGAGTTGGGATGAGTGGTGAAAAGTTTGTCCATGGTGTCTGAGAGAGATGTAGATGGATCGAGTCATCACTGTTTGGAGGATGGTGCAACACACAAACAAGAGATGGGAGCAGAGGGAAATCGCAACTAGAGGTACTCCGTGGGGTTGTGAGGTGTAACATCAGTATAAGGGCAGTGAAAAATTGAGTTATTGATGTAAAGTGCAACTCTGCCACCAAATCATGGTCCAGGCCTATCATATCGGAGGAGACAGTAACCGGGGAGAGACACAAAGGAGTCGGGAACATCCTTTGGGAGGAAGGATTCTGTTAAACAGATGTCCAGTTTATTGGCAGTGGCCTGGATTGAGAGATCTGTCAGGTTGGAGCAAAGACCTCGATGTTTGAGGTCCAAAACATGAGGGACAAGGGGGAGGAGGCATTGAAAGGGTGGAGGATGAGGGAGGGGGAGGGGGAGGTTTGTGTGTGGAGGGTGTAGGGGAAGGATTGAGTTTGTTGGATGTTGGGGGAAGGATTGAGTGCGTTGGGTGTGGGGGAAGGATTGAGCGTGTTGGGTGTGGGGGAAGGATTGAGCGTGTTGGGTGTGGGAAGGATTGAGTTTGTGGGGTGGGGGAGAATGATTGAGTGTGTGGGGTGTGGGGGAAGGATTGAGCGTGTTGAGTGTGGGAAGGATTGAGTTTGTGGGGTTGGGGGAGAATGATTGAGTGTGTGGGAGGAGGATTGAGTGTGTGGGGTTGGAGGGGGTAGGATTGAGTGTGTGGGAGGGAAGGTTTGAGATGGTTAGGTGAGGAGGGATGCTGAAAGGGGGGACCTGAAGCTTTGAGGGGGTGAGGTAGGGGTTGATGCTTATTCTGATTCCAAATTCCCAAAATTTGACAAACGGAGATGAAGATCATGGGATGGGAGATAAGATATTTTTTTGAAAGCAGGGAGAAATGTGGAGCAATACGTGTGGGTGAGGTGGGGGGGGGGGGTGTTGGTGAATCAGCCCTCAACTGACAAACAACTTTGGAAAATATATGTGAAGAAGAAGAAGATATTTAGATTGTGGTGCAGAAGAAGAAGAAGAAGAAGAAGAAGAAGAAGAAGAAGAAGAAGAAGAAGAAGAAGAAGAAGAAGAAGAAGAAGAAGAAGAAGAACACGTGTGAATTTCTGAAGGAGAAATGTGCTGAAGTGAATTTTAACAATAATTTTAAATGTTTTTAAAGGAAGAAGAAGCATTTATGCTTCATGAAGATTCAGTTTGGAGATGTTGAGAAAAGAGGAGGAGGAGGAGGGAGATGTAGAACCGGGAGAACCGGCAGAAATAAATTCAAGTCGAAACGAGATCGATTGTTGAGATCGTGTGGACAAAGTTTCTCTTTTTTTGAAGAGAGGATGGAAAAGAGAAAAATGTTGAGGAGGTCGAAGTAAGATATTTGCGAAGAAGAAAGTAAAAACGACGAACACAAAGACAAGTAATTTTCACTCTTTCTATCTGAGACAAGACCAAGTGCTGTGGTACACCTTGATTAACATACAGCACAAACAACGTATAATTAACGTGAAATATTGCACGTGATATATGAGTATCCATCCATTCATCCATTCATCCATCTATCAGGACCATACTCTGTGCAGAGCGTTGGTGCTGCCCAAGCAGTCTCCTTGGTTATTGCGGACAATCCTGGACAGGTCGACACTCCGACACAGGATACCAGCAAGCTGGTACTCATTTTGCCGACCTCGGAAGGATGACAGGATGAGTCAACCCCACCTGGTATTAATTCAACAACCGAGGGGGATTTAGAACTCAGGATCCTAGGATCCCAAGCCCACCACCCTGACCATTAAAAGCCAACACCAGGCATATATTAGCAACACCTGGACGAAATATATCAAGAACAAGAACGAGAAAGGATCTGAAAATACAAAGCCCGCCCGCTTTGTATTCGGACTTCTTCTTCCGTATGCTAAACGGATCCTTTAACCTTTTGGCCAAATTCTTAATTTGTCTTCTCCATATTCTCATAATGAAGCTTTGTTGAAAATTTGATTACAAAAGCTCAAGTGGTAAAAAAAAAATAGCTACAGCCCAGACAGACATCCAGACACACAGACACCCAGACAGAGAGACACACAGACACCCAGACAGACAGACAGACAGACAGACACACAGACACCCAGACAGACAGACAGACACACAGACAGACAGACACACAGACACCCAGACAGACAGACAGACACACAGACACCCAGACAGACAGACAGACACACAGACACCCAGACAGACAGACAGACACACAGACACCCAGACAGACAGACAGACAGACACACAGACAGACACCCAGACAGACAGACAGACACACAGACACCCAGACAGACAGACAGACAGACACACAGACAGACACCCAGACAGACAGACACACAGACACCCAGACAGACAGACACACAGACAGACACACACACAGACACACACACAGACAGACACACAGCCAGACACACAGACAGACACACCCACAGATAGACAGACAGACAGACACACAGACAGACACACAACAGACAGACAGACAGACACACACAGACAGACAGACAGACACACAGACAACAGACACCCAGACAGACAGACACACAGACAACAGACACCCAGACAGACAGACACCCAGACAGACAGACACACAGACACCCAGACAGACAGACAACAGACACCCAGACAGACAGACACACAGACACCCAGACAGACAGACAACAGACACCCAGACAGACAACAGACACCCAGACAGACAGACACACAGACAGACACACACACACACAGACACACAGACAGACAGACACACAGACAGACAGACACACACACAGACAGACAGACACACAGACAGACAGACACACAGACAGACAGACACACAGACAGACAGACACACAGACAGACAGACACACAGACAGACAGACACACAGACAGACAGACACACAGACAGACAGACACACACACAGACAGACACACAGACAGACACACAGACAGACAGACACAGACAACAGACACACAGACAACAGACACACAGACACCCAGACAGACAGACAGACACACAGAAGTGATTGCAAAATTTCGTCTCACTGCGCAGGGGACGGGCTGATGACCACACTGTGGTTAAAACCTGCGACACAAAATATATATATTTTCACGTATTCTGTCCACTGAACTCCCTCATACTTGCTTTTGTCCCACGTGTCTATGTGGTGAAAGCTCGGTCTGACAATAAAATAAATAAATCATTACCCACGGCTCAGATTACATTTTCTAATTTGTCTCATTAACCTTGTGCCATCCATGTCTGTCCTGTGTCACAATGTGAATGAATAAGATTATACAGATAAGACTCATCGTGATTCCAAACAGAGGATTTACCTTTATATCTGTTACCTCAGTTTTGTCGTGTGTGTGTGTGTGTGTGTGTGTGTGTGTGTGTGTGTGTGTGTGTGTGTGTGTGTGTGTGTGTGTGTGTGTGTGTGTGTGTGTGTGTGTGTGTGTGTGTGTGTGTGTGTGTGTGTGTGTGTGTGTCCGTTTCCCTCCCTGTCACCCCCCCCCGCCCCCCACTCTGTTGACATAAACCTTTTGTTCATAAAAACCTGTACGTGGTTATTCGGGGTATGGCACTTCGCCAATAAGCGCCAGTGTATTGGCTTGAAAAATCCAGTAACGGCCTCATTGGGAAACACACATTTAATGCTCCATTAAAATATTAACTCAGCACCTCCCATCCATGTCAGCCTTCGCACTGTTATATCAGAAAGAGCTGATTCGTCACATGGTAGCGGATGTTTAACCACAATATGGTGCCCGTTCAAAAATTATGTCACGCCATTTTTTTTCGGGAGGCATATATGGGCTTTATTAAACCTTACTAATAATTTTTATTCGACATAATATGATTTGATTTTTCAGGGTCCCTCATCGTGATTAACAATTGACCCAAACAAAGCCAATGGAAATCTGATGCAACAAAGCCAGTGTATAATTAATCAGCAGAGGCCTAAAGGCCTAATATGTTCATCCCACCAGAAAACCAAGATGGTGGCCACAATTTTGGCTGGGTGCCATGGTGGGTGGAGTTAAGCGACAAATGTGGGTGTGATCTGCCAGCTGTCCGACCATTGGGTGCACATTTCAAAAATCGACCTCCAAAAAGAGCCCCAACAACAAGAAAAACAGTAATGCGGAGTTCTTGTTGGTTCACGAGCACCAGCCAGAGTGACCACTATATTCGTTATGTCTGTCTGTCTGTGCGTCTGTCTGTCTGTGCGTCTGTCTGTCTGGCCAGAGCATAACTCCGTGGACTTTTATCCGGTCTTGATGAAACTTGGTTATGTGTTTGATATCAATGTCTAGTTGTGTTTTCCTGGATGAGGGCATGCTACGCCCATTGTGGGCGGAGCCACGCCCCCCAAAATAGCAACTGCAGCAATGTTGAGCTCAGACTTGGGGAGTAGAGGGTGGGGGGGCGGGCTTGCCAAGACTATATGTTTTTTAGGGGGTAGACGGATTAAAAATCTATCTTCTCCTGGGGAATTGACTGAATGGAATGGGTTCTTCGGTACTTGAATAGCAAAATGAATTATCTAAAACTTGTCGGTGTCCGATTTTTCATTTTCGTCCCAAGGTCAAGGTCACAAGGTCAAAAACTAAGAAAATTGCGAATTTTGACATAAAAATCAAATGACCGCCCAAACTTTGAGAGCTAGGATGACAATATTTTTTATGCATAATCTTGAGGTCATTCCCCACCTAAAGTCTTGAAACCATTTTGCTCTATCTCGAACACCTTGCCCGTGGCGCCCCCTTTAAGTTTGTTTTTACGCTGATTTCATCAAAGTATGGATAATCCGATGAGTGCAAAATGCCATATAGCTGATATGACGTTATATTGTTCCTGGAATCTTCCGGAGGAAGTTTTGCACCAAAGGTCATAATCCTTGACCTTTGACCTTTAAAGGCCACGAAGGTCAAATTTTCAAAGTTGTGAGAATCAAACCGGGTTTTCGACCTTCTTCGACGAACTAACTCCAATAAGCTACAGCATGTATCCTGTTTCCCTATTTTAATGTCCACAACATTGTTTTGGGACCTTTAAAGGTTATGCAAAGGTCAAATTTTTAAAGTTGTTGAACGAAACCGGGTTTTTGACATTTTGCAGCTAATAACCTGTCACTCGTACCACATCATGTTGATCATTTTTATAACTTGGTCAAACATTATCACATTGTCTCATCATTGACTTCTGAAACAATCTACATCGTCAAATACCGCTCGTGAACCATTGTCGTCTTCAGACTTGTTGACCTGCAAAATGTCACAGGTAAAAACATGACGAATCCGGTTCGGAAAACTTAGCTTTGATGAGGTCAAAACGGAGCTGAGATTTTCACATGCATTTGCAAGAATCTTCAAACCGGACATTCACACGAACCAACGGTTATTTCAAATAGGCAAACTAGAACAGTAAACATGGAAATTTTTATGTGGTGTTTCTAAAAATATGTTTTGAGAAATGGTTTTTAAAATTTGTTGGCTGGCTGCTTGACGGATATGTGGAGGCAAATGCCTTGAACCGAGAGCAGTCTTTCTAGGTATCTCCCATGTTTTAGATACCGCCTTCCCTGACAAGCTGCCAAGTACATCAAAGGTTTTCTCAATGCATGGCTTTGAAAAAAAAAACAAAACTGCTTTGTTTCTCATGTGTTGCTCTCCGAAATCCTTACCTTGGTAGTTAGAGCCCCTCAACATAATACTCTTGAAATTGCCTCCACATAAATGGCCTCAGTTATTCAAGATAACCATTTCAACCATATTGCTGATGTCTACTCCATGCCATCAGTTCAGATAATAAACAACTAACTGCAGCAATGTTGAGCTCAGATTTGGGGAGTGGAGGGCGGGGGGGGGGGACTTGCCAAGACTATATTCAGCTCTAATAAGTTCCATGTGCTCACCCTGCTTTACTGAAAGAATGACCTGTTTTAATTCTGTGGATGTCCCTTGACAAACACAAGCCCAGTATCCAGAGCTTGTTGGTGTAACCATCTGCCATGATCTATCATGGGTACCTTGGTTAATCTCCAAAGCTAGACAGTGACGAGGCATTCACCATCATGCCAAGCACTTCCTCAGCATTGTGTAGCTGACATACAAACGGCTTCATTGTGTAGCATCATGGAAACCCTTGATGGCTATACTAAGTCTTCAGCTTTGATCTCCTGCTTTACATTTATTGATATTGTAGGCTTGAAAATCATTGCTGTCTGCTATGAGGAAGCAGAGATGAAGAAGTGGTTAGATTCCCATCACATGTAGGCTGGCTGGATGTGAATCTAAATCATTCATTCAGACCTCACTCCACTCATTCTCCATCCAGCCCCAGCCTAGTTGGGTACAATGTGTTCATCACATAACACCCTCTCTCACTAATTTGCTTCAGCTCCAGTGTCTCGGTTTCCATCCCCAGCCCATGGTCACTCTTTTATTCCTCTTTTCCTACCAATGAGTACCATGCATAATAACTCCTTCCCGTTACTTTTTAAAATATTATATATTCTTTCATAATATACAAACTTTCAAAAGAACAGAAAGTCTACTCACTGGCATCTGTTTTTCAATGATCATGGGACTGTCTGTTCAGTAAAAATCGTACCCTGTATCCGAAGGAAGCAGTTCAGTTTGGCATTTTTAATATGAAAGAGGCAAAGCCTCGAAACAAACTAAACCCTTTAGAATTCATTAGAACCACCCTTTATAATTACCTTTTGGAACCCGTTAGAACTGATGAAAATTACCCTTTAGAACCCTTGAGAACCCTTTCAAATTACCTTTTCGAATTACCCTTTAGAACACCCCTTTAGAATTACCCTTCAACCCCTCCCCCTCCCCTTAGAGTTGCACTTTATAACTCTTTAGAATTACCTTTTCTAATTACCCTTTAGAAACCTCCTTTAGAATTATCCTTTAGAACCCCCCTTTAGAGTTACCCTTTAAAACTCCCCTTTAAAATTACCCTTTAGAACCCCTGTTTAGAATTACCCTTTAGAACTCCCTTTTAGAATTACCCTTCAAAACCCTCCTTTGGAGTTACCCTTTATAACCCTTTAGAATTACCTTTTCGAATTACCCTTTAAAACCCCCCTTTAGAATTACCCTTTATAACTCCCCTTTAGAATTGCCCTTTAAAACCCCCCTTTAGAATTACCCTTTAGAACCCCCCTTTAGAGTTGCCCTTTAGAACCCCCTTTTAGAATTACCCTTTAAAACCCCCCTTTAGAGTTACCCTTTATAACTCTTTAGAATTACCTTTTCGAATTACCCTTTAAAACCCCCTTGTAGAATTACCCTTTAGAACTCCCCTTTATATTTACCCTTCAAACACCCCCTTTAGAGTTACTTACCCTTTATAACCCCTGATTAGAATTACCCTTCAAACCCCCCCCTTTAGAGTTACCCTATAACCGTTTAGAATTACCTTTCAGAATTATACTTTAGAACTCACCTTCAGATTTACCCTTAAAAACCCCCCTTTAGAATTACCCTTTAGAACTCCCCTTTAGAATTACCCTTCAACTCCCCCCCCCTTTAGAGTTACCCTTTATAACCTTTTAGAATTACCTTTCAGAATTATCCTTTAGAACTCACCTTCAGAATTACCCTTTAAAACCCCCCTTTAGAATTACCCTTTATAACTCTTTAGAATTACCTTTTCGAATTACCCTTTAAAACCCCCTTGTAGAATTACCCTTCAGAACTCCGCTTTATATTTACCCTTCAAACACCCCCTTTAGAGTTACTTACCCTTTATAACCCCTGATTAGAATTACCCTTCAAACCCCCCCCCCTTTAGAGTTAGCTATTATAACCGTTTAGAATTACCTTTCAGAATTATACTTTAGAACTCACCTTCAGATTTACCCTTAAAAACCCCCCTTTAGAATTACCCTTTAGAACTCCCCTTTAGAATTACCCTTCAAACCCCCCCCTTTAGAGTTACTTACCCTTTATAACCCCTGTTTAGAATTACCCTTCAAACCCCCCTTTAGAGTTACCCTTTATAACCTTTTAGAATTACCTTTCAGAATTATCCTTTAGAACTCACCTTCAGAATTACCATTTAAAACCCCCCTTTGGAATAGCCCTTTATAACCCTTTAGAATTACTTTTCAGAAGTACCCTTTAGAACCCCTCTTTAGAATTACCTTTCAGAAGTACCCTTTAGAACCCCTCTTTAGAATTACCCTTTAGAATTGCCCTTTATAACCCTTTAGAACCCCCTTTTAGAATTACCCTTCAAAACCCTCCTTTGGAGTTACCCTTTATAACACTTTAGAACCCGCTTTTAGAATTACCCTTTAAAACCCCCTTCAGAATTACCCTTTAAAACCCCCCTTTAGAGTTGCCCTTTATAACCATTTAGAACCCCCTTTTAGAATTACCCTTTAAAACCCCCCTTTAGAGTTACCCTTTATAACTCTTTAGAATTACCTTTTCGAATTACCCTTTAAAACCCCCTGTAGAATTACCCTTTAGAACTCCCCTTTATAATTACCCTTCAAACCCCCCCCCTTTAGAGTTACTTACCCTTTATAACCCCTGTTTAGAATTACCCTTCAACCCCCCCCCCTTTAGAGTTACCCTTTATAACCGTTTAGAATTACCTTTCAGAATTATACTTTTGAACTCACCTTCAGAATTACCCTTTAAAACCCCCTTTAGAATTACCCTTTAGAACTCCCCTTTAGAATTACCCTTCAAACCCCCCCTTTAGAGTTACTTACCCTTTATAACCCCTATTTAGAATTACCCTTCAAACCCCCCTTTAGAGTTACCCTTTATAATCCTTTAGAATTACCTTTCAGAATTATCCTTTAGAACTCACCTTTAGAATTACCCTTCAGAACTCCCCTTTAGAATTACCCTTCAACCCCCCCCCTTTAGAGTTACTTACCCTTTATAACCCCTGTTTAGAATTACCCTTCAACCCCCCCCCTTTAGAGTTACCCTTTAAAACCCTTTAGAATTACCTTTCAGAATTATCCTTTAGAACTCACCTTCAGAAGTACCCTTTAAAACCCCCCTTTAGAACCCCTCTTTAGAATTACCCTGTAAAACCCACCTTTAGAATTACCTTTCAGAAGTACCCTTTAGAACCCCTCTTTAGAATTACCCTGTAAATCCCACCTTTAGAATTACCTTTCAGAAGTACCCTTTAGAACCCCTCTTTAGAATCACCCTGGAAAACTCCACTTTAGAAGTACCCTTTCAAACTCCCCCTTTCAAGCATCACTTTAAAATTATAAACAACTAATTGCAGCACTTCCGGTTCTGGTTCTTGAGCGACGGTCGTGTTCTCTCCAGGGTCTCTGCCGATTCTCAAAGATAAGTTTTCCCGTTGTTACTTACGAAATCTAAAGATTTCGTAAGTATATTGATGCTTTCAGTTTCTGTTTGTTTGTTTGTTTGTTTGTTTGTTTGTTTGTTTGTTTGTTTGTAGGCACGATAACTCGAGAACAGAAGAAGCTACCAATGTCAAATTACACCAGGTGATTCAGGAGGGTGATGGCTCGTGCTGATTAGATTTTGGTCAAAATCGGTCAAAGGTCAAGGTCACAGTGAGGTCAAATATTCGATTTTTGATGGTTTGGTACAGATAACTCGAGAACGGAAGAAGCTACCAATGTCAAATTACACCACGTGATTCAGGAGGCTGATGGCTAGTGCTGATTAGATTTTGGTCAAAGGTCAAGGTCACAGTGAGGTCAAACATCCAAAACATTCGATTTTTGATGGTTTGGTACAGAATCATCGTAGAAACTTCTGGTTTGCGTCGCTACCTTCTCAAGAGACAGCTTTTATTAGACAAGGTCAGAGGTCAAGTTGACGATTTCATAAGTACCAGTCGATGACTGCTTGTTTGTTACTTACGAAATCTAAAGATTTCGTAAGTATATTGATGCCTTCAGTTTCTGTTTGTTTGTTTGTTTGTTTGTTTGTAGGCACGATAACTCGAGAACAGAAGAAGCTACCAATGTCAAATTACACCACGTGATTCAGGAGGATGATGGCAAGTGCTGATTAGATTTTGGTCGAAATCGGTCAAAGGTCAAGGTCACAGTGAGGTCAAATATTCGATTTTTGATGGTTTGGTACAGATAACTCGAGAACGGAAGAAGCTACCAATGTCAAATTACACCACGTGATTCAGGAGGGTGATGGCAAGTGCTGATTAGATTTTGGTCAAAATCGGTCAAAGATCAAGGTCACAGTGAGGTCAAACATAATTCCGTAAATTCATGTGGAGAAATGGAGTATTTTTGCTTCGCTCGACGTTACGAGTTCGTTTTAACTTCGATTTTAATTTTGTCTTCGGTTTTTGCGATCGCTTAGGACGCTTAAAACTCGGTTGTCGAAATTCTGTTAAAAATCGGATGTTTTGGAGACGTTTTAAGATTGCATAAAAAATATTTCACTCGACGCGTCACAGGTCGTCACGTGATGCAGTGCGCGCGAGCAGACGCGTCGTTGAGTTACGTTAAGGTTTAATTGCGTGGAGAAATGGAGATTTTTGCTTTGGTCGACGTTACGATTTTTGATGGTTTGATACAGAATCATCGTAGAAACTTCTGGTTTGCGTCGCTACCTTCTCGAGAGGCAGCTTTTATTAGACAAGGTCAGAGGTCAAGTTGACGATTTCGTCAGTGCCAGTCTATGACTGCTTGTTTGTTTGTTTGTTTGTCGGCACGATAACTCGAGAAGGGAAGAAGCTACGAATGTCAAATTGCACCACGTGATTCAGGAGGGTGATGGCTAGTGCTGATTAGATGTTGGTCGAAATCGGTCAAAGGTCAAGGTCACAGTGAGGTCAAATATCCAATTTTTGATGGTTTGGTACAGATAACTCGAACGGAAGAAGCTACCAATGTCAAATTACACCACGTGATTCAGGAGGCTGATGGCTAGTGCTGATTAGATTTTGATCAAAATCGGTCAACGGTCAAGGTCACAGTGAGGTCAAACATCCAAAAAATGATAACTCGAGAACGGAAGAAGCTACCAATGTCAAATTACACCACGTGATTCAGGAGGGTGGTGGCTAGCACTGATTATATTTTGGTCAAAATCGGTCAAAGGTAAAGGTCACGGTGACGTCAAACATCCAAAACATTCGATTTTTGATGGTTTGGTACAGAATCATCGCAGAAACTTCTCGTTTGCATCGCAAACTTCTCGAGAGACAGCTTTTATAAGACAAGGTCAGAGGTCAAGTTGACGATTTCGTAAGTACCAGTCTATGACTGCTTGTTTGTTTGTTTGTTTATTTGTTTGTATGCACGATAACTCGAGAACGGAAGAAGCTACCAATGTCAAATTACACCACGTGATTCAGGAGGGTGATGGCTAGTGCTGATTAGATTTTTGGTCAAAATCGGTCAAAGGTCAAGGTCACAGCAAGGTCAAATATTAAATTTTTGATGGTTTGGTACAGATAACTCGAGAACGGAAGAAGCTACCAATGTCAAATTACACCACGTGATTCAGGAGGGTGGTGGCGAGCGTTGATTAGATTTTGGTCAAAATCGGTCAAAGGTCAAGGTCACAGTGAGGTAAAACATCCAAAACATTCGATTTTTGATGGTTTGGTACAGAATCATCTTAGAAACCTCTGGTTTGCGTCGCTACCTTCTTGAGAGACAGCTTTTATTAGACAAGGTCAGTGGTCAAGTTGACGATTTCGTAAGTACCAGTCTATGACTGCTTGTTTGTTTGTTTCTTTGTAGGCACGATAACTCATGAACGGAAGAATCTACCAATGTCAAATTACACCACGTGATTCAGGAGGGTGATGGCTAGTGCTGATTAGATTTTGGTCGAAATCAGTCAAAGGTCAAGGTCACAGTGAGGTCAAGTATTCGATTTTTGATGGTTTGGTACAGATAACTCGAGAACGGAAGAAGCTACCAATGTCAAATTACAACACGTGATTCAGGAGGGTGGTGGCTAGCGCTGATTAGATTTTGGTCAAAATCGGACAAAGGGCAAGGTCACAGTGAGGTCAAACATCCAAAACATTCGATTTTTGATGGTTTGCTACAGAATCATCGTTGAAACTTCTGGTTTGTGTCACTACCTTTTCTGGAGACAGCTTTTATTAGACAAGGTCAGAGGCCAAGTTGACGATTTCGTAAGTACCAGTCTATGACTGCTTGTTTGTTTGTTTGTATGCACGATAACTCGAGAATGGAAGAAGCTACCAATGTCAAATTAAACCATGTGATTCAGGAGGGTGATGGCCAGTGCTGATTCGATTTTAGTCGAAATCGGTCAAAGGTCAAGGTCACAGTGAGGTCAAACATCCAAAAAATGATAACTCGAGAACGGAAGAAGCTCCCAATGTCAAATTACACCACGTGATTCAGGAGGGTGGTGGCGAGCGCTGATTAGATTTTGGTCAAAATCGGACAAAGGTCAAGGTCCCAGTGTGGTCAAACATCCAAAACATTCGATTTTTGATGGTTTGGTGCAGAATATTCGTAGAAACTTCTGGTTTGCGTCGCTACCTTCTCGAGAGACGACTTTTATTCGACAAGGTCAGAGGTCAAGTAGACGATTTCGTAAGTACCAGTCGATGACTGCTTGTTTTTTTGTTGCGTTTTGACAGTTATTTTGTTGTCTCCGTGTTTACTGTGTTCCTCGTTCGGTTTTGTTTCAAAACTTGTGCTAATTGGTGAGTATTTGTCAGTCTTTTCATATCGGGTTCACTGAGGCCTACCCTTCTTCCCATCTGTGTGCATGATCATGTTTATTTCTATTTATTCCTTTCGGGTTTTTATTTTCTCCACATTTCCCTCCACCCTCTTTCAATTTCTCCCAACTATACCCTCTGTTTCATGTCTTAAAATATATATTTTTTAAACAACGAATAAAATCTTTTCCCTTCTTCCCTTATACCTCACGTAAGTAACCACGCGACTTCCTCCACTGACTTCTTTCTCTCTTTCCCCTTCCCTGCCAATCCCACTCTCATCATGAAGGTATTCACCACACACTTCCACGACCTTTTCTTCAAACTTTTCCTTTACTCTGCCCCCTCTTCCCTAATCTTAAAAAATATATTTTTTTTAAAAATGGTCTCTAAAAAAATGCTTCAATTTCCAATCACTGCCCTGTTCATCTTCTTCAAAACCTGTGTTCAGTTTGACCTTTCTTTCATCCTGTGTCTAAAGATTCCACCTGTTACAACACTTCTTTTCTCCACTCTCTCAACTTTTCTGAACTCCATCCATCCTCAAATGTATTTAAACGTATCTCTGACCAAAAATGTTTTAAAATTCCATTTGCTTGTTCGTCTTCCATCAAGCGTTCTTGTTTTTTCCAACTTCAGTGCAAACTTATTCAGAACAATCCACAAATGTCTCACTCTCATTCAGAACAATCCTCAATCTCTCAAACATGCTCTTTCTTTCCTTTCTTCACACCTCCCCTTCTTCCTAGCCCATTGAATCTTGTTTCTCCCCCTGCCTGCTTCCATCTTCCATCAGCCACTGCCTCTCTCTTCAAAGCAAACTTCACTCTCTCCACCCCCCACCCCACCAAGCTTCACCCTCACCTTTCTCAAAAGCTCCCCCCACACCTTTCTCCCTAAATTCTCCCCCTCGCCCTTCTCCCTCAATTCTCCCCTCTCACAATTCTCCCACAAACCTCCCCCTCCCCTTCAAATCTTCCCCGTCACTCCACCTTCTCAAATCTGTCTCCCCTTATTTCCACCTCCTCCAATCTCATCATACCTCCCACTCTTCCCACCCCCTCCATTCTTATTCCTCCACCATCCCACCCCATCTTTACAATACCACCACCCAGTCTCATCCTTCCCCTCTCCCCACCCTCCCTTCTCTCTCGGCCGTGCCTGCTCTCATCATCTCCCCTCCCCTCAAAGCTCCCCTCTCACCTCTCCCTCTCAAATCAGCCGCCTCCAACCTCTTCAAAGCAAGCTTCCCCCTCTCTTTTCCCCTTCTAAGCTTCCCTTCACCCTTCCCAAAAGCTCCCCCCACACCCTTCTCGCTCAAATCTCCCCTCTCACGTCTCCCCTTCAAATCCCCCCCTCATTCCCCCGACTCAAAGCTGCCCCCCACTCACATCCATAAGGCTGCCTCCTTCCCCCACTCTCTCTCTTCCAACTAATTCCTCCACCTCCTCTAATCTCCCACTTCCCTTTGCCCCCTCTCATAATTCTCCCCACTGCACCCCACCCCATCACCACCAAGCCCTTTGTCCTCCTCCCAATCAGACCCTCTCCCCTAGCTCTTCTGCAATCTCCTAAATGTTATCAGCAATTCTCCTTCTGCTCCAATCGGTTCATCTAACCATATGCTTGTTGAAGTGCACATCTCTCTGGCCATTATTAGAGAACCACGTCAGCACTGTCGAGTCTGTCATTTCACTCAGGCTGACTGGAAGGGTCTTCAAGCAGCCATCAAACTTTTAGACTGGTCTCCCATTTCTACTCTCACCGACAGAAACTCATCCTGGGAATTTTTCCAAAGAAATTTGCTCTCTCTCATGGACAGAATTATCCAATCTCGTCTTCAGTTGTCCGATCCTTCATCCCATCCATGGTACACTGAAGCTTGTGATGAGGCTGTTGTCCTGAAACAACTTGCCTTCACCTCATGGAAGGCAAATCCAACTGAAGGCAATCCCAGTTCCTTCCACAAAGCTTCCACAAGTGTGTGTCTACCCTCAGGAGAGTCAGAAAACAACATCTTTATAATCTCAAGTCTGAACTTTCAAACCTGTCTCCCTCCTCCAAATCCTGGTAGCATCGAGTTAAGTCTGTTTCTGGTGTATGTTCCCCCTCCATCCCTCCCTTACTTCAAATGGCCGCACAGCTGACACTGCACATGAAAAGGCTGAATGCCTAAACTCCGTGTTTGCTTCTAAATCTTGTGTGCCAAACCCATCGCTTTCTGTACCCACCTTACCCAGTCGCACCCAGCTGTTCCTGGACTTTGTGTCCTTTTCTCCTGACAAGGTGGAGAACTTGCTGTCAAACCTCGACTCAGATTCTGAAATCCGTTCAGATGGCATCAGCCCACGTGTCTGAAAAACCTGCTCTTGCTCACCCTCTCTCTGTTCTGTTCACCCTCACATTTGCTCAAGGTCATCTGCCATCTGCTTGGAAATCAGCAAGCATTATTGCTCTGCATAAAAAAGGTGCAAAAACAGATCCCTGCAACTACAGACCAATCGGCCTTCTCCCAATCATCAGCAAGGTTATGGAATCCATCATCGCTTCAGACATTAAATCCTTCCTCTTCTCCAATGGCCTGATTTCCGATCATCAATTTGGATTCAGACCAGGTCACTCTACCCTGGAATGCTGCTTCTGCTCTCCCATCAATGGATGGAGGTCCTCAATGCCAGACAGGAAATCCGAGCCGTATCCCTGGACATTTCACGTGCATTTGACACGGTCTGGCAACCTGCCCTGCTCACCAAACTCTCTTCCTATGGTATCCAAGCCCATCTCCACTCATGGCTCACAGACTTCCTCTCCTGTCACAGTCAACGTGTGGCCCTAAATGGAGTTCTTTCATCCCTTCTTCCTGTCCATGCTGGAGTTCCTCAAGGTAGCGTTCTGGGCCTTGTTCTTTTTCTGGTTTTCATCAATGATCTCTCAAACTCTCTGGAAATCCTCTTTATCCCTTTGCTGATGACTCCACCCTTTGTCGTGCCATCTGCCATCCCTCAGGCTGGTAAGCAGCAGCTTCTTCACTCACTGCAGATCTGGGTAAAATCACAAAGTGGTCCAACACATGGAACATGTCTTTCAATCCGGACAAATCTCACACATTCACAATGTCTCTCTGAAAGGACCGTTTGGAAAAAACCGCCATCTACTTTCTCAACAATCCTCTGGAAGAAGTCCTTTCATTCAAGCTTCTAGGTATCACTACCTGCCATGTTCTTTCCTGGGAAAACCACATTTCCAACCTGGCCTCCAAAGCCAGTCGCCAACTGGACATCCTACATCGTGCAAAGTCCTTCCTCGGCCCACCTGAACTCCTGACCACATACAAAGCTTTCGCCTGCGGCCTGATAGAGTACTGCTCTCCCCTCTGGGCTGATGCTCTCGCCTCTCATCTTTCTCAGCTTCACGCTGTGGAAACGAAAGCATTTCGGATCATTGGTATCTTCTGCGATGAGGCTAAGTCTTTGGGTTTCTCACTCTCTCACCACAGGCAGGTCGGTGGTCTTTATGTCTTCTACTGTCTCTTCTCTGGTCTCGTCCCCCCTGCTCTGTCTGCAATATGTGGATGGAATATATGGAATATGTCTGCAATCCCCCCCACCCATATTTCCGCAGGGTGCTCAATGTCTGCCAGCAACCCACTTCTGGTAAAACGACCAAAATCAGGAATCACTGCTCACCTTCACTCTTTCATTCCCTTTTTTCCCCACCTTTGGAACAAACTCCCACACTCTCTTCAATTCCATTCTTCCTTCCACGTCTTCAAAACAGCTGTTCACTACCAGCTCTTATCTTCACTCATCCAAAACCACGATCTTTTCTACCCCCATTAATCCACTCCAAACCCATCTCCTTCAAATTCCCAGCTTTCCTTCCTGAAAGTCCATGTAGTGTCCATCTTGTTTACCCAGTGTACTCCACCCCATCCCCCTCCCTTCCACAGATCTCCTAATGTCTCTCTTCCCCACTGTTTTGTCCTTCCCTCTTCCACCCCTCTTACCTCAAGCTCCCCTTGTTGTACGTTCTGTGTTCGCTCTCATACGAGGCTCAACATTGTATTCAATAAATAAATAAATAAATAAAAACTCCCCACCACACTTGTGCACACGAAAGACACCGCGGACGCCCCCTAGGCCCTCCCTGCGTGTAAAACATCATCTGTACTGTATGCCACTGTATCATGCATGCAAGATGTACCACACTTTATTACGTATGGGAAAAGCGTTGCACTTTGTGCCACAGACATGCATGTGAGAAGGTACAAAGTCCGATGCGGTGAAGGTAATCCGATCGGTCTGAAGGATTAATGACCACAGGCAGACCAAATGTTCCCAATACAACAAGCCAATGATGGAGTGGCAATGGAGAGGGATGCAGACGAACTGAGGAACGATCGACTGGCTGCGGGGTTGAAGGTAAGACCGATGGGGTGAAGGAGGAATTTTTGAATTGAATTTGGTGAAGGGGATTATTTGGGGATTGAGAAAGGCAGAGGATGGGGGTGATTGTTGAAAACGACTGATGGGGTATTGAAAGAAAGATTGAAAGCAGCAATGGGGGAGAGAAAACCACACCGGGGAAATACAAACTAACCTCAATGCATGTCCTCCTCCCTCCCCCCCAATCCTATAACAAGGGGCAAAGGTCTCCCTACACATAGACTATTGAAATAACTCATCCTCAGGTCACTGATATGTCCCTGTATGCTCTCCCCCTGGGGTACGTTTCCAAAACCATCACAATATGTCTATAAAAGCATAAAGGAGGATTAGATTAGTAAAAAAAGAAAGACAAGATGGTGGTAAAAGTCAAAATATAAAAATTCAGTGTTAATTGTTGCAGTAAGTTGTACAAAGACAAGTTTTGTTATGAACTTATTTTGCCAGGATCAATCTCGGCTCACGAGTATCCATTTGTACAAGCCAGGAAACCTCGAAACAATCCTGTGAAAAATACAAAAAACTTGTGTTCTTTCCAGCTGAAGATAACGATTGAAGGACAAATGGTAAAATTCAAGAGGCATTGAAGAAGATAATCAAGCTCCCAATATTGGAATAACTAACTATTCAAATACAAGGGTTTCTGCCACATGGGTTTAGCTAAAATGTATTTCTTGAGCGGAGGCATCCTGCAACAAAAGTCAATGTGTTGAATTTCATGTTTCTAATGATACGGAACAAAATATGAAAGCAGATCTCTTGACCAAATTATCAATTCATCTTAACCCAGGTTGATCGATTGCAGTCATACAAATCGATCCAGTGAAACAGCATTCATCGATGACGAGTCAGTTAAAGTGTCTGTATAAAAACAAACTTGAATTTGATTTGTTGCACTGTGCGGGGGGAGGGGGGGTGGGTGGGAGATGGGGCAGGGTTCTTCCATTGAAGAATTGATGAACTTGTCAAAAATTGGACATCACCTTCATGAATAATTAAACATACAGTATCAGCCTACTTTCTTGATTAGAATATCGTTATTAGCTCGCCTGTTCGAAGAACAGAGAGCTATAGCGATACCCCGGCGTGAGCGTGAGCGTGAAAATGTTAAATTTTTTGTATTACGGAAAAACTCCTCGACGGATTTCGACGAAACTTGGTGGGGGGGTTAGGTATGGTCCAAGGATCATGCCATTAGATTTTGGACTTGGTCCCCCCCCCCCAAAAAAAATTGTTAGAATTTTTTTTTTTTGCATTTCTACATGTTTTAAGTGATTTCCAACCCCCCCCCCCCCAAAAAAAAAATTGTTAGAGAAAATTTTTTTATTTTTGCATTTCTACATGTTTTAAGTGATTTCCAACCCCCCCCCCAAAATTGTTGGAGAAAAAATGTTTTTTTTGCATTTCTACATGTTTTAAGTGATTTGCAACCCCCCCCCCCAAAAAAAAATTGTTAGAGAAAAAAATGTTTTTGCAACTTTTTTTCAACAAAATTTTGATTTATTTTTTTTGCATTTCTACATGTTTTAAGTGATTAGGATTTCGACGAAACCTGGTGGGGGGGGGGTTAGGTATGGTCCAAGGATCATGCCATTAGATTTCGGACTTGGTCCCCCCCCCAAAAAAATTTGTTAGATAATTTTTTTGGGGCATTTCTACATGCTTTAAGTGATTTACAACCCCCCCCCCCCCAAAAAAAAAATTGTTAGAGAAAGGAAATTTTTTTTTGCATTTCTACATGTTTTAAGTGATTTCCAACCCCCCCCCCCCCAAAAAAAAATTGTTAGAGAATTATAAAAATATTAATTATTAGACTTGCCTTTTAAAAACGATAAATGTATAAACAGGCGAGCATTGGGTGGCTTTGACACCAACTCTGGTTAGTATTCCCCTCGTGCAATGAAGGCATTTTGACTTGTACCAAAACAGACTTCTTCAGACAACAAAAAGTATGAGCATTGAGCATATTGTTAATAAACAACTTTAAAAGATTAAGAACAGAGCAAGAAGATGAAACAAACAGAAGGAAAATGGGTACCACTAGCGAAGTGGACAAGGAGAGAGACTTTAGGGAATTGGAAATACCCCAATGTCAGAAAAACAGCTGCAAGAACAGATGACCCACCACCAGTTTGCAATCCTCATGCTTTATTCGGGCTGATTTGCCTCGGGTGGATTTCTCTCCAATCCTCATGACCCCAGAGCAGGCACAGGGGAGCTGATGAAATGACAGGAAGTTTCAGGTAATCGCTCCATGTACAAATTTCACTGGGCCGCGGCCGGTCAGGCTGGCAAGAGCCCTAATGAAAGCCGTCCGGTGCGTTGCACAAAGCATGCTTTGTCCAGCACCTCGTCCTTGCACCGTTCACTCAGGGAAACTGAAGCCTTCCGCTCGACACACATGCAGTGAGGCCTATTGCACCACCACTGCCCAATTTTTCAATTAACCCCTCTGTATCCACTGTTATAGTCTCTCCATTTTGACAGCAATGAAGATAGCGGATTGGGGGTGAAAGGAGTGGTGAGAGGTGATGAGAGGGGTGGGGCTGAAACCTAAATGAACTACCTATTTCCTCTAAAATTTCACCGTCTGAAGTAGGTAAAAGCCATCACACATCCATCTTGTCTAACACCGTGCTCTCGATACTTCATCAATTCACATTTGTGGCCCAGGTTGAAAAAAACAAATTTGAATGAAAGGCACCCATACTCAAGGATGCAGATCTTAAAACGACAAGAGGAAATTAGAAATGTTTGTTTGGCAAGACAAAGGGACATGTCATTGAGAATAACTCATCGGTGGTGGCAGTTTTCGCTTTTTTGAGTGAGGTGGGGGTGGCGGTGGAAAAGCACAATGAGGGCCACAGAGAAGTCCGAAAAATGGGAGTGTGAAAGGGAGGAAGAGAGAGAGGCAATTCTTTCAATTACAATGCTATTTTTTAGGGTCAAATTCTCATCAAGGTGCTGCACACAAATCACACACACACACCACACACACACCACACACACCACACACACCACACACACCACACACACACACACACACACACACACACACACACACACACACACACACACACACACATACGCACACATGTAGGTGGATACTTTGAGACATGGGAGGGCTTGGTTCTGCCTTGTGAAACCCGCATATGGAGATAACAACCAACGATACATACACACACACACACACACACACACACACACACACACACACACACACACACACACACACACACACACACCTGAACTTGAATTCAGACAAACACAACCGACGACATCAGGGAAAATGACATGACATCCGGGTACCGACGACACAATCTTGTGACATTGCTATTCTCTCCGCAGTCAGTAAGGCAATTAAGAGGAAACCTATCCCTTCCTCCCCTGGGACGCCAACCCACGGGGGCCCGTGCTCCATCTAAATGCTGAACATAAAACAAGGAAGCTGCGTGTACCATTCTTAAAGTCTTTCGATTAACTCGGCTGGGATCAGAAGCGAAAAGCAGACCTCACTAACTCAGTCAACTCTATAACCACAATGCCACTGGTTTTATTAGATACGTCATGAAAAAAAATTCATAATCCACATTTTCAAGTTCACTTGGTGCAGATGTCAAGCTCCCTCTGGACTGCTCAGTACACAGGTAAAGATACCTCTGGATCCCTCGGTACACACCTCAAACTTCCTTTGGACCACTCGGTACACGTGTCGAGCTCTCTCCCGACTGTTCAGTCCACACATTGAGCTCCCTCTGGACTGCTCAGTACACAGGTAAAGATACCTCTGGATCCCTCGGTACACACCTCAAACTTCCTTTGGACCACTCGGTACACGTGTCGAGCTCTCTCCCGACTGTTCAGTCCACACATTGAGCTCCCTCTGAACCGGTCTGTTCACATTTCAACTGTCTACCCGACTTCTCCCCAACTTCTCTCTCTGGACTTGATAGATGTTGGATTTTTATCGTCTGGTCCTCCACATTTTGGTCAAATTGAGTTGGGGTTCAATCATGACTCAGCACGCCGATGGTGCGGAGCTAAAGTCCAATCACTACCTGGCATGAGACATCGCACACGGGTGTGGAGCAAAATGATGTAATGGAAAACCCCACGTTGTGACATGGAGGTTGTGTCCAATCACAGCTTGGCACGTGACCTGACATACCAATTTTGACACCATACAGTCACACTTCTCCCACAATACACAATAAAAAACATCAGACAAAACATAAAAATACAATTCTGGTGCAGTGCTGGCAGTGGTGCGAGTATGTATTCCATTAGTGAATGTTAAAGATCCTACACTATCTTTCAAAAAGAGTAGACTAAGTACAATATGTACAATAAGTGAAAAAGGGATGTAAATATTAAAGTTTATTAAAGTTCAACAGCTGAAGAGCAAAATGGGATTTAAATATAGACAAAGGGAAAGTAAACTGATAGCCAGGGTTGATGGGGGTAGAAACATGACACTGGCATGATGAGCCACATCCCTGAGTCATACACAAGGAAATTCAGGATGTATGAAAAGGCAACTCTGTCCATCCAGCCCATGCTACACCCATCCCAAAAATAAAACATCATGAGATATATTCATTGGCCAATGGAAACAACCAGTGACAATGATGACAATAATAGACTTGCATGCCAGAAGTTGTGGGTTCAAGTCCAGCTAAAGGCAGTACAATTAAGGATTTGGTTTCTTACCTGAACTTCTGGCTCACCTGTGGGCCAAAACTTATGGTCTCACCATCTCAAAACTTGGTGGTGGTTCTTGAAGTCCATCTCTAGTACATTAACCTCATTTTTTTTTACTTTACTTTTGAACTATGGAGTAATGATGGACACTGCTCAGCTAATGCTGAGTGACAACTCCGTCTTTGTAGAAAAATGACCAGCCTATTGTTGAGAACACTACCCAACTCCTACTCTACCTCACTGCAAAGTCTCTCCAGCCCAAGAGCTTCCCTCTCACAAAGGTGGAGAAATTCCACGTTACGATCTTGACTTCTCCACTGTAACTGGAACTCACAGTATCAGCACTTTAATAAGGTTGAATGCATAAGTGCACCACTGCACTGCTTCTGTCTTGTTAATTGCCGGAATCCGAAGGATTTCGGCAATTACGTTGGTCGGTTGTGTGTGTCATTCTGTGTGTCTGTCTGTCTGTTTGTTTGTGTGTTTGTTTACCCTGTAGCAGCCACACCGTTTCAGCGACCATGGCCAAACTGGGTACAGACGTCGGCCATGGTCCAACTTAGACGCTTGTCGTTTTTGGTGAATCTTGGTCAAAGGTCAAGGTCAAGGTGACCGAAAAAACCGAAATTCTTATTTTCGCAATAATGTCCGCTAAAATGGTCGTATCGACTTCAAACCAAATCCAAAATGTGCATCTTCCAATACTGCATCCAACCATATGTCTCATTGGGGTGTCACACCAACACCCTTCTTTGCGGTCAGGGGTCGAATGTCAGGGGGGGGTCGGGGTCAAAACTTTAAAATTGCGATAAAAACGCCATTTCAAGTCCGATTGACTTCCAAGTTATGATCATGACCAAACTAAGTGCTATAACTCATTAAACAATAGCACTATCGACTTATAAGAACCAAATTGATTTCCAGGTTTTTGTTTTTTCAGAGATCATGGAGATATGACAAAGTTATTCCGGCAATTCCTTGCTCAACGAGCAATTTCATTTCCACCTTTGCCTCCAAGTCCACATTACCACCAAGGCACTTTGCATGTTGTGGAAGCCTGCATAGCTCTCTCACTGAAAGCTAAGTGTGATCACCACTCAGCGACTGTTTCGCCTTGGCTGTCAACAATCACCTCTCCTTCGACTTGCTCTTTTCGGCTCTTGCTCCTTGTCTTCTTCAACTCCCAGCATCCTCCTATTTGGACTGACAACTTTCATTAGTTCTTCCTCTACGAATCTTTCTCCTTAATTTTAATTTATTACTTCCCCTTGTTATTTAGCTTTCCCTGCTGGCCCACTGCATTGTTGATGGTTATTGTTGTTGGTTATTACCCTTGCCAGAGGAGATAGTACTGCAGTATAGCAAACCAATTGTTCAACTTTTCATAAAAGCACCAAAATTGGTACATACGTTGACTCATGTATTCTGAACAATTCTGGATATGGAGCCACTCGAGATTTTTCCTTGGTCAGCTTTGACCAGCTGACCTTGCAGAAGTTGACCAGCCTCCTGAGGACTTCGAAGACTGGTGCCATGAGAAAGAGAACAGCTCTCCCCAGTTTTTGTACTGGGCAACAGTCCTGGATCTGGAGCTCTCCATCCTAATCTACGTGCAATCTCTGAGAGAGGGAGATTTCATCATGTACCTGGATGCTCTCACTGAGATAGTCCCATGGTTCTTCATGCTGGACCATATAAACTATGCCCGGTGGATACTGGTCCATCTGCGTGACATGGTGGCTAGAGTGATCATAGAGTTTGAGGAGGCGAACATGCATCCAAATGCCAATGAGGAGACATGTCACCATGAAGAAAATACTGGCTCAAAATATTTGAATACGCCTTTTCATGGTCAATTTACTGAATTTTACACTTTCCTTATATCTACCACCAATACAATAAGAAAATAAGAGCATATAGCCAATTTCGCTAAAGTAGAATGGCGGCCATTTGGGAAAATGGTCACCGAAGCTGACCAAGGCACAATCTCGGGTGGCTCCATATCGAGAATTGTTCGGAATACATTATTCTACATGTGTACCAATTTTGGTGCTTTTATGCAAATTTGAACAATTGATCTGAAATATCAGACTATGCTGCAGGACGAAGAGGGTATTGCATTTGGGTCCGTTTGTCTGTCTGTCTGGTTGTTTGTTTTTGTTTGACTGCACAGAGCATAAGTGTAGTTTTTCTCTGCAACCGCTTGTCGGATTGACACAAAATTTTCACCATAGGAGCGACTACTCATGTCAAATGTTTTAATGATAATTATGACGTCATTGGTCATGTGTTGTGGCAGCCATGTTGGAAAAAAGGAAAAACTTTGGACTTCTGTATCTCCGAAAAAATTGAAGCTTGGCACATTGCAAGTACTCCTCATGAGGAATAACACTGATTTTTGTATAATGTCATTGGTGCCTTCATTGTGACGTCACAATTGCATATGAAGAATGCTACATCCAATCAGCATGAAAATTTTTGAGGATCTGGGATATATTGGTGGACAGAAAAAAATTGATGATGTCATTGGTCACATGGTTCGGCAGCCATATTTTATATTTTGAAAAAAACTTTCAAAAATCTTTTTCGCTGAAACGGCTGAACAGACCAAGGCAAAACTTTAGAGCTATGACCGCCCATTCATAAGGAACAAAACATTCCCACTTATGACATATGTCACATGATTTGACAGCCATATTGTATTTACCCTAAAAACTTAAAAAAACCTTCTCCAGATCGGCTGGACAGATCGAGGGAAAACTTCACACACGTTCCCCAAACCTTGGGGATACCAGGTTGTTCATGAATAATTGATAGGTCACATGGTCTGGCAGCCATATTGGATTGAATTTTTTTTTTTAATTTTCTTTCTTTTGAACCACTTAATTGATCGACATGAAACTTCAAATTATAATCTAGTAGTGATGGGGAATATATGCTTTAAATTTCAACCTGATCAGACGCATGGTGTGGCTGGCATAATTATTTAATTTTTTGAATCTGGGTTCTTTTTTATTTTTATTTTCAATGAGGCTCACTTGGTTGTGCCTGGATGGGTTTGAGGGTAGAGGAGTAGCAGCTGAAACCCAAATCAAATCTAGGTTCCTCCTGATGACTTCATCTTTGCTTTTTGTTTGGTTGGGTTCCTTCTGATGACTCCAATGCAGTCCTGTACCTACAGTATTTGGTCTTCCATTTGATTTGAATTGAATTTATTTTAATCCCATTCTGAATTCAAATGAATAATTATACATCATGGGTCAGGGTCAGGTGTTCAATCAAAGCGGAGTTGCATCAAAGCGGGACGTCTTGGTACCCAGCCATCACTGCCAGCAGTTAGTATAAAGTGGTAGTTCTAGTTTGTCAAATACTAATTACATAACACACCAGGACACAAACACCACACAAATCACACAACACAAAACTACGTAGGCACCACACAAAACAATTCCTGGTGAGGGTCTGCAATCTCTGATTGCTCGTTTTCTTGATCATATGCTGTGCTCTTTAGTTTACCACACAATTATGTTTGTGTATAAAAAAAATTTCATGTATAATCAAGGTGGTGTTACTTGTTTGCTTCCGTGGTGAAATTAGAGTCTAAATGAAACAATTTAGGAGGTTCAGAGAACAAGTATCCAATTAACTGGTTTTGGTTATGAGGCTGGCCATTGGGACATTGCAAAGTGCTGGCCAGAGGTGTGTGATGTTACATCTATTACTAATAAGAAAAGTACCCATCTGTGTGTCACGCTTCATTCTAAAGGGTTCCTGCTGTTGTATGATTGTAAAATTGGTAGCATTGGAAAGTTAATGATCAATGCTTGGAAAAAAAAATTGTGTCCTTTTAATCTTAAGTTGGCATGTTTTAAAATCCCTGCTTTAACAAAATGAATAAGAAGAAGCAGACCCTCAAGCTTTCATGTTACGCTTGCTGCTGTTGTAGAATAATAAAAATGGTACCTTGGAAAGGATAATAATCGAAATACTTGGTTGGAAAGCTAATAATTGATTTACTTGGAAGAAATTTTTGTGTCCGTTTAATCAAAAAGATGTCTGTTTTTAAAGCCCTGTTTTTCCAGGATCGAAGAAGAAGAAGAAAAAGAAGAAGAAAAAGGAATGGGAGCTACATGCAGCTGTTCCAACGGTAACATTTGTTATTCCATGACAGTAGGAAGCCTTTACAAGGACATGGAAGGACCACACAAAATTATAGATAGTAATATTCCTCAAAGCAATAAAAAAATATATAAAAGTACACAGGAGCACACAAACAACAACAACAACAACCACAGCCACAACAGCAGCAACACACAACTACATGCTATAAAAGATTCATTTTTCGCATGTTTCAAATTCATTTCACATCCTCATTGCGATTCACAGATGGACATGCAATGTGTTTGTGAAGTACAACACGCTGTCTTTTGATTAAGCCCTTCAGTGAATCGACAGGTAGCCATGCTGAACTCCACCAATACTAATGAGCAGTAGTCTACAAACTTACCTTTTGCCAATTATTTTAACCCGTATAGTGTTTCCTATGCATTGCTGACACATGCTGCCGATGAGAAAGTGTGTAGGTGATGGCTCTTCTTACCAGATTTTGCTCTTATGATATCACAACAGTAAAGAATGTGTAATTCCCTGAACAAAGTAATAGCATTGTATGGAAAATTTACCAAACATCCCTTCATTGTACATACGTTATTACACATAAAATGATTATGCCTCTGGAAATGATATACTGTAGAAATGCTGAAAAGGTAGGTCAACTACGTAATCAAACGATATGGTTCATAGAACAGAATACCCCACACAGTGTTTAGGTATGTACTTCAATTTTAATAAAATGATGACTTTAAATATCGTTTATTTTAAACTCCAGAAGTTTAGCGCCACTGAAGCTGTCTTGTACATCACTCTTATACACTGTAATAAGACGACATTGAGTCACAGTTTAGGAGATGGAAGCTTTATTGATCACCATAGAATGCAGCGTCAATCAGCATCATATGTATCCTGCTCTCGGCGGCCTCTTATTCACCCCAATACTGTACCATCTCTCATTCCACCTCCTCTCATGCTATATATCAAGATATATAGCATAGTTCTTGGAAGTATTATGAAGGTGACTTGTGTTCTACAACGTTCAAGTATATAATTCAATTTAAATTTAAAAAAGGTTTGAAGGCAGATTAAAAAAATTAATTCTGGGTTTTACCACCATTTTACGCAGTGTCTACCACACCACCTTATCGACCACATTACATTAGTTCTTCGTGCCTGCTATTTGTTGGTTCACGAGCGCCAGCCAGAGTGACCACGATATTCGTTATGTCTATCTGTCTCTCTGTGTGTCTGTGTGTCTGTCTGTGCAGAGCATAACTCCGTGCACTTTGATCCGATCTTGATGAAACTTGGTTATGTGTTCGATATCAATGTCTAGTTGTGTTTTCCTGGATGAGGGCATGCGACGCCCATTGTGGGCGGAGCCACGCCCAAAAAATAGCCATTTTTAGGGGGTAGTCGGATTAAAAATCTATCTTCTCCTAGAGAATTCACTGAATGGAATGGGTTCTTCGGTATTTGAATGGCAAAATGAATTATCTAAAACTTGTCGTTGTCCGATTTTTCATTTTGTCCCAAGGTTAAGGTCACAAGGTCAAAAACTTAGAAAATTGAGAATTTTGACATAAAAATCATACGACCGCCCAAACTTTGAGAGCGAGGATGGAAATATTTTTATGCATAATGTTGAGGTCATTCCCCACCTAAAGTCTTCAAACCATTTTGCTCCATTTCGAACACCTTGCCCGTGGCGCCCCATTCAAGTTTGTTTTTACGCTGATTTAATCAAAGTATGGATAATCCGAGGAGTGCGAAATGCCATATAGCCTATATGACGTTATATTGTTCCTGGAATGTTCCAGAGGACGTTTTGCACCAAAGATCATAATCCTTGACCTTTGACCTTTAAAGGCCACAAAGGTCAAATTTTCAAAGTTGTGGGAATCGAACTGGGTTTTCGACCTTCTTCGACGAACTAACTCCAATAAGCTATAGCACGTATCCTGTTTCCTTATTTTAATATCCACAATATTGTTTTGTGACCTTTAAAGGTTCTGCAAAGGTCAAATTTTGAAAGTTGTCGAACGAAACCGGTTTTTCGACATTTTGCAGCTAATAACCTGTCACTCGTACCACATCATGTTGATCATTTTTATAACTTGGTCAAAAATTATCACATTGTCTCATCCTTGACTTCTGAAACAATCTACATCGTCAAATACCACTCGTGAACCATTGTCGTCTTCAGACTTGTTTCCTTTATAACGTCCTTAAAAACAGTAAATTTCCTGTTTGGAATGATTTTAAATTTTGTTTGACTGGCAGACAGGCATGCAGAGTAAAAATATTATCTCACTCCTCTTTGTGCATGTGCGATCGAGACAAATTCAGAGACAAAGTATTGTAAAACAGCAAACTTGTCTTCCTATTTATCTTCCGATTCATGTTTAAAATATAACAATCAATTTAAATAAGTTGTTCCTCGATCATAAACTGATAAGACAGACACACAGACAGACATGAACCAATTGCTTAACCATGCTTTTTGCTTCGCGTACACGGGGTAACAATGTTACCTGCATCACAGCAATATTTTCTTTCTTGCTTGTAATATGCACATAACGAAGTGTTATCCTTCAAAATGCCATTCTTCCACAAAGAAGACGGTGACTGTATGTCTGGTTTCACTTACAGAGTAATGCGTAAAAAATTAGAGGGATTTCAGGGTATGTTTTCAGGCATTGCTCATAATCAACCATTATAACAACCAAATTCCATTCTGGATTTCACACTTCCATTGTAAAAGTGATGCAACTTTATTCCTGTCCAATTTTGCACCCTAATTATCATGCATTATCCAGATTATAAACAATCATTTGAGGAATATCATGTTAAAGGAATATCATGTCAACTTTTGCAGTACAAAAGAATAACCAAGTTGCTGTGCTCTCATATCCAAGGTAGCTGGCTGGCATCATGACGAAGTGAAATGGCAGGAAGGAATTCAATGGTCAGTGTGAGAAGCATGTTGCACATGGTATGAGGGGATCGAACAGGGGTTTGTCTGATAACAAGAGGCCGGATGCATCAAGCACAGAGTGGTCGCACACCGAAACCCATTAAGTACATCAGGCACTTATCTGTAGCATTTTGTGTCAGTTTGATTGTTGCTATTCTTTTTGCACAATCATGTCACTTCCACTCCCATGTGGCCAGAGATACTTTGATATTATCGGTGCACATCGTCTCACAATGCCGAGTGGGGAGGAAGAAGGTAACGTGTATTTTGATAGTACAGCAAGTGGTCTCTCTATCAAGCATGAGGTCACCTTAATAGGCACTGCTGATGAGCAGACATCCAGAAAACTGCAGCTCCAATGCCTGATAGTGAGTCTGGGGTGCAGTGAGAGCAGGAATAGCTGTACTGCTAACCCGGCAGCCATCAGCATCCATCGCGACTAATGGAAAGTGATTCCTGGCTGAGAGTCACTCTCCCTCCCTCCCTCAATCTCTCTGTCTGTGAATATCAGAGTAACTGTAATGGGTCTGTGCCATGGGCACCTTTACTGTCTGCATGCAGCTGCATGCGTGCACCTCGCTTTAACGTCAAAACTGCTCAGGAAATGGGGCTTGCATACATGCCAAGTTAAGGTTCATGAAACCCAGAGAGAGAGAGAGAGAGAGAGAGAGAGAGAGGGGACAACAGAACGTGTTTCTATTAGGAACTTTACGTGAGCTTTATGTGTCATACATGGTGGTATGATGCATCTTACGCCTGTAAAAAAATTCGGTATTTTAATCTTGACCCCTTTGTTCCTAAACATCTTCCATTAAAGTATAAAATATCAATAAGAATTGGAGATTCTGCAAAGTATCATTGACAAAGAGAAGTAGTTGGAGACTTCCCTGAAGATGACAAAATCTGATTTTGTTTAAAAAAAAAAGAAAACAGGCAAAAAAAAAGAGGGACAATTAAGACATAATTTCAGATTTAAACTAGAATGGCACTCAGTAAAGCACATACCTAGGCCAGGCTGAATAGTTTACGTTTTGTACCCTACTGATGTGGGCTGGATCTGCATCTGCACCTGAACCACAATCTAATCGGCTTGTTCTTGTCACCTACCAAACTCATCCACCAAGTTTTGTCATGACCCATCCAAAACTTTTGGAAATATCATGTTATATACTCGTATATATAGTTTTTGGCCTTATCTCTCAGTTATGAAGAATCACTTTATGAATTTATAAATTCACGGATCTGGATCTTCACCAAAAGCGAATCAATTCGTCCTTGTCATGCACCCAACCTGTCCAAGTTTCATCCGAATCCGTCCATAATTTTTGAGATATCCTGCTCATAGACGGACAAACAGACAGACAGGGGTGAAAGCATAACCTCCATCCACCTTTGGTGGTGGAGGTAAAAATAAATTTTGAAGTCATGGTTTATGGAAGAGTAAAATTGAAGAGGTACTGAATTAAAAATCAACATCAGAAAATCTTCAACTGATACTTCAAGGACAATAAACAAAGTTAACTGCTTGGAGAACCAAAGTAAAGTTCAAGTACGATGATTTAATAAAATTTAGCCGATGTTGAGGGCATAATGAAGAGGTTCGCAAAGTTCAACACAAGGCCCAAGAAGACTGGATGCAGCCTAATCCTCGTTTAACATTTCAATTGTTTTTCCTGTATTCTCTTGGAAAGAAAAGACTTGGGGCATTGTAGAGAAGGGAAGATATATTAACATTATAGTGCTACTGTAGAATGCACACTGATGAAGAATCTTTTTCAAAGGTTTTGTTAAAGAATTAGAACATAGAGTCAGCACAAAAACATGGTCGGCTAAATCTTGATGAGAACAATAATTTCAAGATGAAAAAATGTGCTTGATTGGTCAACAAACAATTGTTGTGAACATGAAGATTAGAACAATTACAAGACAAATCAATATTCCTACGAAGCATTTGTCAGAGATAAATGAAAACAAAAACTGGAACAGTTGCATCGATAACTTGTAGCTCAGCAGTATGTTTTCAAGAAAGTTATCCAAGTAAATGAAGCTGCAATTGGGGCTTATGCTTCGCAAAGAGGTTCGTGATGGTGAGTTATGAAATACTGTATTATGAAGGTGTCTGAAAGGACACTCTCATGCAGAGTAGAAGATGTTAGAAATGATCTTCAGAAGCAATTTCAAGAAAAGTAGGGAAGCTTGTGGCATAAGCACTGACATCATTGATTCTGTTCACCTCCATATTTTTGGTCCAAGATAGAAGAATGACATTTTGTAGGAACTCCTCATTCTCATAGATCTCAAAGATGGAAATAGAGTAATGGACATCTTTTACGCACTGTGATGTGCATTAGATGGAAGCAATATGACGTTGTCATTTTTCATTGGTTCACAACAGATGGCGCACCAGTTATGACAGGAGGAAAAACAGGTGTTGTGGCATTCTTAAACAGGAAAGTTATAGAAGATTGAGTTATGCACAGTACATTATTAATTACCACTATATTATTGAATTAATCAGGAAGTGCTCAAGATGGTGCATGCCATAAATGTCATAGTCATATGTTTGAATGCCATTAAAAACAGAGGCTTGAATCATTATCAATTTAAGTCCTTGGAGAAATTTTAAACAGTGTGGAGAAGTCTATTTCACAGCAGTTTGATGAATGAACAGAGGTGTCACTCTGAAGCATTTCTTTCTTCTGAAAGATTTTGCTGAATTTATGAATAATAAAAAACACTTAACTCATCGAAGCAATACTACATGGCTGTATGACCATTTTATTAGATGATATCACCAGTCTTCTGGAATAAACTGAATCTGAAACTGCAAAGTCATGGAAAGTTGGTATCTACTCCATTCAACAGCGTGAAGTCCTTTGTGGGGAAACTCTGCAGAAGTTCAAATCTCGCTCAGCTGTTGAATTAATACCAGGTGGGGTAAACTCGGCCTGTCATCTTTCCGAGGTTGGCAAAATAAGTGCCAGCATGCTGGTATACTGTGTCGGAGTGGCGATTGTATCCAATAGCCAAGGAGACTGCTTAAGCAGCACCAACGCTCTGCACAGAGTATGGTCCCAATCTTCTCCTCCTCCTCTGCAGAAGCATCTGAAGGATTGCAATGTTGCCCATTTGCCAGTATTCCAAAAGCTCCTGGAAGAGGAATTCATGTGCAAGAACAAACACCTTCAGATTCTTGAACAGTTGTGGGAAGAATTCAGCTGGCATTTCTGGGATTTCAGGTCCATTTCATTTGAGAAGGTTCCTAGCATTTGAGGAAGCTCTTACCATTTTTCAAAATCCCTTTGTGCGTAAGCCAAAAATGGTTCAATGTATCGGAAGTTAGAGCTTATTGACTTGCATAGAAGATTTTGAGTGCTCCAATGGAGGTTTGAGGTGTATCTATAATTTGTTGATTTTTGATGTACCATACTCTTTACAGAGTGTTGGTGCAGCCAAAGCAATTTCTTGGAAAGGGAATTCTAATGGGTGGTTATATACGTTTAGCTGACTGCCTGTTGCAGTATTGCTTGCAAAAAAAAGTAAGATTTTGATGGCAAAGCACCTCTATATCCAATGTTTTTGGTTTTCAAAGCACTTCTCTATAGACAACATTTTTGATTTTCAAAACATTTCTCTATAAACAACATTTCTGGATTTTTCTCCTCGACCTCCGGACATGAGGCTGCCAGTGTCACAGATAACTTTGCAGTCTGACAGCCTGTGCCCACGGTTAGAATCACCAAATCTAGCAGGGTTCTCGCTCTTTAGTTACATGTTACCTTACCTTTGGCTTGGCAACCTGAACTAGAGGCCATGCCCCCCCCCCAACAGCCACCCATCTATTTATTATGTACAACTGAACGAACCGTAGATGGCTGTTGGCTAATCACAGAGCCATTCGGTGGGGTATAACTTCCCACTTATCTATGCTGACACATTAAATCTGACCAATGGAGGAAAGGAAGGAAGCAAGCAGGTCAGAAAAATTTAAAAGTTCAGCAAGTACATATATTCAATCAGGACAATAAAGCAACAGTTATTTAATCAGTGATGGCATGTATTTACAATGGCAATCATGAGCAAGTTTTTACAATGCATGGATTGAAATCACAAAAGAAATGCACAATTAAGATACATGAGAAAAGTGATTTATCTGAGCACTTGCAGAGTCCACTTGTACAGTCCAATCGACAGCTAAACATAGCACATGACACCATCAATCATCTGGGAAGGTAGACGAGCGTATGAGAAGAAGGTAGACGAGCGTATTAGAGGAAGAGTGGAGTATTGGATCAACTCGTAGTTTCCCAGACACAGACAGTGCATGCCTATGTTGGGACCAAAGTGAAGGAGGGGAAGGGTGTGGTGGAGAGGGATATTGGGAGTGTTAATGTGGTGTCGGAATGCTGTGTGAAGTGGTTGGAACCATCAGGTTCAAAAGTTTTCATGCAGCTGTCTGCCTTTGGACTCTTGCGCTAGCCCGCTCATTGGGCAGTGACTCATGCAGGCAAGTGATAGCTCATTCAGTCAGAGTCTTGTGCCGGCACAACACAGGTAATGCCAGCTCCATCAGGTAGTAGGTTCGTTCCCTCTCAGTTGTTATGTTCCCCAGTGGCTCCGCTTGTCCACCCGCATGCTTCCTTTTTATTGGGGCCAGTGCAGTCGTGGTTTGAGGCTCTTTCCACTCGCTCATGGTTTCCTGGCTCATCGAGTCTTCGAATGTCATCAAGAATGAACCACAGCAACTGATGGGACGCTTTTCTTTCTGGAAGAATCGGTACTTTCAACATGCGTGCTGTGAGCGTGCAATTCTCTAATGTGCATGTAATGTGTGTTTTAAATGAAGGGTTTTTATAAATGAAAGGAATTTGTCAGTTTGAGAAGTGAGGGGGTGAGGGCATGACGAGGAATCACAGTATGAAGGGTGAAGATGTTGTAGAGAATTAGAGGTTCGGGGAGAGGAGCACAGCACAGCAGGGGCACAGAATACTGGATACACTACTGGATGTGAAGGTGGATGGAGTGTGGATTGTAAGTTATATGAAGGGGGAAATACCGAGCTAAATCCACACAATGCATTTGTCCCTCATGCCTACAAAACAACGGGAAGCAAGTCTATCCTGATGATATAAATTAAAGATATAACTGTTGCTGGGAACTGCTATGTGTATCCAAATGCATGGGAGTCTTTTTCCATCACCACAACAATACAAATCGCTCAAAATTGCAATCAGTCAGTGGGTTGGGAGTGTGTTCCATTACCAAGCAGCTTGTAGAGTGCTCACCAAGTGGTTTATTAAGCACTCAAGAAAGCACTTCATTCAAAACCGTTTGGTAAAGCTGCTTGGTAATGGAACACACTCCTACAGTAGCTGATCATTGATGATGACACTTCTGTGTTTTCACACTACTCAGCCTTGACAACTCTGGCTAATGACAAACAAAAACCTTCATTCATTATACAAATTGCTCATCTATTCATTTGGTCATGTATTGCCCAGACTGCTGGTTCGATCCATTACAAAAAACAAAAAAAACCCAGCTTGTGTACATGAAGAAAAAACATGCCTAATTGCCTCTTGCTTCCGTGCATATATAATACATTGTGGTTATACAGCTCGGATAATTCAAATTGTGAATATGAGACTTCCGAAAAGGTCCTACACTTTCCAGAAAACCAACATGGTGGACGCAGATTTTCTTCCTAACCGTTGTGGGTGCAGTCAAGCTAGCTCTCCAGCCAATGGGTTCAAAGGCTTCTTACGCATGCAGCTTCATTACATTTTTAATACATGTTTGCTTTTAAACTTTTATAATAGCCAGTTACAACCTTCATGGGCAGACAACATTGCCAAAATGACTTGACCGGCTGACATCTCAGTATTCCCTGCAGAACTAAGTTCATTATAAGCCACTCAGAGCTCATTACCTAGTGTTTAAGCCGGCTTTCATCCAATGTATCATGGAGTAAGGGTACCCACTCTAGACTGGTGCAGCTGCTTCCCATCGTGGTCACCTAGAGACAATAGTCTAAGCCTCTCTGTGTATTCCAAGCCTCTCTGTGCTTTGGTATATCGCAGGCAGGTTCATGGACTCTCAGTTTTCTACCGCCTCACTGCTGGCTTTACTCCTCCTACCCTCCCATTGATCCTTCATTTCTCAGCCTGCTAAGGTTGCACACATTCTTTCAGAATCTCACACTTGGCTACTCTTCCCAATCCAAAGCTAAATGCTCACCGCCGTTCCTTCATGCCTCGGTTATTTTGTCTATGGGACTGACTCCCTGTGTTTGTTGTCTTGTGTCTTTCCATCCAGTACTTCAAGAGTGCTGAACATTGTCACTTCATACTTTTGCAAATACCGCCCACCCTCTTCAACTCTCAGTGACCCCTCACCCACCCTTTCCTTTCTGCCACTCATCCACTCATGTGTGATGTCTTTGTCTCCATGTTCCCCTTTGATCCTCTGTCAGAATCTGCTGCTCCATCTTATAGCTCTTCTATGAGTCTAGATTTCTGAACACAAAAAAATTAGATATTCTAGCAGTATTGTATTCATTTGCAGAGACCAAGTTCCAATAAGGTCTTCGTTTGAGTGTTTGTTTGCTTGTTTTTTGGGGGGGGGAGGGGGAAGGAGTGCTTCAGACTGATGTGTCCATGGTATGCATGAGGGATTGGGACAGGGTTCCAAAAATCATGGAATACTTGTGCGATAAACAACATATGCAGGTCCCTTGTTTGTACTTTCAACAAAGTTGTTTGAAATATTAACATACTGTTATGACATAGCATTTATTTGAGAAAGACTTATTTGCATGGATAGTGGAATAAATAAAACTATAAACGGCCAAAAAAAAAAAAAACTGCCAAAGACTGAACAGCAGAAAAAAAAAATCTGCAGCTTGATTGCTGAGACAATTTGGACCTTTCCATGGTATAAAGATAGGATGGTTTGCAAAAGGCCAGCGAATTATTTTAGGCAATGTGTTACCTGTTGCCTGATATTACTAAGCGATATTACAAGGAGATGATTGACCTGTAGGAGGAATTTCCTCCTGGCAGCTTCCAAATCAGCTACATTCTCCTCGCCTATAAAAACACAGAAAGTCCCAAAATATACAAGGTTAGCCAGCACTGCTGAACTAAAATGAGCACTGTACGGAGGAGTATTAGAGGAACACCGTTGCAGAATTCTTATTCAAATATTTCCTGTATAATAGGTTGTACTGTTTTCATTGTCTTGTTCCTCCAGGTATGATTAGTGAAGTTTTTGTTTTGGAGAGATATATTTGAAGGGCTGACTATTAATTCACCTTTATAGTAGCTATCAGCAATGTTCCAAAGCAGTTGTGATCTCACTGAAATAAGAAGTGCCAGTAGCTACAATGCCCTGTAATTCTCTTGTTTATAACCCTAAGTGTTGCTGCCTTCAGGCTGATGCATTCATTCCGAGTGAAAGCAGATGAGTGCAAATTGCGTTTTGTGAGAGCTTAACATAGTTTCCGCATAGCACATTCACTATGTATATTTAGGGAGGCAGAGAGGTCCCGGGTGAGATAAAGGACAGACATTGTGGTGAAAGAGGAAACGAGAAGTTTTAAAATAGTAAACTGTTGAAAAGGTACAGCAATAGCAATGGAAGATATTATTTTGGCCACAAGTGATAACAGGGAACTGTGAAGTATGAATGATCGATATTAAAAAGAAAAGGTTTTAATCCACTTAAGGAGCTTAAACAATATATGCAGGGCATTAAAAAAAGTTATAAAAACAACACATTATAGGTCCACAATATGCAAACTTGATATTTTCCTCTGAATACAAAAGTGTATATATTTACCGCGTACACGCAAAGCAAAAAGTGGGATTAAGCAATTGGTTCACTTTGTCTGCGTGTCTGTCTGTCCACAAACGTCAGTTTATGATTGAGGAACAACTTAATTTTAATTGAATCTTATATTTTGAACACGAATTGGAACATGAATCGGAAAATATGAAACATATGAAACCAGTATTTTTGCAGTAAAGGACCTTGGCTCTGAATTTGTCCCGATCGTGCATGTGCAGAGAAGAGTGAGAAACCTTTATTAGTCTATCTGCCTGTCTGGCAGTCAAACAAAATTGAAAATCATTCCAAACAGGAAACTTACTGTTTTTAAGGATGGCGTCATGGACACGAAGAACAAGCATGAACAACTAATATAACTTGTTAAATAAGGTCGTGTAAAAGAAGCAACATCAATGACGATAAACTTCAGAATTTTTTTTCTACAACCTTTAAAATCTTTATTTTATTTCAAGCTATCTATACCTATAAAAGGCAAAAAACAAAATATCTCTCTCTCTCTCTCTCTCTCTCTCTCTCTCTCTCTCTCTCTCTCTCTCTCTCTCTCTCTCTCTGTCTCTGTCTCTGTCTCTGTCTCTGTCTCTGTCTCTGTCTCTGTCTCTGTCTCTGTCTCTGTCTCTGTCTCTGTCTCTGTCTCTGTCTCTGTCTCTGTCTCTGTCTCTCTCTCTCTCTCTCTCTCTCTCTCTCTCTCTCTCTCTCTCTCTCTCTCTCTCTCTCTCTCTCTCTCTCTCTTTCTTTCCATCCATCCTTGCACATTGCTCCACTGCACAACACCAGGACGCACGAGTTCTTCCAGTAAACCGTTCCTGGTTAAACTACCAAAATCCAGGTTGTCACTGCACACCTCAACTCTTCCATTTGTCGCTTCTCCCGTCGATAGAACACTCACTGTCTTCCAGAGAATATATATTGCGTCTCCCTCTTCCCTCCAGGGTTTCAAGCAGGCAGTGCAGATCGCCATCTTGGGTATCCCCCATCCTGACCCATGATCATTGTTTACCCCCATTAACCCTTCTCTCTCTCTCTTTCTCCCCCCATATCTCTCTCTCTCTCTCTCTCTCTCTCTCTCTCTCTCTCTCTCTCTCTCTCTCTCTCTCTCTCTCTCTCTCTCTCTCTCTCTCTCTCTCTCTCTCTCTCTCTCTCTCTCTCTCTCTCTCTCTCTCTCTCTCTCTCTCTCTCTCTCTCTCTCTCTCTCTCTCTCTCTCTCTCTCTCTCTCTCTCTCTCTCTCTCTCTCTCTCTCTCTCTCTCTCTCTCTCTCTCTCTCTCTCTCTCTCTCTGTCTCTCTGTCTCTCTGTCTCTCTCTCTCTCTCTCTCTCTCTCTCTCTCTCTCTCTCTCTCTCTCTCTCTCTCTCTCTCTCTCTCTCTCTCTCTCTCTCTCTCTCTCTCTCTCTCTCTCTCTCTCTCTCTCTCTCTCTCTATGTTCTATGTTCTATGCACGGTCACATCTTTTAAGTTACAAAATCAACTTTGTGTGTGGGTAACATATGCTATGTGCTGCAGCCTCACACTGTGGTGTGGGGGGCAGGATGGGGCGTAAATTCTCCATGTAAATGTGTACCCTGTAGTGCCACATCATGGTGGTGGCAGAGGTTATTACAATTTCCTTTTCTACATGGGGGCAACACTGAGGTTAAAGCACTCCTCTCATGGGTAAATTTATCCTCCTTCCCTCCCCCCCCTCCCAAATGGCAAGCTCTCAATCAATATTCGGTCTTACTGTTCAACCGCCATTGCATTGGTAAATGAATCCCCATTGTTACATACCAAGGCAGCATGTAGTTATGCCTGCCCCCCCCAGGGGGAGGGGTCAGGAGAGCTCCATGGATTGAGAAAGGGGCAGGAGAGCCAGCGAGATGGAGGGGTGGGGGGAGGCAGAAGAGCTCCATGGACTGAGAAGGGGCAGGGGAGCCGGCAGTGCAGAGGGGTGTGGTGAATGGTTTAAAACGGTGCGTTTCGGTGATGCTGGTTTGGGTTAATATAAAACTAGAAAGCGCCTGCCCATACTGTCCTCGCAAAGCCCGTCTGCATCCACTTTTAGAAAAAATAAAATGAGGCGGTGAATGGAGCGATGAGGGGGACATTGTTAGTGAGATATTCATCACAGAATTTTTAGCTGCTGAATTGCAAATCGTTACCCTCATAACAAAAGTGCCCAAGTCATTTTTCCAGTTTTGAGAAAAACACAAAA
>NC_140976.1:28529367-28571867 GCF_056783735.1 Eptatretus burgeri | reverse complement strand
GTCATGAATGGTATTTTTTTTGTTATTCATTGCCCTTAGCTCTTATTTGAACTTCAGAACACAATCGCAATTACTGAGAAAGCAGATGGAGCATATCTTTGAGCAGAAATACCAGGATGAAATTAAAACTGGGGACTGAGATGAAAGACTTAGTGAACAAGTCGGCCTTGAGGTCAGAAGCGTTAGTGGACACTGTCTGGTCTTTCGTTAAGATCCACCTTGGCACCCTTTTGTGAATATGAGTAATGTTGGCAGCTTTCCCTGATGGAGGCAGGTTGAAAGTACACTTTTACTTGAGACTAGCCATGCCTACTTGTCACTTCGCTGACAGGTTTAATCAAAAGACAGCATGTTGCACTTCACAAACATATTACATGTCTTTTCAAATAAAAGATCAAGTACAGCATTGGAGTCATCAGGATGAATGTGGAAAGGATTCGGCTTTCACCTGCTACTCCTCCACCCTCAAACCCATCCAGGCAGAGTCAGATGAGCCTTACAGAAACAATGCGCAAGAGTTCACCTCTCTGTAGATACAGAAAAAGAAAGAGAGAAAAATACAGAGAAATTCAAAAAGGGAAAAAACAAAATTAAAAGTAAAAGACACAAACACACAGACCAAAAATGAGGATATCAGAAAAAAGGATCATTTTATTACACGTTGTTGTTGTTGTTGTTGCTGCTGCTGCTGCTGCTGCTGCTGCTGTTGCTGCTGCTGTTGCTGCTGCTGCTGTTGCTGCTGCTGCTGCTGCTGTCGTCATGGCTGTGGTTACTGTTGTTTATGTGCTTCTTCCCTCGACGATGAGATGTTTTTCTCTTGCCTCGAGAAGTATTATTATATATAATTGTGTGTGCTCCCTCCATGTCCATCACGCTATATTTTAAAGGGTTCCTGCTGTCACACAGTTGGAACTGTTACATTAAAGTACCAAGTCCTGTTTCTTCCTCTTCCCTCCTGGGAAGACAGGCTTTTTAAAACAGGCACTGCTATGATTAAACGGCCACACATTTTTTTTTTGTTCCAAATAAATCGATGATTAGATTTCCAACCAAGCAAATGGATCATTACCTTTCCAGTGGTACCACTTTCATTATTCTTTGACATCAGGAAGCCTTTAGAATAAAACGTGATGCGCACAAATGCACACACACACACACACACACACACACACACACACACACACACACACACACACACACACACACACACACACACACACACAAGATCAACCCCCAAATAATCAAATTAATTGAGAAATCAATGGAGTTTTGGAGTACCATGAAATAATGAAAAATTGGCAGAACTGAAATTAGTGAAACAGTACTCCACTGACATTCAAATGGCTGTTGGCCGAGATAAGTATGCCAAGTGCACACTCATACAAAAGGTAGACCAACAAAAACGGATAACATAAAAATTGACCTCCTTACAATACAGGAACGAGAAAACGAAGCATCATACAAATACTTTGGATGAGAAGATGGCCACAAAATATATCACAAACAAATGCACAAAACAATTTCCAAAGAATAATTATGTAGAGCAAAGCTGATCGTGAAAAGATACATCTCCCCAAGGAACAAAATCAAAGCCATAAACCAACTAGCAATACAGGCGGCCCTTGCTCTTCAAGAGTTTCTCCTCCACGGATTTGTTTTGCGGGCAATACGCTCGATTAATCATGGGTTGGTGAACTATTTTCTACATTTATTCACCTAATTTATTAACATGGGCCATCAACACGATAACCCCCTCAAAACCTCCAACAACATCATCACCATCATCTCCATCAACTCATCTTTATCGTCGCTATCATCAACATCGCCATCGCATGATTGGATCAAGTTTTTCATCATCTTATATTAATGGTAAGTTTCATAAACTTAATAACTCAAGAAAATAAACTGTATTTTATGCTCCCAATACAGAAAAATAATCCTTCATTTTATGTTCTTAATAACTCCGTTATTCATGAAAATAAATAACACAGACATGTTAATTAAGGGTAGAGTTTGGCAAAAAGGGGTGATAAATTTTAAAGTGGAAGTCCTCAGCCTTACTTCCCCATTTCCCCTTAAGTTTGCGCATCCTGGATTTGTGGTTGAAAGGGATTTTTCAAGAATGTAACCTCTGAAAACAGCTGCGGAATAATAAACTGGCCACAATCGGAAATCAATAAACTAAATATCAAAACAAGAAAACTTCCCACTAACCGCAAAATGTTCCTCAAAAATCATTGCATGCCGAGAATGTACCTGCCAAGACAAGAAGGACATAGCAGCCTGATGGAGCTCAACCAAGTGCACAGAATGACAACTGTAGGATTTGCTGAGTACAACAGACTACCAAATGCAATTTGTAAGCAAACACGAAGACAGCAAATCAGAGAAGGTATCTTTAACCCACCTTGCAAAATTATTTCAAAAACAGGTGCAATTGAAAGATATCACAAATGAAACAGAAACAGCAACAATTACAGCCCAAACAATTGCAAAACCCAGGTCGAAAAACCAGTTAAAACCAGTACACATTTTCAACTGGTCTCTATTGGTTCTAATTGGTCTTTAACTGGTCTCTATTGGTTTCAACTGGTACCAGTTAAATTCAGTCAGAATTCCAATTTCCCAGTTGAAAAAAACAGTAGCTCATATTTGTACCAGTTAAAGTCTTACTGGTTCCAGTTGATACCAGTTGCAATGTACTGGTCCCAGTTGATACCAGTTGCAATGTACTGGTCCCAGTTGATACCAGTTGCAATGTACTGGTCTCCCAGTTGATACCAGTTACAATGTACTGGTCCCAGTTGATACCAGTTAGTTAAATACATGTATTTCAACTGGTAATATATCACTCTATTCCAATTTCCATATTAAAACCAGTAAGAAACCAACTGGCTTTACTGGTACCAGTTGGCTACTGGTTTTCAACTGGTACCAGTTGACCAGTAAGCTACTGGTCTTTACTGGTTTTTTGACCTGGGAAGAAACAAAATAAAAATATAAAGTGAAATATCAACACATATACACCGACAATTGGGAAAAAGAACCAAGAGCAGGAAGATATTAAAAAAAATAGTTGGACAGATTGGGAATAGACAAAGAAGGCTCAATGGAATGGCTAAGAAGAGGAGAGCTTAACTGGGATAGAGAATGAATCATAATAATGCCCAAGACCAAGGACGCTACACAAATGTGTTTAAGAAGATGGCAGGACTGAGTGAATCGGACAGGTGTGGGTTTGACAAGGTGGAAACAGAAAATACGAGCCACCTCCTATCGGGATGTAAAAATCTCAGGTTGTAACAACTGTACACACAAGGGCACAACAAGGTATGTAGAGTAATCCACTGGCACATTTGCAAAAACTTCAATATCCCTTTCCAAAAAAACTCATGGAAACGAACCAAAATAAGTCACTGAAAACAAGGATGTAACGCTCACATACTGTATGACCAAGTTATCCCATCGAGCATGAACATAAAAAACAAAGCACTGCGACCAGACATAGGACTGAGGCACATAAAAAGGAAAAGAAGGCATTGCTAATTGAGGTGTCAGTACCCAGCGATTATGACCTAAACAACGGAGAAATCAAGAAAATGACGAAATATCAAAACCTCAAAAATGAAGTGAAAAGATCCTGGGAGCTGAAGGGTGCCAAAATCATACCAGTGATCATTGAAGCAACAAAAATGATAAAGAAGAACGTTATAGGGATGTTAAGAACCATCCCTGGAAATATTACAACAAACAAATTGCAATTGGAAGCTGTCTCGGGCTCAGTGATGATCCTGAAAAGAGTTCTTGGAACAAAATTTTCAAAAAAGGAAAACCTCACAGCTTGGTCCATGAATCAGGATTCCATACCAAAATGGAGGTGGATACTTTGAGATGTGGGAGGATTCTGTTCGACCTTCTGAAACCTGAATTATGGAGATAACAATCAATGACACACACTGGCTAAAACAACTTGATGCTCTCCACAATCACATCACCAGGACATTCAATGAACTGATCCAAGAGGAAAAGGCAGTGAATGAGTGGCTCATAGAAGGAAACACATCTCATCCCAAAATCTGAAGAAACCCAATTTCCTCACAAATACCAGCCAATAACATGCCTACCAATAATATACGAGGGCCAGTCAATAAGTAACTTAAAATGGCGATATAAATTTGAGAATGTAATGTGTGTAGTTGTAGACAACATATGTTACATCTATGTGTAAGAGTCATGTTTTGCCTGTTTTAGATCTGGCAACATTGAGCCTATGATGTCAGTAGAGCAGTTCCAAGATGGCGGCTCCCTTCGAGGCATGCACCAGGAAGGAGCAACGTCTGTCATCCGTTTCTTGGGAAGTGAGGGTATGAATCCCAGTGAAATCCATCGCAGAATGAAGATGCAATATGGTGACACATGTTTATCACTGCAGCAGATGCACGACTGGGACAGGAAGTTTAAAAGTGGAGTGTCCAGTGTGGCAGACGCTGCTCGCTCAGGCCGTCCTCACACAGCCGACACACCAGAAATGGTTGCAGGAGTTGAGCGCATGCTGAGGGAAAACTGTCGCATTACGCTGGATGAAGTTTTCTCCAAATTGAACATTAGCCATGGTTCAGCACACCATATCATTCACACCATGCTTGGGTTCCGCAAAGTGTCTGCAAGTTGGGTGCCTCAACAACTCACACCCAAACTGAAAGAACGGCGAGTGGACGCATGTAAAGAACTTCTGCGACGTTACAAAACAGAAGGCGACGCTTCCTTACAGCGCATAGTGACTGGGGATGAAAGCTGGGTCCATTACTTTCAGCCAGAAACGAAGAGGGCAAGCAAAGAGTGGCACCATTCAACTTCACCGAAGCCCAAAAAATTCCACACACAGCCGTCCGCTTGAAAAGTGATGCTGATGCTCTTCTGGGATAGCCGAGGCCCACTTGTAGACCATTACATGCACAGAGGGACCACAGTCACCAGTGCATCATACTGCGACCTCCTTAAAAAATCATCTGAAACCAGCAATCAGATCAAAAATTCATGGCCTACTTACTACCGGTGTTTTGCTGCAGCATGACAATGCTCGACCCCATACTGCCCGTGCCACAGCTGCAACAATCGAGTACATGCACATTTTGAGTGTCTTCCTCATCCACCCTACTCGCCAGACCTCGCCCATTCAGATTACCACATATTTGGGCCGCTTTAAAGAACAGGTTGCGGGTCACCAAACATGTTCTGAAAATTTATCAATATGATTATATGTGCATTAAATAGTTCAATGCAAACTATTGTGGTTGCCTAAATATTGGGAAAATTGATGAAATTTAACTCCGAAGTTGTTATTTCTCGAGGCTGTTGAAAAAAACAGCCGCGTGCCCATATATGGATGGTGACGTCACGTTCTCCAAAACAAAGCAGACGCTCACTCGCTTATTGAAGAAGTGTCCAGTTCAGCGGGCCATTCTTTCACTTTTTTGAGCTTGCAACTGTCTATATTATCCTTTTTTATCTTGAATTATTGTAGAACAAAGTTATTTGGATATTTGTATATCATTCCTCGGACGTGTGTCATCATGTTTTGCGAAAATGGTTGGAAAACGGGTAATCGCTCCCACTGATTCCCGAAGGAATCAAACATTCGCCGGCAGTGGATAAGATTTGTACAAACAAAACGGGCGAATTTTCCCCCAAAGAAAACGGGTAAAGAGGACCCTTTGGAGGACCACAAATGACAAGTCCTCCATTTCACAGCCGAGGATTACGAAAGCAACGCAATGAGTGAGCTCGGTTTCAAAACAACTGCTCAAGTGAGACTGAAGCATGATGCTGTGCCCACCATTCAGCCTTCTCCTCCTCAGCTGGCTCCTGCTTCATCTTCTCACACTGTGTCACCTACGATTATTCGCAATTTAGTTTTAACGGCCAATTATTCAATTAGCGCCAACGTTTTTTGCCTTTTCACAATGTCATCGCAAGGAAAAACACAAAGAGAAGAGAAGAGAAAAAAAGGAAAGAAAAAAAAACGTACGTGAAAAAAAACACTTTCAAACAAACACACAGGCCGTTCCTTCGCTCTCGTAAACGACGACTGGATTGGGGCATTCTGTTTTTCTATAAATGCGCATAAGATATCGAGACATTATTAGAATACATTAAGTCATCACTATCCGGAAGTCCGTACGTTGTAACCCGTAATAGGGAACTCGGCTGAGAATCTCTTCCTCATCGGCCACGCCTACGCAGCAACGTGTCCTGTCATTGGTTGGTAAATAAATGGCCATAACTTGGGAAGTACTTGTCCGATTAATATCAAACCTTGAAAAGGCACATACTCAGGTCCCCAGCAATATATCTGGCAAGTTTCAATTAGATCGGACCAGTGGTTGTCGAGAAACAGCGGTCACAGACACACACACACACACACACACACACACACACACACACACACACACACACACACACACACACACACACACACACATTGCTGGAATTATACATAGATATGCCACAACAGTCTCTTGAAAGTTGGGGTTTGTTCTAACTGTTCACTTTCGCTGGGGTCAAGCTCAGCTGTCAGAAGGACTTCAATGCTAAGGCTACAGTGTATGATATATTTGGGTCCATTTTTGATTCATTCTATTTCTGACTCTTGAGTGACTAGAGGGTTGGTGGTGGTCGTATGGCAGCTTAGCTGCCAGGGTAGCTATCATTTCTTGAAGCGCGACTATGTCGCTGATGCAGTGCCCCTCTACCAGTACACACACTGGAACTGGTACTCATTTTGCTGACCTCAGAAGGATGACAGACTGAGTCAACCCCCTGGTGTATTGATTCAGCGGCTGACGGGGCTTGAACTCAGGACCCTATGATCCCAAGGCACCACCCTAACCACTGAGCCAACACCAGGCTACGAGAGGGTTAAAAAAATTATTATATCAAGTCACAGACGAATCAAACTTTACATTATTTTATGCATCGAACAAGAAAATGAAAATCTACAAACCAATCTGTCTGGCGGAGTGTGTCAGTGTGAACTGCCGGACAGTCAGTCCTGCGACTTGTTCACGAAATAGGCCGTTTTCTGGCACTTGCAAGTGGCTCAAATTTATATGGCTCAGGGCCAGAAACTCCATAGTATAAATTCCCATCATCCTCCGACTTGTCCTCGGCAATATCGGAATGAACACACTCAATTTCATCGCCGCTGAAATCACTCTCTGATTCGCATCTCGCCATTGTTCACACGCTGTTTCCGAATGTTCACAAAGTTTTCGGAGAACGTGACGTCATAGCATCTTCAATAACTTCCGGACTGTTTTTCGATCACTGACAAAAGTTTTGACTTCAAAGTTAATTTTAGCATATTTTTAGTTTCAAATGTAAGAAAATAAATACCCAACGATTATTAATGTGATTACAACCTTCGAGTCACGCGAAGTCATCAGCGACCCAAAACCTGCTCTTTAAAGAGGGGCTTTGTGGAACCACTTTCCGATCTGACAAAGAGGTCCAAGAGGCAGTGCAAAAATGCCAATACAAGCAGGAGGGTGCCCCGCCCCTGGCCTGCCCCGCCACTGCCCCCCGACCCACCCCCCGGCCCGCCACTGCCCTCCGCACCTGCCCCGCCGCCTGCCCCCCGCCCCTGGCCCGCCCCGCCACTGCCCTCCGCACCTGCCCCGCTGCCTGCCCCCCGCCCCTGGCCCGCCCCGCCACTGCCTCCCGCCCCTGGCCCGCCCCGCCACTGCCCCCACGCCCCCCGCCCGCCACTGCCCCCCACCACTGCCCCCCGCCCTGCCACTGCCCCCACCCCCGCTGCTCCCCGCCCCTGCCCCCACCCCCCGCTGCCCCCGCCACTGCCCCCACCCCCGCTGCCCCCCACCACTGCCCCCACCCCCGCTGCCCCCCGCCACTGCCCCCACCCCCGCTGCCCCTGCCACTGCCCCCCACCCCCGCTGCCCCCGCCACTGCCCCCCACCCTCCGCTGCCCCCCACCCCCGCTGCCCCCCGCCACTGGCCCCCACCCCCGCTGCCCCCACCACTGGCCCCCCACCCCCGCTGCCCCCCGCCACTGGCCCCCCACCCCCGCTGCCCCCCACCACTGCCCCCCGCTGCCCCCCGCCACTGGCCCCCCACCCCCGCTGCCCCCGCCACTGGCCCCCACCCCCGCTGCCCCCGCCACTGGCCCCCCACCCCCCCCCCCCCGCTGCCCCCCGCCACTGGCCCCCACCCCCCCGCTGCCCCCCGCCACTGGCCCCCACCCCCCCGCTGCCCCCCGCCACTGGCCCCACCCCCCGCTGCCCCCGCCACTGGCCCCCACCCCCGCTGCCCCCGCCACTGGCCCCCCACCCCCGCTGCCCCCGCCACTGGCCCCCACCCCCGCTGCCCCCGCCACTGGCCCCCCACCCCCGCTGCCCCCGCCACTGGCCCCCACCCCCGCTGCCCCCGCCACTGGCCCCCACCCCCCGCTGCCCCCGCCACTGCCCCCACCCCCCCGCTGCCCCCCGCCCCTTTCACAAATCAGCTGTTCAGAACTGACGTTCCACTGCCTGAAGGATATTTCCAAAATAATTCGTTCAATCGCACAGTAAGTATAACATTGTATATTTTAGGAAATCAAATCATAAGAACTCGATGTAAACGTTACCGCGAGAGGGCGCATCGTGACAGAGAAGGCTCTTTTGGACATGAGTGGAGAAGCTTCGAATGAGGGTTTAATTGTAAACGCTTACACAGTTATGTTTGGCTGTTTCCAATTTGTACTTTGTATTTTTGAAGTCTATCCTCGACAGCAAAATATCAATAAATGTTCAAAAACATGAAGCTGAACTTATTTCCTCCGATTTGTCACGTGATAATGCCGAGGGTAAAATGCCGCGTCACCGCGGAAGGCTTGCGTGATGACGTCGACACGCCAAGTCGATATCACGCAAAGGAGCACCACACGAACATTGGAGCAAAATTTGGAGAAATAGAACTTCTACGTTTGCAAAAATAAAACTGCAAAATAACAAACCCCAATCGAGTACACGTACAACTAAAACAACTAGCGACACAGTTAATAAACTAGGAAGGAAGTCCGCCTGGCGATAACGCGCCGCCTGGTGTTTTTTTATTTTTCCTCGGATCCGGGAGTAGGATGAGGTTGATGTAAGTTTTTCGTCGAACGAAAGGACAAAATCGTAATTTTAATAAAATTGTTCAACGTGTTATTTTGAAATACTGTGTTTCATTGTCAGTTGTCACATAAAAAAGCACGAGACTGGGCGGTGTTGGCGGGAGAGCCGTGTGCGAGTGAGCTCGAGGAGATCGAGAGAGAGGAAGGGGGAGGAGCCAACGTGGGGTCTTGGAGGAGCGCTTGGCCGTCGAAACGGTCGGACAAACAGTGAGGAGAGCGGACAGACCGACGGATGGACGCTGTTGGCACGCAGGTGAGGCCATTACGTTTAATCGACGAACAATTTGAAGGAAGTCTGTCTGTCCGTGTGTGTTCGTCTGCCTCTGGCTGTTTTGTCCACAAAGCGAAGTCACCAGGGGTCGGACGTAGGCCTCAAGCCGTTTGGTTCGAGCTATCCGATTTCTGTTCGATTCTTGTTGTTATCCCCGTGCAGTGTCGGTGCCCCAGCGATGCCGGCTTGTGTCCAGACTCGATTATGGGCAAGCTGTGCTCTTTCCACGATATGTTTTTATTCATTTGTTTTCTCTCACCTTCTTTCTCTCTCTCTCTCTCCCTCTTTCTGTCTCTCTTTTCTTTCCTCTAAGGCCCGAGCTATCGCATTGTGTTTCGCAGTCGTTCGATCGCGTTCCACGTCTGCCCGGGAATTCTAATGGGAACAAGGAGTCGCGATGAGTGCTGGAGAGAGGGGAGGGGAGGCTGTGCAGAGCAGGAACATTTTTGACCTTCACACCACCCCTCCCCCCCCCCCTCAACCTCGATTTTTCTTTTCCACTCTCTCCCACTTCCTCACCTCCACTGCCCCACCCACCAACAGCTATAACCCCGATTCCTTTCCCCCTATCTCCCACTTCCTCACCCCTCCTCCCCAACACCCACAACTCCAATCCCTTTCCACTGACATCCTACTTTCTTGCTGTCACTTCCTCTTTGTTTTTGCTCCTGGAAAAGTCTCAACGACCTTCTAACCTCTATTATTCTCACTTGTGTCCATTAGCCCAACCCCCACCCCTCACTCTCACCTCACACTGAACCAAATCATTGCTTTACTTCAAAAGTCACGTTTTCATCCTTCCTCACCACTTTCAAGTCTTTTTTTTTTAACTCCCACCTCCCCCAACCCGTTGCCTAACCCATTTCCTTCATTCTTTGTTATTCCGGTCTCACTTTCCTTCTTTTCCCCACCCCCTCTGTCTTTACCCTTTCTACCGGGAGCAGACGTCCTTGAGCCCTATGTGTCCGACTGAATCCGCCTAATTGCCATCACGGACGGAATGGCGGTCGCCAGAGCCTTTCCAATCCGTCACTGTCACGTCAGACGCAGGAGGGCCTGGAGCACTTCGGGGGGGCCGGGCGCGCTCCCCGACGCTCCCTGCACACTAGCTGGCACCCCACGCCCCGCCGCTCTTGATTGATGCTTTTCCAGCAGCACTGCTTGAGGTACGGCTGACTCGTGCGGCATCAGCACAGTTCCAACTCGTTCCCTACTTGCCTCTCATCCCTTATGTAGTCATACTGCGCAATCCTACTATTTGTTTCTCTGACCGTATCATTTTTTTTGTTCTTCTACTCGCTTTCCCAAACCACAAAGGATCCCTTATTTCCCAGATTTTCAGTGTGGTAATTTTTCCATTCTCTGCTCATTCTTGTGAATCGTCACGTTCCTTGACTTATGGTTCTGGATGATGCAGACTTCTTAAAATAATTTTTGCATTGGTACTTCCTGATTGTCAAGTTCGAAGATACCTTATCTGCATGTATATATGTATATATATATATATATATATATATATATATATATATATATATATATATATATATATATATATATAATGGAGGTCACCCAAGTCCTACAAACCATTGCTTCCCTGTTTGGTGCCATCTATGTTTACTCAATCATGGAACTACCTGCTTTGTGCAAGGGAGATTCATTCATCTGTTTTGAGTATGTATCATCTGGAACTGATGTGATGTTGGCAGTTTGGCTTGCATTGCGTGAATAGATTAGTGTTCACCTTTAACCTGTGACATCTTCACTTGCTGGTCTTCTATTCCTCTCTTGCCTTTGGTTCTCCTTCCATCCCACCCCTCCTGAGTCCAGAAAGTCTTTGTCTGGGACTTCTGTCACAAGCCGCTGCATAGTTGCTATATTCAGTTTATATATTTTTCTTGTCTTGTATGCAGATGACATTTCCACCATTCTTGGCATTATCTTCATATTGTATGCAAAATTTACAAGGAATTGAGGCACGGGAGGAGGCCATTCGGCCCATCATGCCTGCACCACACCAATACCAGATTTAATCAATCCATCGATACCCCTTCCCTTCATGTGTGCAGCCTTTTGGTTGCTGCACTGGTACTCATTCCACCGACCTCGGAAGGATGACAGGCTGAGTCAACCCCCTGGTGTTAATTCAGCAGCCAACGCGACTTGAACTCAGAACCCTAGGATCCCAAGCCACTACCCTAACTGCTAAGCCAACACCAGGTTTTAAATCTTGGCAGGTACTAAATTTCTAATTGTGTAATTTATTTTGATGAACCTCTTAATATGGATTTGCAAATGGTTTTGCCTGTAAGGCTTTTGACGCACTGTAAAAATGTTTAATCTGTTTCTGCATAAACACGCTAAAATAATTCCATAAATATATTATTTGAAATCATAGGCAGCACTTTATGGCATTTGCCAAAGGTGTGTGTCTCACCTTGTTGCTTATGCGGCGGTGTCGTTTATCCAGGACAGTTTAGCTGGTTGGATATAAAGATGATTGATGATCGATATCAAGGTTGTACTTGTGTGCTCGTATGATGGATATCAAGTCATTGAGCACTATGAAGATAATTTTGGCTTGCTGGTTCTGTTGGGAGGAATTTTAGCAAAATTACTAGAATGGCACTCTGTCGAGCACATACTTCTGCCAGGCTGAACAGTTTATGTTTTGTATCCCATTGATGGGCTGAATCTGCATCCAGACCTGAACTAAAGTCTAATCAGCTTGTTCTTGTTACCTACCCAATCTGTCCACCAAGTTTTGTCTGAATCCTCCTGCAATGTTTTGAAATCTCATGCAAACAGACAGACAAATGGGTGAAAACATAACCTCCATCCACCTTGGGTGATAGAGGTGTAAAGACCGAGTTGTGTTATGCAGGATTGGTTTAAATAACTTGATGGCCACTCTTGGGTTATGAAACGTCTATTTTGGTCCCACCAGTGGTGGGGGGTGACCAAAATATAAAATGAGCATTGTTTGCAGCTGCATTCCTCTTTGTAATAAGTAATAACAAAGCCATTTCAACTGAATGTACCTGATTGTCGCAGGTTTGTACAGGTTTAAAAAAATATTTACTTATTTATTTTTCTTGTTTTTCTTTTGATGAGTGTTGACAACGCATAACGTTTTATTTCGGGTCTCCATTGTCATTCCTCCCGGTGGTGCATTTTGCATCAGAGCTGACTCGACTGTCAGGTGTCTTAAATCACTGTCACAGTTCGAAAGTACAAAGAAAATTTATCATTGGTTTGCAGGCAACAGTCTCTTTCTCCTCTTTTATCAATTACTGTATTGACATCATCCTGCTAAGGACCGAATGAGGCATTCATGGCTTGGATTTGACGTCAAGCTTTCATGCTTTGTACAAAAGAGTACTGCTGGGATGGCATTTGCCTGGAATTGAAGAATCCATCTCGTAAGATTGTTGCTGGTGCACAGTTTTCCACTACTAAATCTAAGGCTTTAAGTATTAATGACGATTATTTGCTGTAATAATTCGTACAACAGTTCATTGATATCGTTATACATTGCTGTAATCCTCACGTGCTCCATTGCAATTGCCTGTTCAAGTATCCTTTCAACTTTCTGTTGAAGTATATTTCAGGGGATACTTTCAAGTATCAACCTACCCCTTTTCATGTGAATAGTTTTCCCCAAATCTGGAGTAACTGTCACTGAGCTTTGGACAAAATATAATTCCAAATGTTTGGTTGAATTATGTCACCAATGGTTCTTATGTTACATCTGTGTTTTGCAAGTCAGGGTTGTTACCCATGTGTCCGTGTAGTCAGTGTGGCCCGCAGGATATCTTCGACTCTGAGAGGCATATGCATTCGCTTTTGAGATATCGAACCTCAGTTTGAATCCCGACCCAGCTATAAACGGTCACACTGGTGTCTTAACGTACAGGACGAGGCATCAACATGTCCGCCATCGCTGGCATCTCATTAAGCCAAAGGATTCGTCAACCAGGACTGGAAATTGGTGGACTTGTATCTCACATGCACGGTGTCTTTCGTGAAGATTAGGCAAGTTATTGCCGGCACTTCAAACAAATTCGTAATTCCTGCCACCTTCATTTCAATGTCAGGCTTGGCAAGCCGCTTCATTAACGACTTGGGCCAAAATCATTTCCTCACCCACCCCACAGTAAGGTGGGAATAATCGGTGCCAGTAGTAGTAGTAGTAGTAGTAGTAGTAGTAGTAGTAGTAGTAGTAGTAGTAGTAGTAGTAGTAGTAGTAGTAGTAGTAGTAGTAGTAGTAGTCGTAGTAGTAGTAGTGATTGAGTTTACTTAAAGTTCCCATTAATTATATCTGTGTATATGTGGTAAGGTTCTCTGTGTCCCACAAGTTTGTTTGAGCGATAATATGCCTGCTTGCCTATCGTAGCTAGCAATTGTCATGAAATGTTATTGGTGGTCCGTGGTTCATTGGTTGTAGACAATTTTTGAGGTGGATTGTGTACAATGAATGATATGTCAAAACCTGCATTTGTCGAGCCTTAAAAACTTGTCCTGGGGTGAGGGGGGTGCACAACTTTGCTGTTGTAACTCCCATTGTCTCGTTTTTCTTGCGTCCATGCCGTGTTGGTGATTAGTCTAATTGTGTCCAGCTTGGAAAGCCACTTCCAAATGTTGTGCCTTCTATCTTGGTCTCTTCATTTGCATCATCAGATTAACCCATTAATCTGCATTCCAAACTCTCTCAGCTCCTTGTGGTGTTCTGACCTTCAGTGCTTTATTTTATATATAATCCTTAAAAAAATTTTTAGCAGCATCTCGCGTAGCAAACGCTGCTTATAGAGAGCTCGGCGTTGTTCTTGTTCTTCTTCTTGTGAAGACAAAACCTTAACGTCTAGGACTCGGCACTTGTATATACAAGATCTGGATCTCCTTGAATACTAAACACCTGTCCACATCCTCGCATTGACGGTGCCTTTTGAGAGCGTCTATCATGAACTTTTAAATATATTCGGACATTTGCTTTAAAGTTTCGAAAAGTTCACGTTACTATTTAACGATTATTCCATTTATCATATGGTAATTTCGTAAATACACTATATATCGTAAATACGTAAATACATTATGACGGATCTCGCTATTGGCTTAATCAAGGCACTGACGAAATCTCGGAAGTTGTTTTTTTTTTTTTTAATTATTATTTTTTATTTCTCCATTCACCCCCCCCCCCACTCGGATTATAAATCATAAATAATCATAAGAATTTGAATAGCAGAGATTAAGAATTATCAACGACACTCCAAATATGAGCTTGCTTATGTGGTAAAGTATTTGAATCGGATAAACTGAGGTTTGCCATTACCTGTGTTGGGCATATCAACATCCAAATACAGTACAGTAAAGGTGTTTCCTTGTGATGACACCTGATTGAGCAGATTTTTAAGTATGGATTATTTGCTTTTTTGTAGCTTAGCACCTGCTACAGTGGTGAGCATCAGATAAGCTGAGTAAGGAGACTTTTTGGTGATTTATAATCAGTTATTACCTCTGCCACCAGAGGTGGATGGAGGTTATGTTTTCACTTCTGTCTGTCTGTTTGTTTGTCTGTGAACAGGATATCTCAAAAGGTTATGGAAGGATTGGGACGAAACATGGTGGACAGGTTGGGTGTGTGACGAGCATGAATTTATTCAATTTTGGTGAAGATCTGAATCCAGATACAAGAATTTTTTTTTTAAAAGTGATTCTTCACAATTGAGAGATGAGGCCAAAAATTATATTTAGCATGATATTGCAAATCGTTGTGGACAGATTATGACAAAACTAGGTGGATGAGTTTGTTAGGTGATGAGAACAAGCCATTTAGATTTTGCTTCAGGTTTGGATCCAGGTCCATCCTATCAGTGGGATGCAAAAAGTAAACTGTTCTGCCCGGCGGCGGTATGCGCTCTACCAACTGCCGTTGTAGTTTGATATGTAACTTTACTCATTGAAAAGTAGTTTGTGTATGATTGAGCATTTATATTTACATGTCCCCTTTTGAACTTGATGGCACCTGCTTCCTGAAAGAAAATCCTTTTTTTTCTCTCCTGACCTTGAGACCCTTTCTTACTCTGTGGGTGTAGGTCCATGAAATGTTGGCCTGCCTTCCCCATGCTCATCCCCCGTCTAACCAGCCGGCTTGTTGGGACATCCAAGCTCCCCAGCCAGCCACAGGTATGGTGTCGTAAAGGCAGATTGTCTCATTTTGGTTTTTTTAATTTATTTTAACTTTATGCATGGACTCGTGCCCCTTTCATTTTGTTTCTTAATCCACAGTCGATCTACCTTTTCACTCAATTTGATCTTCTGGTTCATTCGTATTCTTTGCTTTCCATTTGTTTTATTTATTTATTTATTTGTCAACTTTCTTCCACTCTGTAGCCTTTCCCTCTCCTGGATGCCCCTCCACTTCCTTGACCATGAATCCTCTTCCATTTTACGTCTTTGCTTTCTTTATACACTTCAATTGTAATATCTGGTAGGCATAATGTGATGAACTATTTCGATGATCATGTCATCTTTTTAAGAGTGTAGTGTTTAAAAGCTTAGTCAGTGACTATCCATGGAAATGAAAAACAGGATTGTGATAAAAGATATGGCAGCTGCATGGGGGTTGGTGGGGAGATTGACCCGATTGGCCTTGCCCGGGCTCTGCATGCTTCGCTCGGCTTGTTTGCTTGAGTGCCTGTCAGCGGCACAGTGCGATTGATCGGGCTGTGTAGCATAGGTGGTACCTTGGAAATTGTTTTATGGAACAGAGTCCTGCAGGCAGCTAGCACCTTCAACTGGCATTCAAGCTCAGATGGTGACCTTTACTGCTGTGACATTTGCTGTGTCACATGCCTCTAAAAAAGCACCCTCAAAAGGGAAATGGGTGGGGTGGGCAAATGTGTAGAGATGGGAAGGAAAATTAAAAAGGAGAGGGATGTACAGTGAATAGTAGTTTGAGACACTGTATTAAGGGACCAATATATGACCCATTTTGTGGATAGGTTATTTGCAGAGGTTGGCGTGGAGAGTTGAGGGTAGATTTTTGTTGGCGGGAAGTTTAACGGATCGTGGGAGGGGTGTTGGTAGATTAATTGAGAAAAGTAATTAAAGTTTTGGGTGGGGGAATGGAGTAGAGAGGAGATGTAAAAGATGTTGTTTGAAGTCCTGCTGTAAACTTGTTTTTTATATGAAGGGAGGAATGTGAAGGGGAGAGTCGGAGGGTTTTGAGGTGAAAATGACAAGTTGGTACCTCGGGAGGATTTCAGTAGAGTGAGCGATGGTGGAACAGGGAGAGATGAGAGCACACCATCTGCCTACGCAATAAAGACTCAAGCTGTGCTGCAATGAATTTGTGTGCTGTTGTGCTTTGGATATTTGGGGCAAGTACATGCATGTGGTGCAATAATGGGACGTACAGTTTTTGATCTTGTTTTGAGGAATTATTATTTATTTCATTTATTTATTATTATACAGTGATCCAAAGCTCATGGAAGAACTTGCACAAATATCGAAGTGTTGGGAACACGAGATATACAGGGCAAAGACTTTGGTAGACATTGTTTTACTTCCACTTAAAATATATGGACATATACAATGGATAAATGCTTTTAAGAATTTGAAGAGGATTTATATTTCAGATCACTGAATTAAACCAGTGAATTATTTTTGAGGTCAACATCGGCCCAAGGCCAACAACTATGGTGGTATTGCTAAAATCCTCAATTTTCATCTCATTGGCTTGAAATGATTGTCAGGTCAGGTGAGATTTGATCTGTTACTTGCTACAGGTACCCTGCCAACTTGTTCTAACCTGTTCCATGGTCGGGTTGTCAGCGATTAAACTGTCTCCCCCCACCAAATTTCTTGGTGAGGAGGGTGTAGGATGTGGATACCCAGCAGGATGAAGAATAAAACCTGTCAAAGGGTGGAGGAGCTCCTTGTGAGCTAACGGCCATTCATATCTAGTGCCCAACTGTGTCTGTGGACGTCCTCCTGCAGTTGGGTTACTTCTATTTAGGAGGTTGGTGGCAGGATTTGCACTCCGGCCACTAAAAACCCGTCGTTCCGCAAAGCGTACTAAAAGCATTTTTTTTTTTTAATCTGAAAACCCACTCCGTGGAAGTACCCACTGTGCAGCTTCCCTTCACAGGGCAACTCACCAGATTATGAGATTGTGACAAAGCCTTCGGGACCCCAAATCTTTGATGATAGGAGGGAAACCACAAGGTAACCTTCCTGGGTCAGATTGCGGTAGGGTGTGTCAGGGGGGTGCTGAGGTGTCGTCCACCAGACGGCGGTTTCCTTGGGTAAACCTGAGGTGGTCCCTTTCGGTGGGTGCCTGGAATGTCCTATCCCTAAGACAGCATGATCACCTGTCTTTGTTATCATCTGAGCTCAAGTGTTTGGACATCAGTTTTGCAGCACTCTGAGGTTTGGAGACCGGATAGTGTTGAGATTGTGGTGGGTGATTACACCTACTATTGGTCTGGTCACTGTGATGGTTACCATGCCGAAGGAGTTGCTGTTGCTGACTCCAATGATAATTGAGGTAACACCGGTCAATGAGCGTATTATGAGACGAGGAATTCGTCACAAATTGGGTGTCATTCCCTTGGTCTGCATATGCTCTGATTGAGGTGAGTGATCTCACCGTGAAGGACGCATTCTATGCCACACTCGAGTCTGTGGTTGATCAGTGCCCCAGGGCCCAGGCGAGATACTCTTATAGTCTTGGGGGATTTCATTGCATCAACTGGAACTGATGGGGATGGTTATGAGACATGTGTTGGGTCCCATGGGTCTGGAACTGTGAACCAGAATAGCACTAAGTTCCTTGACTTTGCAAGAAGTCATGGACTTAGGGTGGCTGGTTCATAGTTTCAGCACCCACAGGCTCATCACTGGAATTGGTATTCCAACGCTGGTGGTGTGGCAAAGGATATTGACCATGGGCTCGTTGATGGTCGCTGGAGGATGATCCAAAATTGCCGGGTCGACCGGAGTGCTCAGTTTCTCAATACTGACCACAGGCTTGTTGTAGCAACTCTGAAGTTGCAGCTTAAATCCAGGAGAATGGTCTCATCCCAGCCTAGGCTGGCTGTTGGCAAGCTTAAGGATGAGAGGGTAGCTGAGGAGTTTGTGAACAGGCTGAGTGGAGATTTGGGGGTCTGGGTACTTTGTGGGATCCTTAAAAGTTGCGGAGTGCCTTCAAGACCACCATCCTTGATGTTGCTAGTAGATGTCGTGGAACTCACCGGAGGGCGAAGAAGAATTTTGTCTCAAGGGACACTGGATTCCATTGACCAGACTCACAGGGCCAGGCTGAATGGCAGAGCTGAGCTGTTCCGGGAGCTGAGGCGTAAAACTGTACGTGCACTAAGAGTGGAGGAGGCCTGTGTGTGAGGAATCTGTGAGGGGGTACAGCATCACCTGTGGTTAAGAGATTCTCATCCTGCTTACAGGGGAATTCGCGCATTGCATTCCTCCAAGCTTGTCCCTCGGTGTACAGCAGTTAGAGCAGCGGGTGTTGGGCTCTTGACAGAGGAGGCCGAAGTGTCGGCCTGCTGAGCCGATTCCTTTGAGCGGCTGTACCAGGCTGATCCAAGAGCTGTCGGATTGGATGTCAGGGGTGTTACTATTTCTGACCCTCCAATCAACTGTGGTCCAACTTCGTTTGTGGAAACACGGGCAACGGTGAACCGGTTGAAATGGGGTAAAGCTCCTGGAATCTGTGGCAGCCATGCTGAACTTCTCAAGGCTGGTGGAAATGCTGAACTCGTGTTGTTGCACACAGTTCTGTGCTCTGTCTGGAACATAGGCATCATCCCAACTGACTGGAAGAGGGGCCTTGTCCCTCTCTGGAAAGGGAAGGGTGATCGCCAAGACTGCAACAACTACCGAGGGGTGATGCTGCTCTCAGAGCCGGGCAAGATCTTTGCTCGGATAATTCTTTATCGGGTTCGCCACCATCTGCTTGAGCATCAGCATCTAGTGCATTCAGGCTTTACACCAAAGAGGTCAACGATTTTGCATATCCTGGCTCTTCAGATCCTCACCAAATGCAGACGAGAGTTTCGGCAGAGGCTGCTTGTAGCCTATGTTTATCTCTCTAAAGCATTCAATTCAGTTAATCGGGATGCCTTCTGGAGGATTCTTGGTCTTCGTGGGGTGCCACCAAAACTGATCAATCTGATGTCTGAGCTATATTCTGGTACTGAGAGTGCTGTGAGATGTGGTGATGCCATCTCTAACTTATTTCCAGTTGTTATTGGAGTCTGTCAGGGGTGTGTACTGGCCCCCACACTTTCAGCACTTGTATGGACTGGATTCTTGGGAGGTTGTCGGAGAAATCAGGCTGTGGTGCATCATTTGGGAATGTCAAGATCTTGATTTTGCAGATGATGCAGTCATCTTTGTGGAGACTGGATATCCTTTTGGGGGCCCCTCGAAGGGCTGAATGAGGAGTTGCAGCTGCTGGGATTATGGGTTTCCTGGGTTAAAACTAAGATCCTGGCTTTCAATGACATCTTGGATGCTGCTATCCTGTCTGTACCTGTTTGTGGCGAGGATGTTGAGGTTACGGAGAGATTCACTTACCTTGGCAGTGATATTTATGTCTCTGCTGGCTGTGAGCCAGAGGTCAACAGACGTATGGGTCAGACCTGGGGAGTCATGGATTCACTGGATCATGGGGTTTGGCACTGCCGGTGCCTGTGTGCAAGGACGAAAGTCCGAGTCTTCAGGTCCGTGGTGCTTCCAGTCTTGCTCTATGGATGTGAGACTTGGACTCTGACCAGGGATCTGAGACAGAGACTTGATTCCTTTGGTACCAGGTCTCTTTGGAGAATCCTTGGCTATCGCTGGTCGGACTTTGTTTCCAACGAGCGGTTGCTGAGAGAGACTCAAATGAGATTTGTCACCTGTATTGTCAATGTGCTCAGCTGCACCATATGGACATGTGGCTCGTTTTCCTGACGCTGATCCTGCTCAACAGATTCTCTCAGCGAGGGAGCCTCATGGGTGGAGGAGGCCAGCGGGACGACCACGTGCCTCATGGTTGCAGCAGGTTCATCAGCATGTCGTGGTGTTGGTGATGGGCCAGGCATCTGCCTGGGGAATGGCCAGACTGAGTCCACCTGGCGTACTGGTGGAAAGTGGATGCAGTGACGTGCCGCTGTCGCATGCTCCCATACATGTCCTGACCTCGTCCCGCCCCCTCTCAGCTTTGTTGGAGCTTTTTTTTGTTCAAATTAACTCCCCATAGATGTTGATAGAAAAGAAAAGGCCTTTTACAGTCTGTAGTTCTCTCTTGCAGGTCACCGATTGCAATCTCTCCATCTTTTGGTGATTGGGGGAAGTGAGTGGATGGGTTGGGAGATTTTCAAACGCGCTTTTAATGCTGTCAATTATAACTAATAAAATAGGAAAAACTGTGTTTTGGCTTTTACAAAAAGTAGAAGAAAATTGTTTTGGTCGTGGAATGGCAAAAAAAAAATAATCTATCTATAATTCCAGCTGTGTGTGTGTGTGTGTGTGTGTGTGTGTGTGTGTGTGTGTGTGTGTGTGTGTGTGTGTGTGTGTGTGTGTGTGTGTGTGTGTGTGTGTGAGTGTGTGTGTGTGTGTGTGTGTGTGTGTGTGTGTGTGGCTGTGACCGATGTTTATTGAAAACCACTGGTCTGATCTAATTGAAACTTGCCAGGTATATTGCTGGGGACCTGAGTATGTGCCTTTTCAAGGTTTGATATTAATCGGACAAGTGCTTCCCAAGTTATGGCCATTTATTTACCAACCAATGACAAGACATGTTGCTGCGTAGGCGTGGCCGATGGGGAAGAGAACCTCAGCTGCGTTCCCCATTATGGGTTACAACGTACGGACTTCTGGATAGTGATGACTTGGTGTATTCTAATAATTTCTCGATTTCTTATGCGCATTTATAGATAAACACAATGCCCCAATCCAGTCGTCGTTTACGAGAGCGAAGAAATGGCCTGTGTAGTTGTTTGAAAGTTATTATTATTATCTTGCCAAAACGAAGTTTTTGCAAGATATGTTAGTCAGCTTGTATGTTATTTTTATTGTTATTTGTTTGTTTGTTTGTTTGTTTGTCTGTAATCACGTATAAAAAAATTCTGCAGAGCACAGTTATCATTGGAAATTTTTGTAACTTCGCATATCAGAGGCCTATAGAGGTCCCTTTCAGCACATAAAATTTTGAAGGTCAAAGATCAAGATCACTTTGTCGCAAATCAGAGGAGTCGCCGAAACCCTTATTTTTTGAGTAATTTTGATCGGATCGTCTTCAAACTTCATGGGAATATAGTTCATTGTCTGGTGCTCAGCTGATTAATTTTTGGTGGTGATTTGCCTTGACCTTTATGGTTAGCGCCTCAGGTCAAACATATTTGACCCCAAGGTCAAATTTTCAAGTTTTAGGAACCATATCGTGTAGTACCTCAAATTGAACACCTCGATGAGTGCTTTCTAGATATGTCAAGCTTGAGACATTATGACGTCATTTGGTGACGTTATGAGGCAAAAGCATATTTTTCATGGTTACTCTGTAGAACGATTCTCATCGGAATCTCTCGTAGGCAGATATTCCTCAAGGAGTCGCTCCTGGTGGATAGCAGCTCTGTTCACCTCAGTGTGACCTTAAAGAAGTCACACGTGGTCACCTTTTTGCAAGATACGGGTCACCCTGCGGGTGACATTGGTTTATTTTTTTGTTTGTTTGTTTGTTTTTTTTTGCACGTACTTTTTTTCTCTCTCTCTTCTCTTCTCTTTGTGTTTTTCCTTGCAATGATATTGCGAATAATCGTAACTGCGATATGTGAATTTCTGGGTCATGCACGTACGGGCACGCGAGGGTGAAGGAACGGCCTGTGTATTTGTTGTTGTTTCTGGCTCGCGGTTTGAAAGAATTTTTTTTTTTTTTTTTTTTTTTTTTTTGCACGTACGGACATGTACTAGTAATAATATCAATCACAGCATGCCCAGACCCACTTTGGTACACACGAGCCTGTTGGACATCTTTTTTTTTTAATCAGCTGAAACCATAATTGCTGTTTCTTTGTATGCAACTCAAATGTTTGTTTATGCACTCATATTCCACTAAACAATAGCTAAAGCTTTTGGTAATATTTACATGTTATAATATAGCAATTTGGCTATATTTACCTCTGCCACTGAAGGGAAGGACTTTATGTTTTCACCCCTCTGTCTGTTTGTTACTTAAAAAAATTGAAGATTTTTCAAGTATATTGGTCAGTCGATTTTTAAAATTATTCTGTCTGTCTGTCCAACGCCTTCAGGTCACAATTTAAAACATATTCAGGAAATTTCAAGTTGTACAGGTAGTCTCAATTGAGAAGCCTCTTGATTTTGAGGTCAAATTTCCAAAATCGTCATTTTTTTTTTCATCCAATTGACTTGATATTTGAAGAGGATTTAAATTTCAGGTTTTCAGATTTTATTTTAATTTCAGATTTTAAATTTCAGGAATTAAAAATTTCAGAATTCAACCAGCCAATTCTTATTGAGGTCAACATAGGCCCAAGGTCAACAACTAAGGTGGTAATGCTAAAATCCTCAATTTTCATCCAATTGACTTGAAATTTGAAGAGGATTTGCAGATCTGGTCACTGTATTCAACCACCAATTATTTTTGAGGTCAACGTAGGCCAAAAGGACAACATAGGCAGACTTTCTAAAATTGTCAAGTTTCATTCGATTCACTTGAAATTTAAAGAGAAGTTGCATATTTTGTCATTTAATGCAACCACCAATTATTTTTGAGGTCAAATTTGTTTTATGGATTTTGCAAGTATCATGCACTGCACGACGACTTCTTGTTTGTTTGTTTGTTTATTTTGTTTGTGTGCAGGATATCTCAAAAAGTTGTGGATGGATTCGGATGAAATTTGGTGGGCAGGTTGTGTATGTGTATGACCAGGACAAACTGATTACATTTTGCTGAAGATCTGGATCTGACTACTAGAATTTAAGTGATTCTTAACCATTTAAAGATGCGGGCTAAAAACGATATATAGCACAATATCTCAAAACGTTGTGGACGGATTCGGACAAAACTTGGTAGACACGTTGGGTGTGTGACAACGACGAATTGACTCGATTTTGTTGAAGATCCGAATCCGGATCTGGATCTGATCATTTTTTAAGTGATTCTTCACCATTGAGTAATGGGGCTAAAAAACGATGTATTTATTGGGCTTGATATGTTTTATTGGATCAGGCATTGCATGGTTGAGGTATGCACGCTCTACCCAGTGCCCTTCTAGTTTCAACTGCTTTCGCTTCCCGGATAGTGTGATCTTTTCCTCTGAGGTGGTACATTGGATTTCGCATTTGCTCGACAATCAGTAACGCTGTCATGGTGAGAATATGGAAGCAGTTAGATTGAGCTGTGATTTTCATATCACAATTATGGTAGTCATAACAACCATGGTGTTGCAATATTTGTATTTCTTTCATCCGTCGGTACCTTGAAGCACATATGGACGATTGTGGCTTGAATGTCCCTTTGAGGTGGGTGCCCAGCTCCCTTCTCAAGTTTTACATGAATCTCATCAGCCAGGGCACCGTCCCAAAGTGCTATTCTCCTTTGAATTCCACCTTGGGATATTTGACAATCAGGAAATACAGTTTGATAGACAGCTTACTTAACCTGCACTCTGAAAGCCTTGAGAGCTTTGTGATGCAACACCTTTTTTTTTTTTTTTTGCGTTTTGCTGACAATAGCTTCATAGTTTATTGGAATGCTTAAAAGCTCTTTCTCGCAAACCTATTCTGTCGAAAGAGGATTTTTATTTTTCCCTGCATCCTTGAGCTTGTTTTGAAAGTAATGCCTATACTTTAAAATCCAAAACTGTCTGCTCGGTATTCAACCGGTTCCTTACCATGCCTGCTTTTTGTGGCTTAAAAGACCAACAACAGTAAGCTGGTGGTTTAGATTTGACGATGCAGATTTTGTTTTGTTTTTTAATACAGTTGCTGAGGCCTATAGAATAACAGACGCAGTAGGGAAATCAACAGGACAAGAAGATTGCAGCACAAGCGGGTGATTAAGTTGTCAATGTATTTTTCACTTTTTGAAGGTGTGTGTGTGTGTGTGTGTGTGTGTGTGTGTGTGTGTGTGTGTGTGTGTGTGTGTGTGTGTGTGTGTGTGTGTGTGTGTGTGTGTGTGTGTGTGTGTGTGTGTGTGTGTGTGTGTGTGTGTGTCGGGATGGCATTCAGGTATGCACACTAGCTTCTAAGCTGTCGAGCATAGGTTTGAATGTTAACCCAGCTACACTCATACCCAGTCTCACAGGCAGGGTGATTCATCAATGTGTGTGCCATCCCTCGGATGGATGTTGGATGAGACATCCCATCTCCTGGTATTAGTTTGTGGACGTTAAAAATTCCATGGTATCCTTTGCACAGAGTAGGTGAGTTATCGCCAGTACTTTGGCCAAATTCCAAATTCCTGCCATAAATACTACTTGGAGGCAAGGGCAAACCATCCAGTATAACACTTGCCAATAAAGTGTTTCGGCAGTGGCGACTCCTTGTTACAAAGTATGGTCCATCACAATCAGAAAATATGTACAGTATAGATTAATAATATTTATTTATTTATTTCTCTGAACCAGGAAGAAATGGTCTTATACCGGTGAAACTCTGTGCACATGTTTGGAGTTCCTTTTGTTTGCCTTTTCTGTGTAGTTTCCGGCCAGTGTGGCACCTCCTTGCAGCAGTGTGACCACTCCTCATTTTCATAAATGCCAAGGTGAGCCAATGAAAAAAGCCAAGAATTCACAAGGTTTCAGAAAAGCGATGATAATAGAAAACCTATACGCCAAGAAAACCTATAGAAAACAAGACTCCAAGGTGAACAACGAATAGCCAAGATCTTGTGAAAAAAGCCAAGGAGTGGTCACACTGCCTTGCAGTGCTTGAAATTTCTAAAGCTATTGGAGTACATCATGTTTTTGGCTCTGAATCCTTTTTATTGTGCCTCCGCCGAAGAAGTTGCTGTAGGCATTATGTTTTCGGGTTATCCATACGACTGTCTGTGCGTCCGTCAGCCCATAATAGGTTTTTGTTTTTGTATAATGATGCAAAGATGAACTGATTAGATTATGGGGGCAAAAGGTCAGAGGTCCTGTTAGGTAAAAATTATGTTGCCATGTTAACTTGTGAACCAATGTTTGCATTTTGACCAAAACTTGGCATAGGTATATTGTTGCGGGGCTGGGCGTCGGCTGCGAGCACGACCGCTAGATGGAGCAGTAGAGTCAGCTCAACCAATCGCCTGGAATTTAGATCGTACCTTTTCGGAAAACTCCGAAAAAGTACGGGTCCCTTATCGGACTGTGAAGCGTCAATATTTCTGCTACGTGGTACAGGGTTATTTGCCAATTTTCAAAATACCTAGATTTCCACGTGGCGATTTACCGAGTCTCCACACCCTCGACGGCACCCGTACGGAACGAGCCGCTTCGCGTACTCGAACCGTGTGCTACCCGAGCGGTTGATCGCCGCGATCCGTCGGTCCAATTGTCCCATTACAGCGGGAACAGCCTGGCTAATTTTCCAACACGCAGCACGCTAAGCCAATGGAGGAAAGGACACAAACGAGCGGATACATTTCACAAATGGGGCTGTTTATTTAACAATAGGCAGGGAGGGGAACACAGAAGAGCAGAATTATCCAAATATTAATAAGCACATATATACAGCAAGGCACTTAACAATTCATTACTTATGGACTGGCGCCACAAACACACATACGCACACATCCAAAAGAATCGGACCAAAGTGGTCTTTATTGAGGCCTCCAGCCCGGATGGAAAGGACGAGCTGAAGACCAGATTCTGCCTCGGACCTGTCCACCTCGTGTGGTCTTCGTGTTGCGTCGGCCCGGGCACCAGCGAGAGGCGAGCCAAACCCAGACACCGGCGAGCCGCAATCAGCCTTCTCAGCTCTGCTCGGCGCTCGTCCTGGCAGTGAAAGCCTCTCCTCCGTATCCCTCCGAGAGACGGCGCGCACCCTTGCAGCTCCGGTGGTGGATGGTGTCTGAAGTCCAAGCTCTTGATCATCGGGAGGAGGAGGAGGAAGAAGAAGATGCTCGCAGATGTCCCCTGTGAGGATTCTCTGTTCCCTTTTATTCTCTCCGGTGTGCTCGTTCAGGCGTGGTTCGTTCTCGGACGTGGCTCACTCAGGCATGGATCATTCTCGGGCGGGGCTCCTCAAGCCTGATTCATTCCCAGGCGGGGCTTGACCTATTCCATACTTGTCGCCCCCCCCCCCCAAGCGAATCGGTGGGTGGGAGCATGACCTTTCCCCTAGTAAGTGCGTGGAGAATGCCGGGAGCAGAGGGCTTCTCGGGCACCGCTCTACCTTTCCTCTACTGGGCACCCCACCAAGCGAATCGGTGGGTGGGGGTATGACCCTTCCCCTAGTGAGCACGTGGAGAATGCTGGGAGCAGAGGGTTTCTCGTCGTTGTTTTATTTGGAGCTGGAGTGGTCCGCAGCTGTTGTAGTTCATGTTGGTGGGAAAATGTAAAAGAAAAACCCTAACTGTCAAAATAACTCCACAGCGCATGAACATTTAATCACCCATTAGACTAGGGACGGGACCCTAACTGGCAACACGTACTTACCGATATAACTGATCTATAGGACCTGTATGTTGAGTGCAGTAAACTTCCAAATTTGTAACAATGTATGATGATTCAAGGATAAACTGATTAAATTTTGGTATCAAGAGGTCATGCCTGGTGTTGGCTTCATGGTTAGCGTGGTGGGCTTGGGATCCTAGGATCCTGAGTTCAAATCCCGCTCGGCTGTTGAATTGATACCAGGTTGGGTTGACTCTGCCTGTCATCCTTCCGAGGTCGGCAAAATGAGTGTCAGCTTGCTGATATCCTGTGTCGGAGTGGCGACCCGTGCAGGATTGTGCCCAATAGCCCAGGGAACTGCATAAGCAGCACTTATGCTCTGCACAGAGTAGTATGGTCCCAATGGATGGATGGATCAAGAGGTCATGCCGGGTAAAAAATGCGATACTTGGGAAAAGCTGAAGGGATTTAAATCAAACTTCATACAAGTATTATAATTATTATGTGATAATGTGGTGCGGAAGCACATCGGCCGACGTCTCGATGTCAGAGTGCCGTTCTAGTTATTACTATTATAATTATTTGAAAAGAGAAATGGTGCATGTCTCTTACAATCGCTAAGGTTTGTGGAAAAGGTGCATCATGGAGTATGGAAGGTTATTTTACTGAAAGTGTAGCAATAAGTGGAGATTGTAAATGTATCAGTGAAACGACTTTCAATGAGAGCTTAAAGAAAAGTGCATACATGTCGGCTTGGGGGAGCTGACACGAAATTAGCATCTTTGACGAATTGGAATGCGAACGTCCTGATTGGACCTCAAGCTGTGTTCAAACCATAACAATTAAGACTTTAAGGACAAATGCGTGGGATTTTTGTGTAATGTTAAACTTTTCAATTGAAGTAGCTTTTTGAGTCTGTAACAAACGACATTCGCATGATGAAAGGATGTACATTCATTTACTTTTTAACTCCAAATTCTGCCATCTTTCTGCCGGAGTTGTATAATGTGCACTTTGACAGGGTTGCATTGTCCACCGATCTCTCAAATGAATGATTATCTGCAGGACGTCGGCATGAAAGGGTGTCTAGAAATGGCAGGTTGCACGTACCTTGTCATCCTCTTCTGAGCCACAAAGCATTTTGCTTGGCAGCCTTGTAAATGGCAGGGCGCCTTGACTATTATTTGCATTGTTGCTTGGCAGCAGGGAGCTTTCATGTATCTTCTCGACTCGTGCCTGTCACCTCATGTGAGAGTTTGTGCTAAATTGCATGAGTGCGCTGCCAAATACGGTAAATAACTAGCTTAAACTCACCAACCAGAACAGCTGTCAGGATACACCGGTGTCTGTCTCAACCGATGTGGCAAGATTATTCAAATCTTGGTACCCGTGTCACCTGCTGTATTGCTCACCGGTTAAGTGGATTTTCAACCTGAAGCTCTCTAAGTAACCTGTGATAACGTCAAGTTTACAAAACAAACTTTGAAAAGTCTCATTATCAAAAACTTGCTCTTTATATGGCATGAAGGTTAATGTCACTTGTCTTCTGAAGTGTGCAAGATTGATGTTCTGTGTTTTTATTTTTAACTAAAAAACACCACGTATTGTTTTGCTGTGTAAGCTTTATGACATTATTTTATTATGGTTCAACACAACAATAAAATAGAGGTGGGGACGTTTTTATTTTTTTAAAATTAGATTGAGGTCGAGGCTTTTTAAAAATTTCGATGACAATAAAATACCGTGAAATTCGAAAGGAACGGGCATCAAGGAGTGTTGATACAAAAACAGGCAAAGGGAAAATGCACGCTCGTTGCACATGAGAGCACGATGAAATGGAAGACCAAGAAGGAACCTGAAGAAGTATAGGGCAAAGATGGAGTTGTCAGGAGGAACCTGGATATAAGATTCTGGTTTCAGCCACGACTGCACAACCCTCAAACCCATCCAGGCGCAGCCAAGTGAGACTTACAGAAAAAAATTCCTGCAAGAATTCACTTCTCCTTAGAGAGATAGATAATGAAAGGGAGGAATGAAGAGTAAAACAGATGAAAGAGAAGAAAAAGCAAGAATTAGAATGAATAAAGAGAATGGTGAAAAATATATATATTTGAAAGGAATAAAGATGTCGGGAAGAACCCGGACAGATAGATTTCAGAAGTTACTCCCCAGGCTCAAACGCAGCAGCATGTACAAGCTACCAGAGGTCCGTGCTTATCAGCATAAACATAATACAGCTGACATACAGGGTAGTTGCAGGCAGGTAAGCATGGGTGAATTTGGTATGTGAATGGAAATCTGTATTTTTGTAACTACCTAAATGGAGGTTTACGGTATTTTGATCGTCCGAAAAACGTGTCACGTTTGTGGGGAATTGGGGTGCTACTCCCATGTGCGGATTCGTTCCTTAACCCATTTCATCTGGATGGGGTGTACAGCCAACACATCATCACCGTGATTGTGCAAGTTGTTCCCACTGTAGTTTTTTATTTATTTATTTTTAATTAACAAGGTATTTTTGCAGAAGTTAGCTGGGTGTGCGAGCTTGCAAGCGCACTTACTGTGATCAGATATCAGCCAGACACGGGAACATCGGTCTGGAGGTAAATACCACCTGGCCACGAAAATAGCATTCATTGTAGGATTTTTCCCGTCGTCCCCGACTGTGGACTTCATGGAAAATACCAAAGTGCCGTCTTCACATTGCGTGAAGTGATTGCATCATTCTGCTGCATACAAATCCAAAACCTGACTGTCCGTTGGCCACAGTGATGTTTGTGACCATGTCGATATGATGCCGATAAATGTTAACAAGGTACTTCGATGCAAGATGAGGCCATTCAGCCATTCATGCCTGCGTTCTACCAACTCCTCATCCAATGATATAAAAGAAGGTAATTTTCTGTACGTGTGTGTGTACATCTGAAAATCATAGAATAAATAATATGGCTAGGCCAATCTCCAACAAATTTTGCTTTCGTGCTGGGGGTACCAAGGGTCAGGTCGTGGGTACAAAACAATTCCCCCTCACCTCCCACAGCGAGATCGAGGATACGACTTGCGATTTCCACACGTGCAGCACAATACAAGGAGAATGGTGCAACTGGTTTAACCATTGAACCCCTGCTGAAGGGAGCGGGTATTGACACCATATTTTGTTCCCAGAGGGTACAGGTATTACGAGTTGGTCAGCTCCATCGGTCCCGGGTTTTTTATTTTTATTTTTACATTTCATTTTCTTTCTGATCTTTATATACTTAACTGGTGGGCTCGTACCGGTTTATACCGGTATATCAGTATTTTTATCTATTTAATTAATTTATGCAGTTTCTAAAAAATACGTAATGGTCCATTACGTATTCATATATGATGTACATATTGACACAAGGTAATTTTAAAAAGTGTTCCCACATGGGGCTTTCCCCCCCCCCCCCCCCAGAATGAGAATGTTAATTTTACTTCATCTTCAAGGAACTCGCAGTCATGCTTATTCAGCCGTCCATTGGGCTACTGTAGAATATGAGGGTGCAACTTTGCCGAACACATACACCGTGCATTTGTGGGTTATCTTGGAGATGGCACCTTTCTTTTGAATAAAAATTGCACCCATATCTGAAGGAAGCGGTTCAGTTTGGCATTTTTAATATGAAATGGGCAAAGCCTATAAACGAACGGAACCCACTGGGATTGCCCTCGCGGACCCACTGGGATTGCCCTCGCGGACCCACTGGGATTGCCCTCGCGGACCCACTGGGATTACTCGTTTGTCTGTTGGACCAAATCTTCATTGTTCTTCAATCCTTGCACCACACCTGCCTCCTGTACTGCTTAAGCATTAGCTTGCCTTTCACCAAACCCAGAATGTGCTTGGGCCAGGACGGAGATTATACGTTCGTTATTATTCTTCCCCAATGATACCACCATTATGATTGTTAATATTATTTGTTCTAATTAATATATGGTTTGTTGCAATGTTATCGTTGTTTTTGTTTTTTATTTTGTAATTCGAATGCCATGCTCTGAAGGACCCATTAAGCTGCTCTATCCACCTTAACGTGGCATGCGTTTCAAACATGGGAATGCTTCCAGGTTCTTTGTAGTTAATTAGCTGAATCAACACAGGAGATCATGACTATCAGAATTCTCCAGAATAACTGCACACGCACGCACGCACACGCACGCACACGCACGCACACGCACGCACGCACACGCACGCACGCACACGCACGCACACGCACGCACACACACGCACACACACTCACACACACGCACACACACGCACACACACGCACACACACACGCACACGCTTCATCCATTTATAGTAGAAAGACGTTGTGATGGAGAGGTTCTTCTTCATTTTGACAGATGGAAGGAAATGGCCAAATATTGAAGCGGCTTCACCGCTTCAAAATTTGATGACACCTCAGCAAATATGTCTAATAGGATGTTTTCTTTCAAAGTTATTCAATAGGTTAGATGATGTCCTGGTTGTGAGGACATTAGAGTGACATCGTAAGGGTTGAGGATTCAAATCCAGCCTTGCAGATTTGGATTTTCAACTTATGGAAAATGATCAAGTCTCATGAGTGTTTATCATGTCTCCAACGGAATGTGAATTTAAAAAAAAAAAACTTAGCTGGCTTTGTCACCTTCATGGAGGGAGAGGGGGTGATGAGTGGGTTGAAGGTTATCATCCTGTCCTGCCTAATCTTTTCTACACAGGCACATATACTCATGTGGTTGACTTGCTGCTGTCAGAGCAACTTGGAATTGGCATTAAAATGCTGTCTATAAAAAGGCAGCATCACTAAAAATCTGCCAAACCCACTAAGTATCCCATTGCAAAATTATCTTTGTGAAGTCCTTTCATTCAGAGACGATAGTTAAGGTGATTGTTGTTAAGCAACCAAGTCAAGCCTTGTCTTTGTGAAGTCCTTTCATTCAGAGACGATTGTTAAGGTGATTGTTGTTAAGCAACCAAGTCAAGCCTTGTCTTTGTGAAGTCCTTTCAATCAGAGACGATAGTTAAGGTGATTGTTGTTTAGCGACCAAGTCAAGACTTGTCGTTGCTGTGGGATTCTGAATATTATATGCAGCTGTTAGTTTAATGTGGATCTTGAAAACTATTTTGTCGGTCTGTGATAACTGAATAACAATCTATTTATTGTTGAAAAAAAATATTTAAAGATAACTGAGATGTTTGTTTATTTACTCACTCATTTTTACTTCTGCCACCAAAGGTGGACGGAGGTTATGTTTTCACCCCTGTCTGTCTGTCTGTCTGTTTGTGTGCAGGATATCTCAAAAAGTTGTGGACAGATCTGGATGAAATTGTGTGGGCAAGTTGGGTGTGTGACAAGGACAAACTGATTAGATTTTGGTGAAGATTGGATCCGGATCCGAGAATTGTTTAATTACCTCTGCCACCGAAGGTGAAGGAGGTTATGTATTCACCCCTTTGTCTGATTGTCTGTGTGTGTACAGGATATCTCAAAAAGTTTTGGACGGATCCGGATGAAATTTTGTGGACAGGTTGGGTGTGTGACAAAAACGAACTGATTAGATTTTGGTGAAGATCCGGATCCAGATCCGACTCCAAGAATTTTTAAGTGATTCTTCACCATTGAGAGATGGGGCCAAAAATGATATAAAGCACGATATCTCATAAAGTTGTGGACAGATGTTTATTCGGATACACCTTGTTTATTCGGATGAAACTTGGTGAACACGTTGGGTGTGTGACCACGACAAATTGTTTCAATTTTGGTGAAGATCCGAATCCGACTTCTATAATTTTTAAAGTGGTCCTTCACCATTGAGAGATGGAGCTCAAAAACAATATACTGTATAGCATGATATTTCAAAAATGTATTGGGCCCGATATGTTCTCGTGGATCAGGCATTACGGGGCGGAGGTATGTGCTCTACCGAGTGCCCTTCGAGTTTGATCCATAAATACTCTGCTTCCTGTGAACACTTCCATGTTGTATCGTACCCTAAGTTCTCCACAAATTTACCATGCTTTTTAACCCCATTTTGGTGGTAACAATGGAGTCATGGATGAGCCAGCTCATTCCCAACACAGTTGGAAACTTCAGCAGAAAGGAGATATCTTTAGAATTGAAATCAAACGCCTATTTGAAAGGCCTCTGCATCGTTGATTTTTAGGAATAGTGTCAGGTTTACGTCCTTCAATGGGACCCTTTGAGCATAGCTTGAGTTCGTGTGCAGTTACAGAGCAAGCTTTTTTCCCCTCCTCATGGCTGTAAGTTTATATCTCTTCCAATCTTGGGCATGGTCGTTTTACAAGGCAATACTGTGGAAACCCCAACATTTGCGGACCCCATGGATTTGCAGTTTATAAAATGTGACCTGCTTCTACATTTGCATATTCAGGTTTTTTTTTTTTAACACTTTAGGACTGGTCTCCTCTATCCACTGCCACTGATATTAATTCAGCCTGTGAATTCTTCCACAGAAACCTGCTCTCTCAGGCACAGATTAATCCCACCTCATCTTCAATTATCCTACCCATCCTCCCACTGTTGGTACTCTGAATCCTGTGGTGATGCTGTTGCTTTAAAACAACTTGCATTCTCCTCCTGGAAGGCAAATCCGATTGAAGGCAACGTCGGATCATTGCACAAAGCTCGCAACAAGTGTGTGTCTACACTCAGGAGAGCCAGAAAACAACAACAACAATAACAACATAACGATCCCCTTTTCCTTATTGAAACAATGACCTGACATTCATGGATTCGACATTCTCGGCATTTTCCAGGAACGTATCCCCCGCAAATTTTGAGGTCTTGCAGTATTTACAATAACCTTTAAACCTTTATTACCTTTCTATTGAAGGATATACAGTGCTTGAACACTGTCTGGGGTATCGCATTCTATGAACCCTCTAGTTTTGAGTAAGTTATGCACACTACTTTGTCATAAAAGTACTTGCACCTGCAAGAAACGATTATAACCCTGGGTGGCAATGTAGATTGTGAAAATTAGGATTTTATTAATTCTCAAATTGATTGCAAACAGCATTTAAATTCTCCGTTATTATCGTGAGAAAAATACATTTGTCATGTGCAGTCTTCATTCGCTAGCTCCCCGTTGGTGAAGTTATTTTGGATAACCTGATCAATAATTGGTTCATGAAAAAATATTTTCACGAAAAATATAAGTGACCACTATATTCGTTATTGTTGTGTGTCTGTCTGCCTGTCCCGAGCATAGCTCCGTGGGTTTTGATCCGATCCTGATGAAATTTTGGTGGGAGGTTTATATCATGATCTAGTTGTGTTTTCCTGAAAACGGGCGTGGTGCCCACATTATGGGTGGAGCCACGCCCAAAAAACATGTGTTTTTAGGGGGTAGCCAATTTCAATTTGCATCTTATCCTCGGGGTTTTGTCGAATCTGGCAGGGGTTGCGGTATTTGGTTAGCCCAATGGCACCTGCATAGCCCCACGGAGCTCGATTTTTCATTTTCGTCCCAAGGTCAAGGTCATGAACTTGGAAAATTTTGACAAAAATCAGACGACCGCCCAAACTTTGAGAGCTCGGATGACAATATTTTTTTATGCATAATCTTGAGGTCATTCCTCACCTAAAGTCTTGAAACCATTTTGCTCTATCTCGAACACCTTGCCCGTGGCGCCCCCTTCAAGTTTGTTTTTTACGCTGATTTCATCAAAGTATGGATAATCCGAGGAGTGTGAAATGCCATATAGCCTATATGATATTATATTGTTCCTGGAATGTTCCAGAGGAAGTTTTGCACCAAAGGTCATAATCCTTGACTTTTGACCTTTAAAGTTCACAAGGGTCAAATTTTCAAAGTTGTGGGAATCGAACCGGGTTTTCGACCTTCTTCGACGAACTAACTCCAATAAGCTATAGCACGTATCCTGTTTCCTTATTGTAATGTCCACAACATTGTTTTGTGACCTTTAAAGGTTATGCAAAGGTCAAATTTTGAAAGTGTTGAACGAAACCGGGTTTTCGACATTTTGCAGCGAATAACCCGTCACTCGTACCACATCATGTTGATCATTTTTATAACTTGATCAAACATTATCACATTGTCTCATCCTTGACTTCTGAAACAATCTACATTGTCAAATACCGCTCGTGAACCATCGTCTTTAGACTTGTACGATATTATAATTGCTACAATACACCCTCTGGTGGATTGGGGTGAGTAGGGGTGTGTGCTTGGGGATCAGGGAAGTGTACGGCCACTCGTGAACGTTTCCGTAGTTGTGAATACCCTGGCCAAATTTTTCTTCTTACCGTAGGGTGCTGCTGATGCATCCCACAGATGGGTTTGGAATTTGTTGAGGGTATTGGTGTACAATGCCCAGGTCTTTCGAAAGGTATATAATGGGATCTTTAACTTGCGTAAGCAAATTCGAGTAAATTTGGCAGCCATATTCACATAACCATCTTACGAACAGCGTACTGATTTATTCAGCCTCCTCTCACACCGAATTACCTGATTATGGCATTGAGCAATTTAAACTTGAGAGATTCTTCTGTAATCACATGACTGTAGATTATGATTTTACTGACAATGTAACTTAGAATCCAGAAATATTGATAATAATATAATTGTCGACATTGAACAAGCTAAGTGATGCTTTAGCAAAGAGACACTATCAAAGGAACTTTTCTCAAATACAAGGAAACCATCAAAGGTGAAATACTGCATTTATTCTCATACTTTTTTTGCAAAACTGTCCTCACTCCTATGCCCTCTTTCCCTGCCCTAAAGCACGCGAGATGAAAATGACCAATTTTTGGAAGATTAACTATTTTGCTAATATCGTTCTCATCTTTCGTTTGATTAACAATCTCAAATCGAAAGTCACATTGGAGTTTTGCCCTCCTCTACTTTTCATTAATTATTACAGAATGGCTTCTGATGAAATGATTGGGCATATTGGATCCAGGAGCCTCAGTTCACCTATTGTCCTGTTGTGCCTGCCAGACATCTGTTCTTTTGTTTCTCAGGTTTTCTGCTGCAAGGTATCCTATTCAAGTGTATCCTGACCTTTTGCTAATGAATTAATTTAAGATTAAGAGCATTTATAATTTATAATTTGAGTTGGCCTGTTTTGCATTACCATTTAAGCATACAGCACATGATGTTTGGGATCCCAGGTTCAAATCCCACCTACTCCGATTTGTCGATTGCCTACTACGAGCAAGTTGCTTGTGCCTGCACAGAATTCTAAACAGAGTAGGGATCCATCCATCCATCCATCCATCCATTGGGACCATACTCTGTACAGAGCATCCATCCATTGGGACCATACTCTGTAAAGAGCATCCATTGGGACCATACCCTGTACAGAGCATCCATTCATCCATCCATCCATTGGGACCACCCCCTGTCCAGAGCATACATCCACCCATCCATCCATTGGGACCATACGCTATACAGAGCATCGGTGCTGCCAAAGCAGTCTCCTGGGCTATTGGGCACAATCTTGGACGGGTTGCCACTCTGACACAGGATACTCGAATGGCTCGATCATCCAGCAAGCTGGTACTCATTTTTGCCGACCTTGGAAGGATGACGGGTTGAGTCAACCCCACCTGGTAGTAATTCAATGGTCGAGCAGGACTTGAACTCTGGACCATAAGATCCCAAGCCCACCACCCTAACCATGAAGCCAACACCAGGCATGGTAGGGATGGAGAAAGCAAAAATGCAAATTGCATCTTCTGTCACTGAGCTGGCAAGCTGGGAGTAACAATTCACATTTATTGCAACATCTGCTAGAACTTAGATGTTCTAATGGTGGCGAGGTGCTCCATTTGAAATGGTTTTTTTTTTCCGATTATATATATATATATATATATATATATATATATATATATATATATATATATATATATATATATATATATATATATATATATATATATATATATATATTACACACACACACACACACGGTGAGTCAAAAGTAGCGCCCGATTTCTGTTCGGTTGTCAGATTCTTTCTGGGAAGTGATGTTGTTAATAATTGTCTTGCAGGTTATTAATTTTCGTAATTCATTTATTTTCGATTTTGTTTTGCAGGTTATTGCTGCGAGTTTGGAAAGTTATTGAATTTGTACCAAATTGATCTTAATGGCACAATTAACAGACACAATTGTGTCTACTGAAGGAGGTAAATTTACCTGGAGTGACAGTTTGGGCAGCCATATCTCCATTAGGGATAATTGGACCCTTTTTCTTTGAGGGATCTGTCGCTGCAGAAATTTACCTGGATATGCTGCAAACCTTATTTTGGCCCATGGTACAAGATCAGGACTTATTTCCAGCATGATGGAGCTCCACCTCATTATGGACGTTATGTTCGTCAGTGGCTTGATGAAAACTTTCCCAGAAAGTGGATCGGCCGCCGCGGTCCGATCGAGTGGCCGGCACACTCCCCAGACCTTACACCTCCAGATTTCTTTCTTTGGGAGTTCATGAAAGACCTTGTTTATCGTGAAAAGCCTTGTACCATTCAGGAATTGAAGGCTCAAATCACTGTAAAGTTTGAGGAAATTGATATCAAACTCTGCAGATGTGTGTGCCGCTCTATGCCTGCTCGGCTGCAATTGTGCATCGATCACGAGGGAGGGCACTTTGAAAATTGCAACTAAAATGGCTTGGTACAGTTCCGTAATAATTTTTTCTTCAATAAATGGTTAGATAAACATGTCATTCATTTCTTTATACCTTCTTGTACACTGTAATACAAATGGCAAACAAACAATCAACTGACAGAAATTGGGCACTACTTCTGACTCACCCTGTATATATCTTATTGTTGCGGGCTGGGAACCAGTGGCGAGAATGGCCACTAGGTGGGGGAAATTACGTCGCCTCCCACTGGACTCCCAGAATTGTAGGCCGTCGCTCCGGATAAATCCATGAGGCGGAGGGTTGCAGAACCGACCGTGGTCACCAATATCTCAACTGCGTAACGTAGGGTCTTTTTGTCTGGAACCAATTTACCCAATTAACTACGTGATTTCAACTACCGGGGAACCACGCCCTCGGCACGCCTTGCTCGAACCGGTTCATTCTACTGCTGCGGTAGAGTTACAACTACCAACTCCGGTTCGGGTGCAGTCGAGCGGAAACAGCCAAAGCCGTGCCAGCAAGGATGAACGGGTTATCGGGTATAAAACCCTGGCTAAAACTCAGATCCGAACCATGCTGGACCAATGAAGGAAAGGACGGAAACGAACTGAGAACATTTCTACAATTTCTTATTTACAAATAATTTACAAGAGCAAAAGGACACAGGGCAGACTTGCATGGGGATACAAGGCAGGAATTTACAATGATGGAAAACACTAACAGTTCTACTTATAAGACGGGCCCACACACTCAGACGCACATCCGCGCAGCCAGATCCGCGCAGCCAGACGGAGAGACGAGCTGGGGGTCGCAGTTCACATGGGTACCTGCATGTTGAAGGGAGGGGGTGTTCCACGGTGTGGCACCTGCCAATAGTCGTGCAGCACGGTCACACGCGTGGGGCTCGTGCCCGCGGTGGAAGTCGAGTAGTTGGAGTCCCGGGTCACGGACAAGACCTAGCAAAACTCCAACGAACACCCCATGCAGAGCTGCAACGAATCCTCCAACGAATGCTCCAAATAATTCCAGAGCTGACTTTCCCCACACAGAACTCTCTTCTGAGTGCGGCGTTGCAATTTATCGATTGATCTCCATGGGGAAGAGCCTTGGTGAGGCCGACATCACCGTCCGCTCTGATTGGACAGGACCTTCGTGGTGTCTGCCCTTTCTGGGTGTGATTTCGGCCAGACCAGGAAAGCCCACCCACTCCACGCGTGTTTGCAGAAGGTGGATGGTGATGCAGCCAAGATTGAATTACTGCAAGATGATTTTGCCCCGGCCAGCGGGCCTTCGGATACAGCAGTGGACAGTGGATCGTGATGGGGGATGGGATGGTTGTTGGATGTAAAGATTTAATAACCTACCTCAAAGAACATCGCAACGCACATCTTTGATTCTCCCACGAGACAAAAGGAAGAGACCCGTCTTCACATGTACTTAATGGAACAACTGACTTTTGGGACATTTGTATGTTTGAATGCATATGGTTTCCAGATCGTAACAACATATATATATATATATATATATATATATATATATATATATATATATATATATATAGATATAGATATAGATATAGATATAGATATAGATATAGATATAGATATAGATATAGATATAGATATAGATATAGATATAGATATAGATATAGATATAGATATAGATATAGATATAGATATAGATATAGATATATATATATATATATATATATATATATATATATAGTCATGTGCCGCATAACGACGTTTCGGGCAACGACTAATCGCATATACGACAGATCTGCCAGCTCCATTATTATGGAAATCGGCTTTCAAACTGAAGCAATATTTCCACGTTTACCTTCGAGCAAGTAAATTACCTTTGAATTGAAGAATTCCACGAATAAATCGTTGTTACAGTCAATTAAAACACAATTTCATTTTTGGTAAAGCTTTTTATGTTGTTAAAACAATCACACTGTTCTGAAAATATATATCACAATTGAGAGATGCTCGTTTCTTCATTTATAAATTATAACATCGATGCAATGATTACGTATTTATAAAATCCAAACGCTATTTATTCACCTTTCTATAATCGATGTGAGAGGAGATTGTAAGCTGCTGCTAACAACACCGATGGCCGTCATGAACAGCACAAAGGTAAAACTAGCGTGTCTTCCGTCTCTTGGATGTGTTACAATTTCCGACAGTATTCAGTACAGTAACATGCTGTACAGGTTTGTATCCGAGGAGCAATAGGCTACACTATATAGCCGAGGTGTCTAGGTTTGTGTAAGTAAGATGTTCGAAAACGAAAACGGAAAAAAAATATATATGATCGCACAACGACTACGTCGGTTAACGACGCATTTCTCAGAACGCAACCCTGTCGTTAAGTGGCGTGTGTGTGTGTGTGTGTGTGTGTGTGTGTGTGTGTGTGTATGTGTGTGTATGTGTGTGTGTGTGTGTGTGTGTGTGTGTGTGTGTGTGTGTGTGTGTGTGTGTGTGTGTGTGTATGTATATATATATATATATATATATATATATATATATATATATATATATATATATATATGTATGTATGTATATATATATATATATATATATATATATATATATATATATATATATATATATATATATATATATATTGGGTTGCCGAAATAGGTGACCCTTATTGTCAGTAATTCTGTTTGTTTGGATGTTTGTTCGTTTGTCATCAGCATAATTGGTGGTAAACGTCAGCCGATTTTGACCAAACGCGGGTGGTAGGTACATCTTATGGCCTAGTGCTTTGGAAATTGTGATTGTTGCTAGGGACGCTTTGGTTTCCCAGCAACAACCGAAAAACCTTCAAAATCGGGACCGTTCACGCGAAATCAATTCTGAAAGCCATTATCCCACGTTGGGCTATGAAATTTGGCACGAATGATCTACGGGTGATGCTCTATCAAATATATTCCGGTTTTTGTGATATATGGGATACTTTACCCGCAACACCCCCTACAATTAGGGTATGCGCGAAAATTGGCGAAAATTGAAGGCCCCCTAGCGACCAGGTGAGTGCATCGATACGAATGAAACTTTGCAAGATCATGGTACTCAATGAGTACTACAACTTTGCCTCAGGACATATTTACCGATTTCGCTTTGGTCAGGGGTCAAAGGTCAATTAGTGCAAAAATCGATAATATGCGAGAGCTGGAGGTGCCTTCGCGCCAAATGCTACTCCTAGGGTTATGGTCGGATGGTCATAAAAATTCACACGAATCGTCTGAAATACATTGTGCACAAACAATCGAGCCAGATTTTCGATTTAGATCTTTGTTCACCCACAGCACCCCGTTGGAACTTTGGGGATTTCCGATTTCAAACTGCATTTTCGGTACTTTGCAGAGCGAAACGGCACATCCTGTGGCTAGAAATCCTTTCATATTGTTGCAAATTCGCGCCCGCCGGCGTGCGATCGGCCACGTAACTCGAATCGCGGCACGTCGCCCACCGGACAGACAATTCTGTCGTGACCCTCTCGGAACAACGCCGGGAGCTAGTCACGGGTGGGTCTTTCGACCTCACCACAATTGTGCCAATCGGCAACCCGCGTAGGATAGGGTTGTTCACCAAACTCGACCTACCTAAGTACCTACGCGGATGGTTAATCGGGCGATCGTACCTCGCCGCAGGTCGACTTCGGACACGAACCGCTTAAGCGGTTCGTTCCGTACTGCAGAGATAACCGAGCGGAGTTATCGTCGACTTCGACGGTCCAGATTAGTTACTGGGAACTTACACCCACTACCAATCACTTACGCGATGCAGGATGGAGAGTCAATAAAAAGAAAGGAGACGAAGCAGAGCGGGAACAGTTCAACAAGCAAGCATTTTATGCACACGCACACGCACACGCACACGCACACGCACACGCACACGCCCGTATATTCAGTCACAGTAATAATAATGCAACAAAAGCAAATGCAGAGTTAAAACCGAATAAAAGCAAGGGTTTATTTACATGCACGGCAACACTTACACAGTTCTACTGTACGGACGGCGCCACCACAAGCATTTACACAAAAAGCAAAGGACAAAGAAAAGAAGTCGCGACTTCCCTTTTCGTGGCTGGTGAGTCCCTCTCCCACGACCGTCAGCGTGGTTGCGCCTGGCCCCGACCTCTCTCGCGGCCGGCGAACCCTCTCCGGCACTCCTCGTCCGGACGCGCAGGTCCACCTCACAACCGGCGCTGCCGCATCTCCCGTCCGTGCCTCCGTTGACAGGCCGCTCGCCAAGCCGCGAGCGCAGGACCTCTTCCCCCGACAAGACAAGCAGCACCAAGAAGAAAACGACGTCCAGCCCAGAAGCTCAAACAACCTGAAGAACACAGGAACTCTCGAAGACAAAGAGACAGGAAGCCTCGAAAAACCTACTCAACTACTCAAGGTCCGTGCTGTCCGCCTTTTGTAGCGCGTGGCTCTGCCCTTCGCTCCGCCCCGTTTTCGGCCCCACCTCCCTTCGAGCTTCTTGGCGAAACCTCTCGAAGGGGGGCGTGCCCGCTCGCTCTCCCTCCACCCCGCCCCGTGCGGGGGCCGGGGGAGTCAGTTTTGGCTCGGGGCCAGGGAATTATTCCCCCCAAAAGAGGCCCCCACCTTTTCTCACCTTTGACCCCCGGCTCGGAACGCACTTCCACCACACCGAGCGCGGAGAATTTAGACGGGAGAAACAGGCGGGAAAAACCCCCGAGCATCGTTGGTGGTTTTTGTTCTTCTGCTGGTGGCCCGTACGGGGATTATTGAATGGCGAGTGGCGAT
>NC_140976.1:28493000-28508000 GCF_056783735.1 Eptatretus burgeri | reverse complement strand
GACACAGACAGAGAGAGGGGGACACAGACAGAGAGAGGGGGACACAGACAGAGAGAGGGGGACACAGACAGAGAGAGGGGGACACAGACAGAGAGAGGGGACACAGACAGAGAGAGGGGGACACAGACAGAGAGAGGGGGACACAGACAGAGAGAGGGGGACACAGACAGAGAGAGGGGGACACAGACAGAGAGAGGGGGACACAGACAGAGAGAGGGGGACACAGACAGAGAGAGGGGACACAGACAGAGAGAGGGGGACACAGACAGAGAGAGGGGGACACAGACAGAGAGAGGGGGACACAGACAGAGAGAGGGGGACACAGACAGAGAGAGGGGGACACAGACAGAGAGAGGGGGACACAGACAGAGAGAGGGGACACAGACAGAGAGAGGGGGACACAGACAGAGAGAGGGGGACACAGACAGAGAGAGGGGGACACAGACAGAGAGAGGGGGACACAGACAGAGAGAGGGGGACACAGACAGAGAGAGGGGGACACAGACAGAGAGAGGGGGACACAGAGAGAGAGAGGGGGACACAGACAGAGAGAGGGGGACACAGACAGAGAGAGGGGGACACAGACAGAGAGAGGGGGACACAGACAGAGAGAGGGGGACACAGACAGAGAGAGGGGGACACAGACAGAGAGAGGGGGACACAGACAGAGAGAGGGGGACACAGACAGAGAGAGGGGGGCAGAGAGAGAGAGAGGGGGACACAGACAGAGAGAGGGGACACAGACAGAGAGAGGGGGACACAGGCAGAGAGAGGGGGACACAGACAGAGAGAGGGGGACACAGACAGAGAGAGGGGGACACAGACAGAGAGAGGGGGACACAGACAGAGAGAGGGGGACACAGACAGAGAGAGGGGGACACAGACAGAGAGAGGGGGACACAGACAGAGAGAGGGGGACACAGACAGAGAGAGGGGGACACAGACAGAGAGAGGGGGACACAGACAGAGAGAGGGGGACACAGACAGAGAGAGGGGGACACAGACAGAGAGAGGGGGACACAGACAGAGAGAGGGGGACACAGACAGAGAGAGGGGGACACAGACAGAGAGAGGGGGACACAGACAGACAGAGGGGGACACAGACAGACAGAGGGGGACACAGACAGACAGAGGGGGACACAGACAGACAGAGGGGGACACAGACAGACAGAGGGGGACACAGACAGACAGAGGGGGACACAGACAGACAGAGGGGGACACAGACAGACAGAGGGGGACACAGACAGACAGAGGGGGACACAGACAGACAGAGGGGGACACAGACAGACAGAGAGGGGACACAGACAGACAGAGGGGGACACAGACAGACAGAGGGGACACAGACAGACAGAGGGGGACACAGACAGACAGAGAGAGGGGGACACAGACAGACAGAGAGAGGGGGAGACAGACAGACAGAGAGAGGGGGACACAGACAGACAGAGAGAGGGGGGCACAGAGAGACAGAGGGGACACAGACAGACAGAGGGGGACACAGACAGACAGAGGGGGACACAGACAGACAGAGGGGACACAGACAGACAGAGGGGGACACAGACAGACAGAGGGGGACACAGACAGACAGAGGGGGACACAGACAGACAGAGGGGGACACAGAGAGACAGAGGGGGACACAGACAGACAGAGGGGGAGACAGACAGAGAGAGGTGGGCACAGACACACAGAGAGGGGGACACAGACAGACAGAGGGGGACACAGACAGACAGAGAGGGACACAGACAGACAGAGGGGGACACAGACAGACAGAGGGGGACACAGACAGACAGAGGGGGACACAGACAGACAGAGGGGACACAGACAGACAGAGGGGGACACGGACAGGCAGAGGGGGACACAGACAGACAGAGGGGGACACAGACAGACAGAGGGGGACACAGACAGACAGAGGGGGACACAGACAGACAGAGGGGGACACAGACAGACAGAGGGGGACACAGACAGACAGAGGGGGACACAGACAGACAGAGGGGACACAGACAGACAGAGGGGGACACAGACAGACAGAGGGGGACACAGACAGACAGAGGGGGACACAGACAGACAGAGGGGGACACAGACAGACAGAGGGGGACACAGACAGACAGAGGGGACACAGACAGACAGAGGGGACACAGACAGACAGAGGGGACACAGACAGACAGAGGGGGACACAGACAGAGGGGGGACACAGACAGAGGGGGACACAGACAGAGGGGGACACAGACAGAGGGGACACAGACAGAGGGGGACACAGACAGAGGGGGACACAGACAGAGGGGGACACAGACAGAGGGGGACACAGACAGAGGGGGACACAGACAGAGGGGGACACAGACAGAGGGGGACACAGACAGAGGGGGACACAGACAGAGGGGGACACAGACAGAGGGGGACACAGACAGAGGGGGACACAGACAGAGGGGGACACAGACAGAGGGGGACACATACAGACAACCAAGGACAGACTTGGGTTCTTGAAATTCAATTTGCTTGGTGAAAAATAAAATCCTCAATTATTTTTTTCATTTGGTTTGTTGGAGCTTTAGGCCATTAATCAAAAAAGCTAAATGATATTTTAAAATTAGTACACATGAGGAATAATTATATATTGCTACATGTATAACATGAACAGTCGACAAATAAACCAAACAAAACTTGAGTGACTTCACTCAAACCTGGTGGTGGTGGTGGGTCACCTCGCAACACGGACATGAAGAATAGAAAAGAGAAAATGAGTTATGTTAATGAGAATAGAAAAGTTAATGAGAAAATAACTAACAAGTTAGGAAAAGAAGAAGAAATGGGGGAAAGGATAATTCAAAGGTAATAAGTTAATCATATGCTCCAAAAAGTACAGAATGAACCAGGTAGTTTCACCACAACTTCCCAAATCTTTATTCCAGCAGCAAGTGTTGTGACAGTATTACAAAGATAAATTTACATTAAGCAGTCCTGAGAAGGGAAGTCCTCATCACTTGAACTGAAAAGAAATGACGTACTTTTAAAACTCAAGTTTAACCATTGCCAAACACCGTGTGATAACGGAATGTGCTGTGTAACAGCAAAGCGTGGAGTGGGTTATGGAATTTAATTTTTTAACTTTTGGGAAATTATAAAGATCAATGCCTTAATGGAAAAAACAAAAACACAATATACTCAAAAAGAAAGAAAGAAAAAAGAAAAAGGATTAGCTGAAGCCAGAAAGAAAAAAAAGAAAAAAAAAAAGAATGACAGTAGCAAGAAATACATTATGATAATAGGGCCTCTCAATTTCTGTACAACAGGTCAGTTACACTATTGTTCAGCCATATCACAGTATCAAATATGATAACACGATCATTAAGGCTACACATGTTTGTCAATATAGCTTGGGATAAAAGCCCCATATCGCACAGTGACCAGAGAAGCAGCTAAAATAAACCACATCCTAATCACCATCTCCATCAACGAGTCATCATCGCACAGGGAAGTTAAGTTATAATAGTCACGGAGCTTCATTCAAGTCTGCAGGACGCTACAGTGATATGTCGGTACAAGCTAGAGTGCAAACGACCTCTACATTCACAGCAGGCAGTGAAACTAGGCCACAGGTACTGGCGCTGGGCCACAAATCCTATCTACAACAGCTTGGCCTGCAAGGCTCTGGGGTGGGGTGCAACCCACTTGGAAGGATCGGCGGGCACGCATGTGCGCGTGCCCACACGCGCACACATACACCCACGCGCACGCACACACACACACACACACACACACACACACACACACACACACACACACACACACACACACACACACACACACACACACGCACACACACACACACACACACACACACACACACACACACACACACACACACACACACACACACACACACACATACACCCACGCGCACACACACACACACACACACACACACACACACACACACACACACACACACACACACCAAAGTTACTTCTCGCTATGCCAAGGCCATCCCACACAAAAACGGCTTTGTTTCTAAACCATGTTCCTGTAATCGTTGGAAAAATCTTCCCTGCTGTACCTTACTTGCAGGGAAGGCATGCGTATGGTGCGGCTGGTGCAGAGCCCTCGGCACAAGCTCTTTGGAACGGCAGGACACAATGGATTTGACAAGGAGGCGTGATAAGGGAGTAGAATGAAGGTGAAAAGAGAATTTTTGTGCAGGATGAGAAAATTAACAACATGGAGGAAACAAATATAAACGAAACAAGTACAAGTGAGTAATAAAAGCAATCAAATAGGATGGAGGGAACAAGACACACTACGTGTCTGTTTTGATACCGCGCTATGCTTTTATCATGCACCCAGGTATCAACGCTTCCCCTGCACCCATGCACCATGGCCAGTCAGAGTGTGAGGGAGGAAGGCAAGGGAGCTGAGTGGATGCTGGCTATCTGGGATTGTGATCTGTCTTGCACCACCTAATGGGACTTCTCCTGGCAGTATCCCTGCAGGGCTACCACCATCACCCATAAAGACAGGCAGCTGTAGCAGGGTTGCTGGACACCCGGTATTGTGGCCAGCCACTTGTGCAGCAGTGCTGGATGCACTGGCAAGTCCGAGACCTGGATGATAAGCAACAACTGGCTCTGGTGCAAAGAGTCCCGCCAAATCTGGGCCACATCCAACCGTAGCATGAGAGTCGGATGGCAAAGGTCGTGAAACAAGCTGCAAGTGAGCTTGAGAGAAATGTGGGGGAATTGTTGCATGCGAGAGGCCTTGCTGTGATTGGGGATATGGTCGAGTGGCTGCCGGCATAGTTTTGCTGGCCGGTGGTGGGAATGTAAAGCTCACTCGTGATTGGACATCAGGAACAGGAGGTGCCAGTGCAGGGGCAAGGGGTGCAATATGTGCATGACATGGTTCTAAGCCTTGGGCTTTGGCCCCACCTGTACCAGAAGTACCAGCATGAAATGTTGGAATTGTAGATGAGGTGAAACAAGTAGGAAGAGAAAGACGGTGCTGGAGTGCCACACCGGGCGTAAGAAGCACCATGCCAGGTGTATGGGACAGGCCAAAATTTGCCGGTGACTTGGAATGCAAAACCTGAGTCTGTGAAGTGGCCATGCCACAGTCTGGAGGCGTGCTACATGACAGGCCTGGCCCAGGTACACCAGCTGTTCCTGCTGCTATTGATGCTGTATCACCAATGCCAATGGCATTCCCATTTCCCACCCAAGGAGGTGCAAAGTGTGTGCCGGAAAATCCAACGTTGGCCGTGACAGTCCCGACCTCAGTCGAGAATGAAAGCAATCGCTCCATGATGGATTGATCCGATTGCTCACTGGAGCAGCAAACACCACTTTGTTTACTCCCATCTACTGTGCTGGCTCGCACAACCCGGGCACCTGCTCTACCCTTACCCCGTCCATCAATGTGACACACTGCTGTAGATCCACGTCGCGAGGCTTGGGCCAGACACTGCGCCCGGATTTGGCTCACCACAGCCTGCAGAGAGGGCATGCTTGCGTAAAAAGGGTGTGGTGCTGCACGTGGCAGACGTGCCACCGTCACATTTGGTGGCAAAAATAACGGCTCACTTCCCGTCACAGCGGTGCCATATACAGTTTGTGCTGCTTGTGAAGGAGCATATGCAATATTCCGTGGCTGCGATGGAGGTGGAACCTCAGTGGGATTGCTTAAATCACGTTTACCCACAGTTACAGTTTCTCCCCTTCTTGGCTGCGGTGCAGGCTGTGTCCCACAAGGGGTATAAGATATGGTGCAACGATGACGAGAACTCGACAAAAATTGTGGAGTTCCTGCATAAGAGACCAGTGATGTTGGAACAGTGTTGCCTTGGGCACACGTAACCACAGGGCTGTCCATAACCTTTCTTCCTGCTTCGGTTTTGTCTGTGCTTGCTGTGTTCACTTTGTACTGGCCACCTTTAATACCCTGTGCCACATGAAGTATCTGAACTGGGCACTCAACAGCTCCATTTACCAACCCATTAATTTGTGTCTTGCCAAGAGCATTTGGGATGCTGCTGGTCACTTGACCTCCTACTGGCTCTCCACCACGCAGTCCATTAGTGAAGCCAGGTCGTACTTGATTGACTGCATCATGCGGATTCCCTGCAATGTTTGTTCCACGCCGCCCTCCCACCACTTTGAGATTCCCCAATGTTGGGCCTCCAGCAACAATTGCCAGCAGACCCTGGTAGCGAGAGGTGGGTTGTGGATAGGGACTATAGCGTTGTGATGAAGATGGCACTTCCAGGCCATTGATCCGACGGCGAGATACTTTTCGCTGAGGAACCTTCACGTTACCAGAGAATATCTTGACAGTAAGAGGGGTGTCCGCCACTTTGCGTGCGTACGCATCCAGCTCGGCAGAACTTGGAAGGTGGGGCGAGCCCATTTCCACTGCTGCTTCACCTAGGATGACAAGCATTGCACACAGTGACTTTGAAAGGTCCTCTTTAGAAAGAGATGAGCATTACAAACTTTAAATTTAGCCAATCGTTTGTGTTATAAAAACTTGTTTTCAAGTTCCACATGAATAAAAGCCACATTTTTGCCTTCTTGCAGTTTGTGACATCGATTTAAAGTCTGAAAGTACAAAGGGAAATCATTTGTAGCCTTGTTTAACGATAGGAAACAGACATTCTGTGGAAAATAATCGCACATGAAAAATATCTTATGAGGAGGTGGAATACACTTAATCTGTAAACATGATTAAAAGGAAAAAGAGTAAGCTGTGCTTCCTTCAGTCTCCTCCAAAAAAAACCCAACAAAAAAGATCAAGTAAGTTAAATAAAATGACTGGTCCCAGGAGTCTTGAAACCTACTTCCCAGATAGGACAATCACCTTTTCTGGGAGGAGGCCAACTGGTAGGAAAGCTTCCTGACTGCATGTAAAACGTTATTGCGATGTTTAGAAAGGCACAATAAAAAGATAGCCTCATACCTTTAAAAGGTACATCTTCAAAGATCTTGTGCGAAAATGATGGAAATGGCCAAAGCCCTGTTTAAGTAAAATAGTTGGAATTAATCGCAGAGTAGAACAAAGGATTTGGTGCCATAATGGTTTATTAGAGCATCCACTCTGAGTCTGGGAGGTCAGTGGTTTGAACCCTGGGCAAGTCATACCAAAGACTTAAAACAGTATAGGGCATGGACAAAGAGGGGCTGGCAGGATGATATTCTACAGGGATACGTACACACCTCCAAGCTGTCGAGCCTGGGTTTGAATCCTGACACAGCTATAAACTGTCACCGTGGTGCTTCACAGGCAGGGTGAGACGTGTGTGCTGTCCCACGAATTGAAGTTAAACTGGGTGTCCCGTCTGTCAACACGAGTTTGTGGACATTAAACATCCCATTGTGTCCTTCATGAAGAGTAGGCGCAGCTATTGCTGGCATCTTGAACAAATTACAAATTCCTGCCCTAATGTACAGGGGACAGACAAATCATCCCTTACAAAAAAACGTTGGTGCATTACAGCTATATCCTGCATATGCTGACTCAAGAGAAAAAACTGCGAAAGTAAAAAAAAACATTAGGAAATCTTGCTTCAAGAAAGACAGAGAAGGTTTACTCAGTGGTTTTGAAAAATACATACAGGATATTGGGTAAGCGGCTGAAAGTAAAGGGTCGTGAGGTCATGTTTTCAGGGATTCTCCCAAGATTAGGAAACTTACATATAGTGGGGCAACTTAGCTAAATATAGCATAACAATTGTGCATTTTGTGAGGAAAGCACCAAATTTGGCACACAAGTAGCCTATCGTATTATGAACAGATTTGGATATTGGGCCATCTCAAAATTTTTGATGGTAGTGGAAAATGGCTGCCACAGCCATCAGCGGCTGAATTTGAGACGGCCCAATATCCAAATCTGTTCATAATATGATAGGCTAGTGTGCCAAATTTGGTGCTTTCCTCACAAAATGCACAATTGTTATGCGAAGTTGCCCCACTAATAGAAATTATGAGCAGAGCAATAGATGTAAACCAATACCTGGAAGAATGGTGTCGAGAGGAAGGTTTTACATTTAAGAAGCAGTGGGAATCATTTCAGGGACGAAGTGCTTCCAGAATGATAGCCGTATGTTATATAGAAAGGGGGAAGCAAGGTTTGCAGTGGGAATTGAGGAAGGAAGGAATTCAGGCTTTTTTAGGTCAGCGGAGGGTGGGGAAGCTATTAAGAAAGGAAGACATTAATTCGGGACCAGATGAGAAACCATTTAAATAAATATAAACTAATTGAAGGTAATCAGCATGGGTTTACCCAAGGTCGTTCCTGTTTAACAAATCTTTTGGAGTTCTTTGAAGCAGTGCCTGATAGGGTGGATGAGGGAACGGCAGTGGACATAGTATACAGTAGAGACTTTAACCCTTGAACATTAACGTGTCTCACGAGTAACGCCATCCGTAACATGGGGTACGACATACCCGAAAAGGGAAAAAATTAAAAATATATTTCCAATTACTATTTTAAAATATAAATATATATATATATAAATATATATATATATATATAAATATATATATATATATATATAAATATATATATAAATATATAAATATATATATAAATATATAAATAAATAAATATATATATAAATAAATAAATATATATATAAATAAATATATATAAATATATATATAAATATATATATATATATATATATATATATATATATATATATATATATATATATATATATATATATATATATATATATATATATATATATATATATATATATATATATCCTGGTGTGTTGGCGCAGTGGTTAGGGCAGCGGCTTGGGATCCAAAAGGTCCTGAGTTCAAGCCCCGTCGGGCCACTGAATTAATACACCAGGGGGTTGACTCAGCCTGTCATCCTTCCGAGGTCGGCGAAATGAGTACCAGTATACTGGGCCGGTGTATACCCCGGTTAAAATAGGTGTACCATATCCCTGTGTCGTAAGAGGCGACCAGGGTTGCGTCAGGAAGGGCATCTGGCGTAAAACATGTGCCAAATCACTATGCGGATCATACGGATGATCCGCTGTGGCGACCCTTAACGGGAGCAGCCAAAAGAAGAAGAAGAAATATATATATATATATATATATATATATATATATATATATATATATATATATATATATATATATATATATATAATGATTGAAGGCATATTCCAAGATCATTTATAGGCATTATTTATATCTTAGTTGCACTAAGATATATACATCTTACATTATTTTCAGGTTGTGGTCTCTGCACAAGTTGTTATGTGAAGGAATACATCACTGCCTGAAAAAATTAAGAAATCACAAATTGTAAGCACCGTATATAAAGTGTCACGATATTCCACAATCTGGGCATCTTATAGCCCACATTAATGTATAAAGGGGTAGCCTTTATACACTAATGTGAGGTATAAAATGCCCAGACCATGCTATATAACAAAAAACAGTAAAGAGCAGAGTCACTTACCCTTCCTTAGTGATATCTGCCCATGCACTGAAGGTATATGGAGTCCCAAGCTCTGACTCATGGGGTAAACTAGTGGAGCATCGAGCTGTTCACTTTGTGCAGGTACCTCATACCCCACGTTAGTGTACTCGGGCTAAGAAGGCATTTCATAAGGTACCATGTCTGAGGTTGTTAACCAAGATGAGGGTTTGTGGAGTGGCTTGTTAGGGAGCTAATTGGATTACAAACTGGCTTCGTGATAGGAGGAAAAGAGTGGCTGTGAGTGGGAGGATGTCTTGCTGGGAGGATGTAAGTAGCGGGGTACCTCAGGGATCGGTACTCAGACCATTACTATTCAATATTTACATCAACGATTTGGATAATGGGGTAAAGAGTAAGCTTTCCAAATTTACATATGACACAAAGCTTGGAGGTGAGGTGGACAAGAGAGGAGGTGGTGATCAGATACAGGAAAGTATTGATACTTGTTTAGATTGGGCAAAATATTGGCAGATGGAATTTAACCTGAGCAAGTGTAAGGTGTTGGGGATGGGGAAGAATAGTGAAATAGAGATTACAGGATGCAAGGGGTAATTTTGGAGCGTCCCACACAGAAGAAGGATCTGGGGGTGGTAATATTATATATATATATATATATATATATATATATATATATATATATATATATATATATATATATACATATATATATATATATATATATATATATATATATATATATATATATATATATATATATATATATATATATATATATATATATGGAAGGTAAGCAGGCAGCACAGTGCCAGGCAGCTCGAGGTAGAGCAAATGGGGTTTTCGGTTGTTTTCGGAGGGGATCATCTTGTATATTATTTCCGAGTTTGTGGTTTCGTGTCGCGCTATCTTCGACTTTGTTCTGCGCTCGAGTAACGTGATATTCGGCTTACATTATCTCAAAGACCATATGAGGTGCATGGTACAAAAAAAAAAGTAAATAAAATGGTTCTGAAACAGTGAAATCGTATTCCACTTACTGCATTAAAGTAAAATTACTACTGATACTCTGCATCAGTTCCTTTCTCAAACACACCCACCCCAACATGTCGCACAGAGCGCGGGTTATGCTAGTATATAAATCAAAAAGAGGTGGTGTTAATACTGTACAGGAATTTAGTGAGGCGACATCAAGAATATTGTGTGCGGTTTTGGTCACCACAATTCAGGAAGGACATCGATGCCACAGAGAGGGTTCAACGCAGGGCTACTAGATTAATTCCAGGCCTAGGTAGACTCAGCTTTGAGGAGCAGCTGAAGGAGACAGGGCTTTATTCACTAGAAAGGAGGTGGTTGGGAGGAGATATGATGGAGATGTTTAAGATAATGAAAGGTACAGAAAAAATAAGTACAGATGAATTATTCAGCAGAGTAAACAGTGATAGAACAAGGGGTCATAGCCTGGGAGTAAATAAGAGGAGAGTGGAGAGTTAAGATGGTAGTAAGGCAGGCGACTTTTACTGAGAGAGTAGTTAACCTCCGCCATCGAAGACCGGAGGTTACTGTTTTCACCCCTTTCTGTTTGTTTGTTTGTGAACAGTATTACGGAAAAACTCCTTGACGGATTTCGACGAAACTTGGTGGGGGGATGAGGTATGGTCCAAGGATCATGCCATTAGATTTTGGACTTGGTCCAAAATCCAATATGGTCGCTATGGTGGCCATTTTGAAAAAATATTTGATTTTTTTTTTTTGCATTCCTACATGTTTTAAGTGATTTCCAACCCTCCCCCCCCTCCAAAAAAAATTGTTAGAGAAAAAAAAATTTGCAACTTTTTTTTCAACAAAATTTCGATTTTTTTTTTGCATTTCTACATGTTATAAGTGATTTCCAACAAAAATATGCCAAAATTATAATTGGGGCTGATTTTGGAACTTCAGGTGGATATACCCACATAAAATCAATTTCTGTCTGAAGGAATCTCGTTATGACGAATGAATTGAGTATGTAAAAGTTAAAAGTAAAAGGAAAAGTTGCAAACTATAACTCTGTGAGCACTGTTGACATCCAATTGAATGAATAGGATATCAGGTTCACTTGAGTGACCCAGCAGTATTGGCGGCGGAGGTTTTGCACTCTACCGAGTGCTCCCCCTCTAGTTAATGCATGGAATAGTCTCCCTGGAAAGGTGGTGGCAGCAGAAATGGTAGATAAGTTTAAATTAGAATTAGATAGGTACCTGGAAGTTATGGTGAGAAAGGGGTATGGGGAAGTTGACAGGACATTTAGCTCGTTTGAGCATCGACGGGTGATTGTGGGCATGTGTAAGGAGTGCTGTTGGTGGGGGCCTTGTCAAGGGGGTGTTGTGTGGTTGATGTGTGTTTTTAACTAAGTCCATTCCCCCTTCCCTGGGGGGGGGGGACCAAAAAAGAACAAACAACAAAATTAAAATAATTTTTTTGGGGCATTTTCTTTTGATCTTGTGTTGATTAATTGTTGTGCTGTTGATGTGGTGCAGGCATGATGGGCTGAATGGCCTCCACCTAATTTCCTTGTCTTTCAAAGCATGACAGTATTTGCATTCAGTGACCTACAAGTTGTATTTGTAAATTCTCATTCTGGCAAAAGGAAATCTCTGTTTATCACATGTATCGTTTAACCAAAAGGTGTCGTTGTATCATTTGTGTTTGTAAGTACATAACCAACCAAAGTTGCCCGGGTCTTTTTGGAACACCGTGTACGTCCAGGACATTCCGATGAACCTCATTACGAGGGGTTTCTGCGCATGCGTGCCAAACAATCTGTACTGATTTATGTCATTTTGAAAGTGCAATATTTGGATATAACAGCCATTATACACCAAATAGACTCTTTATAAGCTTTGATAAGCTATAGGGCATTCAAAAAGTTACACGAGCGAGATGCTCACAATAGTACGACGACACCCCTTATCACCTCCAAAATGATATGATGAGGCCTCTAAAAATATATACATATTTGTTTATTTGGGGTGGGGGGTTGGACGATTGTGAGTATCTCCTTTGTGTAGCTTTTTATACAACCCTCAAATATATTGTCATATTTGTCCTTCCGAAATAAAGTCAATCTTTCTTTCTGTCTTTCTTGAATGACATCAAGAAAGTCCAATGAATGTCAGCAAAGGAAAAGGCAAGGAGGATCGAAAATGCAAAATGAATGATTCATTTTGCACTTTCCATCTTCCTTGTGATCCAAGGGTCATGGATGAGCTTGTACATCTATTGCATGCAAGACGACATAATGAGTGTACTTTTAAAATTAATGACATGGGGCAAGTCTGCTATTAATTCGCAATTGGTCACTGGCTTTGACACCAACACAAATTTACATTATGGACCTGAGGCATCAAAAATCTACACTAGTCTGGCAGCCATTGGCTAAAGTGCATTTTGGAGTACATAGACAATGTTATTGCAGATTCTGGTAACATAGACTATACTAAACTCAAATCCGAGTGATGCCACTTTGTCACGCTTGAGCAATTTTTTTAGGAGCAAAATTCAAAATGGCCACCATCAAAACCGTTTTTTGGCTGTAAGTCGGCCAAAAATCGAGATATGAACCCGATTTCAGTGGCAAACCCTATGTTTTGGGGGTCAAGGAATACACTGATATGTTTAAATAAACCATACAACTCATAATAATAGTCTATATTGCAATTTTTCTATTTAGATATAATATTTTGACTGAAAAAATATCGACCGAACTATTTTCAGCCGTAACTATGCCCAAAATCTATATGAACCTGATTTAAGTGGTAAACAGTATATTGTATTGTAACAGTATATCTTTATTTCCAACAGTACAGTTGAGTAATACAATGATTCGGTAACTACAAACTATAATTAATTATATTAACACATAACCAAATAAACGTAATAAGCAAGGTTTACACAAATTTTACACAAATTCAAATCCAAAAAAGGGTCTGTGCATGCTATCAACTATGAATACACTGATTGGTTGCTGATGAACTTCTTTCATTCTGCTTTCACTCAATCTCACATACAAGACAGCTGCATAAATCAAATAACGAGTGTTCACTCAAGTTCTACAGCTTCGCTTGCTGATACAGACTTTGTTTGGTCGTTCTGACATTCCTCCATACCATGGCAGCCACAGAACAATGAACAGGAGAGCCTGGCGGCAGAGCAACTACATCTATTCGTTGCACAGGGTCGCACTGAGCTGCACCCACACCTGATCATCTTGAGAACATTATCAGGAGCTCTGATGACATCCGGAGGCAGAGACACAGGGAGCAACATGCTCGACACTTCTTCATGTGACCATCCATGACTCGTTGGATCGATCAATGGTGGGTCTGGATCTAATGCAGCCCGCCATATTGCTGCCTGCAAGTGCGCCCTGAGAACGTGTTGGATGAAAGCCACAGTGGTTAGTGGTAGAGTTTTTAACTCTGGTGCTGATGTCAGCTTCTTGTTAGCCATCTTTGAAGACCAGACATCAAATCGAATAGCTCACATGTATTCTGTTTCCTGGGATTCATAGCAAGCAGCAAAGAAGGCAGTTGCTTCAGATATGACATCTGGTAATTCTGCATCAAGATCACCAAGATAATTTAATTGACGACCATCTTTGAGGTGATTCACAATTGTGCCTTTTCCGATACCCCACAGGTAGGCAACTGTGTCACATCCAGACACCACATGTGCTGCCAGAACTTGGGTGACAATATGTGCATGCTTCTGCACTGTCACCTTGATGTCAACAGACGATCTGTCACGACTTGTACCAGCCATCACAAGGTTGCATGCCAGTTCCTTCAGTTGGTAAAAATGCAACAGCAATATGAATACATCTGTGCCGTCTGAAATTACCCGGATACTCGGAACTCCTGATGAGGCTAGAAGGACCATTTGTTGTACCATAATAACATCGGCTTCTTAGGTCAGGCCTCTCTACTACTTGGTATTCTGCAATTTCCATAGGTATTGGGTTAGGTCCCATTAATATGGGCTTTGTGTTGGTAGAAAATGCTTCAGCATGGTCTTTGATGGAGCTGCAAATGATATTTATTAACTGGACTTTGTTCTCTGTCACTGTCAAAACGATTTTTTTGTGCAGGGAGTGGCGTCGTCAGATTCAGCTGGTGCCGTCGACTGGTATCTTTGAATGCACGAGCGGTTCGCATGACTTTCTTGAATGTGTTCTCATAATACCGGTCAAAGACCAAATACATATCACATATCTTCAGCTTATCTCTCAAATAAGAAAGAAGATTCTGCACATAGTCCTCTACTGTTCCTTTTGATGGCCATTGAATCACCCACAGCATAGCACAACCATCTACAATGATTGCTCCATCAGCTGGAAACATTCTGTCAGACACCTCTACCTGCAATTTCTGCTTCAAGACTGCTTTCGATTTTGTGATTCGCATGTCACCGTTATCTTCATACCTAGAAGGCGGTACTGGGGCGAGCTCAAACTTCAGGATATCTTTCAGGTTGATGTCCCTCACTGCCTGAAGGCCCAACACTCTTGAATATATGAGCCTC
>NC_140976.1:28471161-28481161 GCF_056783735.1 Eptatretus burgeri | reverse complement strand
ATGTGAAAAAGTCAAGGGGTGTGAATACTTTCTGAAGGCACTGTACCTCCACCATGCTGAACGGTTTACGTTTTGTATACCATTCATCCTTGTCACACACCAACATCGAATAGGCTTGGTCTTGTCCCCTACCCAACTCTTCCGCCAAGTTTCATCATAATCCGTCCACAACTTTTTGAGATACTGTATCGTGCTATATATCGTTTTTGGCCCCATCTTTCAATGATAAAAAATCACTGAAATTCTAGTATCCGGATCTTCACCAAAATCTAATCAATTCACCCTTGTCACACATCCAACCTGTCCACCAAGTTTTGTCCAAATCCATCCATAAACTTTTGAGATATCCTGCCCACAGAAAACAGAGGTGAAAACAGCTTCCATCCACCTTTGGTGGTGGAGGTAATATTGTCTGGTATCCCAAATGTTCCTTTACATCTGTAATCTGTTATATGTTTGTAATTAAGGTTTTGTCATCGCTATTTCTGTGGGTTTTGTTTGTTGTTGTTTTTTTTTTTAATAAAATCTTGGCTCTTGAAGAACAAGGTGGGTTAGGGTCTGCAATAATGAGGGAACAACAGGACCTGTTACTATGCTTGGTGTGAGATGCCATTGATATTGAAAGCTTTGGTTTTCACATGCTCCAGATGTGAGAGGTGTGAAGCAGGAACACCAGACCATAGGGAAGACCTGTACTCCATTTAGCTTTGGACAAAGGCCTTGTCGGCTGTTTAAAATAATAAATAAACCAATGTCACCCACAGGGTGACCCGTATCTTGCCAAAAGGTGACCACGTGTGACTTATTTAAGGTCACACTGAGGTGAACAGAGCTGCTATCCACGAGGAGCGACTCCTTGAGGAATATCTGCCTACGAGAGATTCCGATGAGAATCGTTCTACAGAGTAACCATGAAAAATATGCGTTTGCTGCATAACGTCACCAAATGATGTCATAATGTCTCAAGCTTGACATATCTAGAAAGCACTCATTGAGGTGTTCAATTTGAGGTACTACACGATATGGTTCCTAAAACTTGAAAATTTGACCTTGGGGTCAAATATGTTTGACCTTAGGCGTTAACCATGAAGGTCAAGGCCAATCGCCACCAAAAATTAATCAGCTGAGCGCCAGACCATGAACTATATTCCCATGAAGTTTGAAGACGATCCGATCAAAATTGCTCAAAATAAGGGTTTCGTCGACTCCCCTGATTTGCGACAAAGTGACCTTGACCTTCAAAATTTTGTGCGTTGAAAGGGACCTCCTATAGGCCTCTGATATGCGAAGTTACAAAAATTTCCAATGATAACTGTGCTCTGCAGAATTTTTTATACGTGATTACAGACAAAAAAAAAAACATACAAGCTTACTAACATATCTTGCAAAAACTTCGTTTTGGCAAGATAATAAAAAACCTCAGATGTGGAACGGAAAGACTTGGCATGACAGCAGCTTTTTGGCTTGTGGCTTTTGAGGTCATCTTTGAGATGTGGTCTGCTGCAGAGAGGTCTCAGTTTTGAACTTATTCCAGTGGTTGATTGATGAAGTAGACAAAGTGGATTCAGTAGACTGTCCTTCCAGAGACTTACCTGGGTTAAATCTGTTTATCAGTCAGGTATTTGATCCTTTCCAGATCTGAGAGGCATGCAGCTGCTGTCTGTTGTGGAACGGAGTACCAGAGAGCATATAATAATGTGAAATTGTGTGTAAAGTGGAAAGGGGACCTCTTGATTATCAGAGCACTTTATTATGCAATGAGAAACAAAACTTGACTCAAGATATTTCCTTGGGGTTCTCCAGCCTCCAATGTTGAGAGAATTTGAGGATAATATTGTGAACTATGACCTGATTACATGCAGGGAGAAAGCCTGTGAGCCAGGAATAAAGAGGCCTTGAATGCAGAGCGCGGTGCTCGATACTGTCAAATGCACATGAGATGTTAAAGCAGCACTCGCCCATTGATCTGTGAGGAAAGTACTGGCAGTTACTGAACTTTGTGAAAAGTGTGACAAAATATCAACAATATAAAAGGAGCTGTGCGTGTGTCCGAATTCCAGACCACTTTCTACCTTGAGACCCCTTGACACCCCAAAGATCCCTTAATACCTTAAGATTGTTGAGACCTTCAAGACTCCCTATGATCTTTAAAACCCTTTATGACCCCTCCAGCCCCCAAGACACAATCAACTCCACTTGTGAGAATGTTGAATGCCTCATTTCTATGTTTGCTTCCAAATGTTTTGACTGTCTTTCACACTGGAGAAGATGGAGTAGGTTCTTTCAACCCTCGACTCTGACTCTGCTACTGGACTGGACGGCATCAGCAAAAGTGTCTTTAAAAAGTACTTGCACAACCGCTTTCTACTCTGTTCACCTTATTTTTCCCTTGGTTATATTCCATCTGCTTGGAAGTTGGCCAACATCACTGCATTAGTAAACGTACTGGAAAACCTTATCCTCTTTACTGCAGATTTATCGGCTTACTTCCAATCATCAGCAAGGTCATAAGTCAACATATAATCTTTCCTTTTCTCCAACATCCTGATCTCAGATTATCAAATGGGATTCAGACTGCATCACTCCATCTTGGAGACACTGCTTCTGCTCTCCAAACAAGGTATGAGGCCATCAATGTAAGACATGAGGTCAGGGCTGTCACGAGACGCATCTTGAGCATACGATACAGTCTGGCACCCCGCATTGCTCTCCAAACTCTCTGCCTATGGCATCCAAGGCCAACTCCACACATGGCTTTCTGACTTCCTCTCTTCTCGTGGCCAACATGTGGCTCTTAACTGGATCTCCACCTCCTCCTCCTCCTCCTCAGCTGGAGTGCCTAAGGCAATGTTCCAGGCCTGGTCTTATTCCGAATCTTCATCAAAGATCTCTCTAACTTTCTGGAAAATCCTCTTCATCACTTTTCTGATGTCTCAACACTCTGCCATAACATCCCTCATGCTTCAGACAGGCAGGCAGCAGCCTCTTCCCTCTCTGCAGACCTTGACAAAATTATGAGTTTGTCAAACATTTGGAATATGTCTTTCAATCCTGACAAATCTCATGGCCCTGTCACACCTTGACGTTTTAGCCAACGTATGGCAAGGTCTCAAAATGTATGTAAAACGCTGGCGTACGCTGAACTATTGATGTTTTTTTAAGTTTTGGGCGTATAATAACGTGTTGGACGTATGCATAACGTATTAGTAACGTTTCAATTACATATAGATAACTTATACCAACGAATGCTGAGCGTGCTGTCGGCGTTCACAACCTATGCATAGCGCGGCAGCGTATCGCCGACGATCACGTGGCGTAGGCTATTAATAGGCTGCGGCTCGACGATTCAAATCATAACTGCACTAGACATCGAAGTGTGAAGCCGCTGTCACACCTTGACGATTTAGCCAGCGTATGCCGACGTATGAAAAATTTGCCGAACCAAGCTGGCACACGTCAAATACGTTATGGGTAAGTTTTGTATACGTTAATAGCACGCTGGCATACGTCGTAGTACGTCAATAAATTTTCAGCATGTTGAAAATTTCTCGACGTACAACACACGTTCTGCATACGCTGGCATAAGTTGTAGGCATGCTACGTGATCGTTGACACGCGTCGACATACGTTCCTTGTACGTTACTCATAAGTCGAAATGCGTCAATGTAATGGTTAGCGTCAGTGTTCCAGACTCCCTGGTTAATTTTTTATTTTTATTTTTTCTTCGGTATGACGGTGATGTTGACACTTCGAATTCTAGTGCCGTTATGATTTAAATCGTTGAGCGGCAGCCTATTAATTATATTGTATTATAACCGCACTAGAAATCGAAGTGTTAACATCACTGCCATACCGAAGGAAAAAAAAAAAAAAACAGGGAGTCGAACACTGACGCTAACCATTACATTGACGTGTTTCGACTTATGAGTAACGTACAAGTAACGTGTGTGAACGATCGCGTGACGTGCCTACAACACGTTACTCATAGGTTAGAAATAAGTTTCGGGTACGCGAAACATTACCTCTGTGTTTCGACTTATGAGTAACTTACAAGTAACGTGTGGCAACGATCGCGTAACGTGCCTACAACTTATGGCCGGCATTATGCGGAACTTGTGAGTCATATGTTGGCATACGTCGAAAAATTTCAAGCATGGAAAATTTGTCTAACACCTCTGTGTACTACGACGTATGCCAGCATACTACGAAAAAAAGCCAGCGTACAAAGACGTATGCCAGCGTGCTCTTAACGTATACAAACTTACCCATAACGTATTCGACGTGTGCCAGCGTTTTAGCCAAATTTTGCATACGCTGGCTAAACGTCAAGGTGTGACAGGGCCTTCACACTCGCTGTATCAAGATCCGAAAGGACCGTGTGGTGAAGCCAACAAAAAAAAACTTTCTTGACTCTCCTCTTGAAGTTCAGTTACTCAAACTCTTGGACGTCACAATCAGCCATGGTCTCTCTTGGGCAAACTATTTCTAAGTTGGACTCCAAAGCCAGTTGCCAACTGGGTATCCTCCATCGTGCAATCTTTCCTTGGTATACCTGAACTCTTGTTCTCCTACAAAGCCTTCATCCACAGCTTTATGGAGTACTCGTGTCTGGTCTCGCACCCTCTTCAGTTTCCATGCTGTCACCCCAGCTTTCTGCAGGGTGCGCCTGGTCATCTCCACTCATTCGTTCCTATTTTTTTCCCCACCTTTTTCCACACTTTACTTGTGCTAGCAAATTATTTGGTTGAAGTCTCCATACGTTTGGTTTATCAGTTTAAAGGTACTGAAGCAGATATTTTGCAGGGTCTTGTTGATGAAATATGTTTCATACATGTTTTCTACCATAGAATTGGCATGCTGGCACTGCCATTGTCTGGCTCGACCACAGTCTCACTGACTTTTAGCGAAGTTTTACATGATATGGTGCGGGTACCGTTGACGGATGTTGATATGTACCAATGCTAGAAGCCTCCAACAAAGTGTATTGACCTCTTGTTGCAGATCCAAGTCAGGCCTCCATCCGTTTTTGAAAGAGAAGCAGCAGTGTATCAAAAGTTTAATAACGCAGACAGATTCCAAGTCTTGTTCGGAGAGATCAGGCCAATGGAGAAGAGGAATGACGATGTTGAATTTCCCGATGTTGAATTTCACGACGTTACTTTCAACTGGAAGTAAACAGTTATGATTTGGTGGAGTTGAGATGTGGAAATAGCCTGGTATTAAAGTTTATTGGCCACAACAAATCATCAATAATGAAAACGTAACATTTGTGCAAGAATTGTTGAAACCAATTTCATCAAAATGATTTATTTTGCAAATATATCTCGACAATCTCACCATTTATATATGTGATTGTGTTCGGTCGTACTCATTAACTTTGATTTATAAAGCACTTCCATTTTCCACCCCGAAGGGGATGCGACATTTGCCACACATGTACACGCGTCGATGTCTGTGTGTGTGTGTCTTCACTATTTAAATGTTTTTTCTGCAGCTGCTTGTCAGATTGAGGCAAAACTTTAAACATAGGAGGAGGGACTTGGGCCGATGTGCTCTTCTGTGTTGTATCGGACAGAGATGGTGAATTAAAGTTGGTTCCTATCCCACAGAAAGGACGCACTGTGTTCGGGTTAGTTGACCATGGAGGTCGTGAGGGACCACAAACTTCCTCACCGACCATTGACAGAGGTTGCTCGTGGAGTCAGGCTAACACACGCTTTGAACCACGTAATAAAGGACCCCAAACCATGTTGTCAGGACCATGGAGGTCGCCTCAAGGAATCCAGAAACAGGTGGAGGCCATCATGCCTGCACCACATCAACACCACAACAATTTATCAACACAAGATCCAAGAAAGAAAATGCAAAAGAATTTTTTTTTTTTTGAAATAAATTGTTTTTGTGTTGTTTTTTAATTTTTGTATTTTTTATTATATATATTCTTCTTATTCTTCTTTGGGTTGCTCTCGTTAGGGGTCGCCACAGCGGATCATCCGTCTCCATTTTGCTCTGTCTTGTTGGGATCTTGTCTATGAGATTTGCGCATCTGGATTTGGGGATTTTCTCCCATTCTTCCTTATAGATTTGTTCATGCTCTGCCAAGTTGGATGGGGAGCGTCGGTGAACAGCAAGTCTTCAAGTCTTTCCACAGATTCTCAATGGGGTTCAAGTCTGGGCTTGGAATCTCATCTTCCATCGTCACACCAACCACCCGCATGTCCGCCATCACCACATTTATAACCTCCTCTTTGGCCTTCCTCTTCTCCTCCGACCTGGCGGCTCCATCCTCAGCATACTTCTCCCAATACACCCCGCATCCCTCCTGTGCACATGTCCAAACCATCTCAATCTCGCCTCTCTCACTTTGTCTCCAAACCGTCCTACCAGCGCTGTCCCTCTAATATACTCATTTCTAATCCTGTCCATCCTTGTCACTCCCAACGAGAATCGCAGCATCTTTAACTCTGCCACCTCCAGCTTCGCTTCCTGTCTTTTTGTCAGCGCCACCACCTTCAAACCAGGCAACATGGCTGGTCTCACGACGTCTTGTATACTTTCCTTTTCTCTTGCAGATACCCTTCTATCACAAATTACTCCTGAAACTCTTCTCTACCCACCCCATGCTGCCTGCACTCTCTTTTTCACTTCTCCACCACACTCTCCGTTACTTAGGACAGTTGATCCCAAGTATTTAAACCCATCCACCTTCACCGCCTCAACTCCTTGGAACTGCACCATTCCACCACCCTCCCTCTCATTTACGCACATGTACTCCGTCTTACTCCTACTGACTTTCATTCCTCTTCTCTCCAGTGCGTACCTCCACCTCTCGAGGCTTGCCTCAGCCTGCTCCCTGCTCTCACTACAGATCACGATGTCATCCACGAACATCATAGTCCATGGAGACTCCAGTCTGATCTCGTTCGTCAACCTGCCCATCACCATTGCAAACAGGAAAGGGCTCAGAACCGATCCTTGATGCAATCCCACCTCCACCTTAAACCGGTCCGTCATTCCTACCGCACACCTCACCGCTGTCACACTGTCCTCATGCATGTCCTGCACCATCCTCACATACTTCTCTACCACTCCCAACTTCCTCATACAATACTGTTGATGATCCGCATATTGATTTGGCACAGGTTTTATGCCAGATGCCCTTCCTGACGCAACCCTCCCCATTTATCCAGGTGCTGAGAGCACACGAACTTGTGCAACCACAGTGGCTGGGGTTTTTAAGTTATACTAGATGACCCATGAACCTGTTGTGACAGAGGTTGATGAAAAAAATCATTCCAAAAAAAAAATAATGGATAGCTCCAGCGAACTATACCGCTCAGGTTGTTTGCATTGATCAAATACTCCCGAAGAGTACTTGACTGAATCAGGAATAGATTTTTGAATAATTTTTTTCGTTGCCCGATTTGAACGAAACTTGATATTGCGCGTCAATGTGAAAAAAAAAATGGAGAAAAGAAAGTCGAAGAAATTATTGTGCGTAATCTTCTAAACACAATTTTATTTATTGATGAACACAGAAGTATTATGTCAGGTCAGGCGGATGTCAGGTCAGGTCAGATCTGTGACCTGCTACAGGTACCATGTAAACCTGTACTAACCTGTTCCATGGTCGGGTTGTCGGCGACTAAACCGTCTCCCCCACCAGGTTTTGTGGTGAGGGGGGTGTTTGGATATGGACACCCAGCAGGATTAAAAACAAAACCTGTCAAAGGGCGGAGGAGCTCCTTGTGAGCCAACGGCCATCCATATCTAGTGCCCAACTGTGTCTGCGGACGTCCTCCTGCAGTTGGGTTACTTTTTTATGAGGAGGTTGGTGGCAGGATTTGCACTCCGGCCACCGTAAAACCCTTCATTCCGCAAAACACAAAAACGCAAAAAAAATCTGAAAACCCACTCCGTGGGAGTACCTCCTGTGCAGCTTCCCTTCGCAGGGCAGCTCACCGGATGATGGGATTGGGGAAAAGCCTTCGAGACCCCCAATCCTTGATGATAGGAGGGAAACCACGGGGTAACATCCCTGGGTCAGATTGCGGGAGAGTGTGTCGGAGTGGTGCTGAGGTGTCGTTCACCAGACGGCGGTCTCCTTGGGTTAACCTGAGGCGGTCCCTTCAGGTGGGTGCCTGGAATGTCCTATCCCAAAGAGAGGATGATCACCTGTCTCTGTTATCATCTGAGCTCAAGCGTTTGGACATCGGTATTGCAGCTCTCTCTCTGAGGTTCGGAGACCGGATTGCGGCGAGATCATGGTGGGTGGTTACACCTACTATTGGTGTGGTCGCTCTGATGGTTACCATACTCGAGGAGTTTCTGTTACTGTGTCCAATAAGCTGACCCCAATGATAATTGAGGTAACACCAGTCAACGAGCGTATTATGAGATTAAGGATTCGTCACTCCTAAGGTGTCATTTCCCTGGTCTCTGTTTATGCTCCGACTGAGGCGAGTGATCTCACCGTGAAGGATGCATTCTACGCCACGCTCGAGTCTGTGGTTGATCAGTGCCCCAGACGAGATACGCTTCCAGTCTTGGGGGATTTCAATGCATCGACTGGAACTGATAGGGATGGTTATGAGGTGTGTGTTGGTCCCCATGGGTCAGGAACTATGAACCAGAATAGCACTAAGTTCCTTGAATTTGCAAGAAGTCATGGACTTAGGGTGGCTGGTTCATGGTTTCAGCGCCCACAAGCTCATCGCTGGACTTGGTATTCCAACGCTGGCGGTGTGACAAAGGAGAGTGACCATGTCCTTGTTGACGGTCGCTGGAGGATGATCCAGAACTGCAGGGTCTACCGGAGTGCTCAGTTCCTCAATACTGACCACAGGCTTGTTGTAGCAACTCTAAAGCTGCACCTTAAATCCTGGAGAATGGTACCATCCCAGCCTAGGCTGGATGTTGGCAAGCTCAAGGATGAGAGAGTAGCTGAGGAGTTTGTGAACAGGCTGAGTGGACATTTGGGGTATCTGGGTGCTTTGGGGGGTCCTGAAGAGTTATGGATTACCTTCAAGACCACCGTCCTTGATGTTGCCGGTGGATGTCTTGGAACTCATCGCAGGGCAAATAAGAATTTGGTCTCTCAAGGGACACTGGATACCATTGACCAGAGTCGCAGGGTCAGGCTGAATGGCAGAGCTGAGCTGTTCAGGGAGCTGAGGCGTAAAACTGTACGTGCACTGAGGGTGGACAAGGAGGCCTATGTGCAAGGAATCTGTGAGGGGGTAGAGCATCACCTGTGGACAGGTGATTCTCGTCCCGCTTAAAGGGGAATTCACGCACTACGTTCATCCAAGCCCATCTCTCGGTGTACTGCAGTTAGAGCAGAGAGTGGTCGGATCTTGACAGAGGAGTCTGAAGTGAAGGCCCGCTGGGCTGGTTACTTTGAGCAGTTGTACCAGGCTGATCCCCCAGCTGTCGAGTTGGACGTCAATGGTGTTACAATCCCTGTTGCTGTCCCTCCAATCAATTGTGGTCCACCTTTGCTTGTGGAGACACGGGCTGCGGTGAACCAGTTGAAATAGGGTAAAGCTCCAGGGATCTGTGGCATCCATGCTGAACTTCTCAATGCTGGTGGAAATGCTGCACTCGTGTCGTTGCATGCAGTTTTGTGCTCTGCCTGGAATACAGGCATCATCCCAACTGACTGGAAGAGGGGCCTTGTTGTCCCTCTCTGGAAAGGGAACAGGACCGTCGCTAGGGGGGGCATTTGGATGCAATGCCCCCCATGGCGCATCTGGTACCCCCCCCCCACTTGTACACCACCCATTTATGCCCTGTTGCACCCTATGAACAACTTGGTGTTTAAGGACGAGCGCCCACTGTGAACTTGCTGTTTAAGAGTTCACCTGTGTGAACTAAAACCCTTATTCCAGATGTTCAACGTGGTGACGAATTAGGCCTTCTTGGATAAACTGTTCTTTAATAATATCTTTCTTTGAATAAGAGTCAAGAGATAAGTGTGCGCTTCCCAGCTCATCTCGAA
>NC_140976.1:28413661-28468661 GCF_056783735.1 Eptatretus burgeri | reverse complement strand
CACCACGTGACCTTCACAACCCGTCAACCCTCCATCTTACAAAAGCAATTTTTTTATAAAAATTAAAAATATGTTTGTTTGCAATCGTGCTTACATTTGAAATGATGCAGATAAAACCTGTTTTAGGTGCATGGATCATTTAATAAATAAAACCGTCAACCGTGAAATCTCGCGAGATTAGTGACACGAGTCGCGAGGGACGAATCACACAGCACGAGCTCGCAGCAGGAGAAAAAGACGTGGATGATGGATATACGAAAATGGCTCAGAAAAGGAAAAAATGCAAGAGACGAAAATGAAGAAGATGATGAAAGACATGTTGTGGGAGGAGTTGGAGGAGGAGGAGGAGGAAAAGACGATCATGTCGATGAAATACCGACAGAAGCTGGCCAACCTGGCCAAGCCAGCAATGTCAGCCCTGCGGCTGGAGCCCCAGCGCAGACAGCCGAGTTTCCATGCTCGGCGGCGGCCTCGGGGTCGGGTGTGACTGTCAAGCCGCTTCCCGATGATCTTGGAAGTGAGAAACCGAATCAAGTTGTTCTACAGTGGTACCCTGGCCATCTGTTGCAGAACAAGAGTCGCTCGTTTGTGTCCTCGTGGTACCAGACGAATGAATGGCTGGAATACAGTGTGCAGACAGATGCAGCATTCTGCTATCCATGTAGGAAGTTTAACACCGCACGCGGCCCAGTGGACTCTACTTTTACAGTGCGAGGAAACCGGAATTGGAAACATGCCGTGGAGAAAGGCAGGGGGTTTCACAAACATGCAACTTCAAAGGAACATTTAACTTGTGTTTTGAGGTGGAAGGAGAATGAGAGGCGCATCGATTGTGGTGAGGAGATTTCCACACTCCTCAATGCTGACCAGCTAAATAGAAACCGGTACTATGTGTCTGCTCTTTTGATGTTGTGGGATTTCTCGCCGAAAATCAGATACCTTTTAGAGGGAGCCTTGATAATTTTGAGGATATGTCAGACGGGCACAGTGGGCTCTTCCTCTCGCTTTTAAACTGCACACTCAAAAAAGACACCGAGCCAGCCGAAATAATAAAGCATATCCCAGGAAACGCAAGCTATACTAGTCCGGAAATGCAGAATGAACTGATCTGCACATTGAGTAATGTTGTGACGGATGCCATCGTGGAAGAAGTAGGCACATCGTGGTTTACCATCAAGGTGGATGGGACGACGGACCCCACTGAATGTGAGAACATATCAATCATCATTCGCTTTGTATCGGCATCAAATGAAGCAACAGAGCGTCTACTCACAATAGCTACAGCCGACGCTGGAGATGCAAAAACATTGACAGACCTAATAATTGCAGAGTTGTTAGTCAGTAAAAATATTAAGTCAGGTGTACGACGGGGCTTCGGTAATGGCTGGGAAGCACGGTGGGGTGCAAAAGTTGTTGCAAGAGATATTGGAAAGAGAAATCCCCTATGTGTTCTACTTAAATCAACAACTCCATCTGGTAATTATCCACGCACTGGCAGCAGAGAAAGCTGTCACTGATTTCCTCGAGGTTTGTTGTTGCCTGTACAAATTCTTCAGAAAGCCCACTGTTGCTGCACAGTATAAAGGTGAGCGGTTAAAACGACTTCTTGATCAAAGGTGGACGGGACATTTAGCCACCGTGTCTGTGATCATAGGATCTTTTAAGGATATCACATCCTTACTGTCGGAGATTGATGCAGAGCGCGCCTACGGTGCAGAGATGAGGATGGAGGCTATTGGACTTTTGCGGGAAGTCTCTGGGCCTACCTTCATGTTCATTGCTATCTTTGTACAAAAACTGCTGATGTTGTTAGATGGCCCTAACAGACTCTTGCAGGCAGAGGACATGGACTTGCGAACGGGGTTGGAACTGGTGGCGAGTGCTACAGAGTGCGTGAAGAAACTCCGCTCTGAGGATGAGTTCACTGATCTGTGGAACAAGGCCAACGATGCTCGCACTTCTACACCTGCACCACCAAAACGGAGACGCACAATGCATAATAACTTGGAACAGTTTGTATTTTTGGAGATGACAGGACAAGACAATGACAAGACGGAACTGCAGAGGGTTTTTTTACAGCGCAATTGACACTGTGCTTGGCGAGATCGCTCAGTGCTTCAGTGAGCGCAACACACAACTCGCCCGTTCACTCGCTGCCTTGAATCCTGAAAATGTCACGTTTTTGGATCCCCACTTGCTCCAGCACATCATGACATTAACAAAGTCAACCATCAGTGAAACAGAGTGTGTGGTTGCAGAGCAGTTTATTCGCACACAGACAGAAAAGCAGCCAAACGAGAGATGGACAACACAAAAACTCCTCTCAACATACCACAAAACGCTGGAAGCCATGCCAAGTGTGGTGACTGCTATGAGACTTGGACTAACATTTGGTGCATCCACTGCCATGTGTGAAAACTCATTCTCAACATTGAGGAATGTCTTCACTGACCATCGACGGTCCATGCGCCATGCACTCAAGGCACAACTGGTACAGCTGGCTTTCGAGAGAGACCTCACACGTAAATGCCTGAATGAATGGAAGGAGAAGGTCCTCAGAAGATTCCACACCGAGACGCGTCGCCTGCTGCTCTTCTGACAGTGAGTACAGCGGTATAAAAACTATACGAGGAGTTCAGATTGTGTGTGTGACTGCTGGTGATGCGTGTGTGGTTGTGGTTGCAGTGTGGTTGTGATCAGCACCCGCCGTGGTCGGCTGCTTTGCACTTCTGATGTTTAAGTTAAATGTTGTGTTTGGTGCTTTGCATATCCCATATCTAGTGCTTTGCATAACCTTATCTCTGTGTAATTGACTGATTTAAATGCGGACCTTGTGGTATCTTCAGGCTGGTCGTATTTGCTGTTGATAGTTTCACGTGATGATCGCAGGTCATAGCCTACTGTATCTTATTTCAAAGTGCACTGATTCTGGTGCCAACCCCCCCCCCCCCCTTCCTTTAGTCCTTGTATCTCTGGTATATTAATTTTCTAATGCCAATTCTTCACAACACCTTGTATAAGTGCACCTGAATTGGTGCCAATTGTCTAATCATTGAATATTTGCATAGTGAATGTGCCAGTTTGTTGCGGATCTCCTGCATTCGAATAATTTTAGGCCAAAAACATCGGAACATATTAAATCTAGCTGAGATCAATTTGGTTAGTATGCGACGGCAACCTCAGTATAGATGTGTCAATGCTGCATGAATACAATAGTATACCGGGTTATCAAAAAATTAAATATAATAATTGTGCCCCCCCATCCAGTTCATATGCCCCCCTTAATACTGAGCCCTGGCTACGGGCCTGAAAGGGAAGGGTGATCGCCAAGACTGCAACAACTACCGAGGGGGTGACGCTGCTCTCAGTGCCGGGCAAGGTCTTTGCTCGGATAATTCTTGATAGGGTTCGCCACCATCTGCTTGAGCACCAGCGTCCAGAGCAGTCAGGCTTTACAGCAAAGAGGTCAACGATTGACCGTATCCTTGCTCTTCGTGTCCTCACCGAACGCAGTCGAGAGTTTCGGCAGGGGCTGCTTGCAGCCGATGTTGATCTCTGTAAAGCGTTCGATTCAGTGAATCGGGATGCCCTCTGGAGGATTGTTGGTCTTCGTGGGGTGCCACCAAAACTGATTGATCTGATGTCTGAACTCTACTCTGGTACTGAGAGTGCTGTGAAGTGTGGTGGTACCATCTCTGACTTATTTGCAGTTGTTACTGGAGTTCGTCAGGGGTGTGTACTTGCCCCCACACTTTTCAGCACTTGTATGGACTGGATTTTAGGGAGGATGTTGGAAAGATCAAGCTGCGGTGCATCGTTTGGGAATGTCAAGATCTCGGACCTTGATTTCGCAGATGATGCAGTCATCTTTGCGGAGACTTCAGATATCCTTTTGGGGGCCCTCGAGGTGCTGAATGCGGAGTCGGAGCCGCTGGGATTACGGGTTTCTTGGGTCAAAACTAAGATCCAGGCTTTCAATGACATCTTGGATGCTGCTGTCCTGTCTGTGTCTGTTTGTGGTGAGGATGTTGAGGTCGTGGAGAGATTCACTTACCTTGGCAGTGATATTCATGTCTCTGCTGGCTGTGAGTCAGAGGTCAATAGACGTCTGTGTCAGGCCTGGGGAGTCATGGATTCACTGGATCATGGGGTGTGTCGTTGCCGGTACCTGTGCGGGAGGACGAAAGTCCGAGTCTTCAGGTCCTTGGTGCTTCCAGTCTTGCTCTATGGATGCGAGACTTGGACTCTGACCAAGGATCTGAGACGGAGACTTAATTCCTTTGGTACCAGGTCTCTTCGGAGAATCCTTGGCTATCGCTGGTCAGATTTTGTGTCCAACGAGCGGTTGCTGAGAGAGACTCGGATGAGATTTGTTACTTGCATGGTCCGTGAGCGTCAGTTGCGGCTGTATGGACATGTGGCTCGTTTTCCTGACGCTGATCCTGCTCACCAGATTCTCTCAGCGAGGGAGTCTCGTGAGTGGAGGAGGCCAATGGGCCGACCACATGCTCGTGGTTGCAGCAGGTTGACCAGCATCTCAAGGAGATGGGGATGGGCCTGGCATCTGCCTGGGGGAAGGCCATACGGAGGCCCCTGGAGTACCGGCGGAAAGTGGACGCAGCAACGCCCTGTTCTGGCACATGCTCCCATACCTGACCTGACCTGACAGGAGTATTAGATAAAAATGGTGGTTGATTTTATGCTTAAAAATAAATCGTTCTTTGTCTATATACTTAATGTTTGAGATTTTAAAATAAATAATTTCAAGGAAAATTAAAAAGATAGCTCTCGCGAACTATACCGCTGAGGTTGTTTGCATTGATCAAATTCTCCCAGAGTACTTGACTGAATCGGGAATTGATTTTTAAATATCTTTTTCGTCGCCCAATTTGAACAAAACTTGATACTGCACTCTGTAGGAGAATGGTGAGTTCGGTGGGCCGAAAATTTTTGCGCTATTGTGTACCATTTTGGCTGTATTTCGGGAACATACATACATGCATATATACCATAGTACCAGTGTACTGGGCCGGTCTATACCCTGGTTAAAATAGGTGTACCATATCCCTGTGTCGTAAGAGGCGACCAGGGTTGCGTCAGGAAGGGCATCAGTCGTAAAACATGTGGCAAATCACTATGCGGATGATTCGCTGTGGCGACCCCTAAAGGGAGCAGCCGAAAGAAGAAGAAGAAGAAGACATACATACATATATACAAGATGAGAGTTTTAGTAATATATAGATAGAAGACACATATATATGAATAATTTTTTTTTTCTCAGCGGAGGGGGCATGGGCTTGGTTAAAAAACACATCAACCACACAACACCACTTGACGAGACCCCCACCAACAGCTCTCCCTACACGTGCACACAATCACCCATCAATGTTCAAACTACCTAATAGTCCTGCCACCATCCCTCTACCCCTCGCAGAGCCAATGGTGATGACCGGGCAAGTCTCGTTCCTGCATATTGTTGAGTCATTCCGCATCAAACGTTTTGCAAGCGGTTCGCCTAGCCACTCAGCAAGCGATTAAGAGGTGCTTCGCCATGTCAGCAAAAATGACTGCCTTGGTTGCATTCAAAACGATATGACAACCAATGAGATGTTGAGAGGGCTACCCTTAACCTCATCATGAATACTCGTATTGTCATCATATTGTTACGGCTGTGGAAATTCGCATTATACCATAAAGGGCCCTCAGGTGAGATATCTTCAGAGGTACATGTGTAGTTAGCCCAACCCGTTGTATAGAGGGAATTTATGTGATCCATTCGGGCTGCGATCCTCCAGTTAGCCATTTTTCTGTTCCATCTTTTATTTCAAACACACAACATTTCAACAACCACGCCATCCCCATCACAGCGCCAACTACACTGCAACCACGTCACCTCCACCATCTACGCTACTACATCTTCGCCACTACATCCGCTTCCGAACGGCAAACAAAGGCGCCAAGGAGGGAACTGCGAGGATGCGCAGGTTTCCCCACCTGTTTCTTCCGTTTGACTTCCCCGCGTTTTGGAGTGGAGGAGGGGCGATGCAGGTCAAAGGTCAGAGGTCATGTGAAGGATGGGTCTCATTTTGGGGGAATAATTCTCTGGCCCAGAGCCAAAAACTGACTCCTCCGGCCCCCGCACGGGCGGGGTGGAGGGAAAGCGTGAGGGAACACCCTTTTCGGGAACCCTCTTGAAGGAAGGTGGAGCCGAGAACGGGGCGGGGCGAAGGGCGGAGCCCGGCGCTATAAAAGACGGACACGGGCGGGCGCGCTTGCGCTTCCTCTTGAGCCTCTTCCTCTTGGGCCGCTTCCTCGGGAGCCTCTTCCTCTTGGGCGCTTCCTCTTGAGCCTCTTCCTCTTGGGCCTCTTCCTCTTGAGCCTCTTCCTCTTGTGCGCTTCCTCTTGGGCCTCTTCCTCGGGAGCCGCTTCCTCTTGGGCCTCTTCCTCGGGAGCCGCTTCCTCTTGAGCCTCTTCCTCTTGCGCACTCCCTCTTCTGCCTCTTCCTCTTCGTCTTGGCTGGTGGTCTGGTTGGTCTTCGGTAGGTTTTTGTGGAGAGTTGGTCTTCGGGAAGAGGTCCTGAGCCCGTGCCTTGGCGAGCGGCCCTGTCACGAAGGCACGGACGGGAGCGCCAGTAGTGAGGTGGACCAGCACGTCCGGACGGGGAGTGCCGGAGAGGGTTCGCCGGCCGCGAGAGAGGTCGGAACCAGGCGCGACCACGCTGACGGTCACGGGAGAGGGACTCACCAGCCATAAAAGGGAAGTCGCGACTTCTTTCTTTCTTTTCCTTCCTTTGCTTTTTATATAAATGTGTGTTGGCGCCGTCTGTGAAGTAGAACTGTTTAAGTGTTGCCATGTGTACCCGTAGTCAGTTGTAGCTCTGCATTTGCTTCTATTGTTTTAACTGTTATATGTGCATTTTTGACTGTATGGCTGTATATACGTGATTGTCTGTGTGTGTGTGAATAAAATGCTTGCTTGTTGAACTGTTCCCGCTCTACTTCGTCTCTTTTCCTTTTTATTGACCCTCCATCTTGCATCATGTAAGGGGTTCATAGTGGGTGCAACATCCCGGTAATTAATCGGAACCGTCAAGGCCGACGATAACACCGCTCAGTTATCACTGTAACACGGAATGGACCGCTTAAGCGGTTCGTGTCCGGAGTCGGCCTGTGGCGTGGTGCGATCGCCCGGTCGACCATTCACACAGGTACTTAGGTAGATCGAGTTTGGTGGGCAACCCTATCCTGCGCGGGTGGGCAATTGGCACGATCGTGGTGAGGTTAAACCCCCACCCGTGACTAGCTCCCGGCGTTGTTCCGAGAGGGTCACGATAGAATTGTCCGTCCGGTGGGAGACGTGCCGTGATTCGAGTTATGTGGCCGTTCGCACGCCGGCAGGTGCGAATTCGTAACAATATTATTGAAACGTGAATTTTATACATTTCATCCGAATTCGTCAACATCTCCAAACATACACCCCCCCCCCCCACACCACCACCACGACTCCCCAAAATGCACAATGGGGTAGGGTCCATAATTATGCTTGGGGCAGGGGGAGCTCCTCATTCTGATTCATCATCATAATCATCATCAACGACATTGATCTCTGAAGGGCCTGGAGATTGAGAGCAGCAGGAACTGCTGGCTTTAGACCCTGGACCGTGCTCTCCCACACATCAACACAAGACCGAGCGTATCCCATTCCAGCGCCTTCGGCTGAGTTCAAACTCCAGCTGAGTCGTACCAAAAACATTTTTTTGAGTGTGTGCTGCTTCCTTGACATTCAACTTTTAAATGGTTAAGAGGTCCAGACGGCATCAGCCCCCGTGTCCTAAAAACCTGCCACTCTTCTCTTGCTCACCCTCTCTCTGTGCTATTCACCCTCTCATTTGCTCAAGGTCATCTGCCATCTGCTTGGAAATTAGCAAACATCACCGCCCTGCATAAAAAAGTGCAAAAACAGATCCCTGCAACAACAGACCAATCAGCCTTCTCCCAATCATCGCCAAGGTTATGGAATCCATCATCGCTTCAGACATTAAATCCTTCCTCTTTTCCAAATGGCCTGATTCACGATCATCAATTTGGTTTCATACCAGCTCACTCTTCCCTGGATATGCTGCAACTGCTCTCCCAACAATGGATGGAGGTACTCAATGCCACACATGAAATCAGAGCCATATCCCTGGACATATCGCGTGCTTTTGACAGTCTGACACCCTGCCCTGCTCACCAAACTCTCCTATGGTATCTAAGGCCATCTCCACTCATAGTACGCAGACTTCCTCTCCTGTCACAGTCAACGTGTGGCCCTAAATTGAGTTCTTTCATCCCCTTTTCCTGTCCAGGCTGGAGTTCCTCAAGGTAGCATTCTGGGCCCTGTTCATTTTTCTGATTTTCATCAATGATCTCTCCGACTCTCTGGAAGATCCTCTTTATTTCTTTGCTGATGACTCCACCCTCTGACGTGCCATCTGTCATCCTCAGACCAGCAAGCAGCAGCTTCTTGGCTCTCTGCAGATCTGGGTAAAATCACAAACTGGTCCAACACGTTGAACATGTCTCTCAATCCTGACAAATCTCACACTCACTGTGTCTCTCCGAAAGGACCGTTTAGATCCCCCCCCCCCCTGCACTACCATCTACTTTCTCAACAATCCTCTGGAAGAAGTCCTTTCATTCAAGCTTCTGGGTCTCACGACCTAACATGATCTTTCCTGGGAAAGCCACATTTACAACCAACCTCGCCTCCAAAGCCAGTCGAGGGCTCTGCTGGGAATCCTCCATCGTGCAAAGTCCTTCCTCGGCCCACCTGAGCTCCTGACCACATACAGACGACCACTTTCGTCCACGGCCTGATGGAGTACAGCTCTCGCCTCTGGGCTGGTGCTCCTGCCTCTCAGCTTTCTCGGCTTCACACTGTGGAAACGAAGGCATTTCAGATCATTGGTATCTCCCGCTATGAGTCTGAGTCTTTGGGCCTCTCTCTCTTCCCGCAGGCAGATCGGTGGTCTTTCTGTCTTCTACCGTCTCCTCTCCGGTCTCGCCCAACCTGCTCTGTCTGCGATTTGTCCCCACTATATTTCCGCAGGGCACTCAAGGTCCACCAACAACCCCCTTCTGGTAAAACTACCAAAATCACGAATCACTTCTCATCTTCACTCTTTCATTCCTCTTTTTCCCCACCTTTGTAATAAACTCCCTCACTCTGTTCAATCCCATTCTTCCCTCCAGGCCTTCAAACCAGTTGTTCACCACCACTTCTTGTCTTCCCCCATCCAAAACCTCAATCTTTTCCACCCCCGTTAATCCACCCCAAACCCACCTCCTTCAAATTCCCTGCCTTCCTTCCTGAAAGTCCTTGTAATGTCCATCTTATATACCCCATGTTCCCCAGCCCATCCCTGTCCCTTCCACAGAACTCGTAATGTGTCTGCTCCCCACTGTTTTGCCCTTCCATCTCCTGCCCCCCTTGCTGTGCATTGTGTTAGCTCTCATGGGAGCCTCGACATTGTCCAACAAAAACGACAAAAAAAGAGCATGGACAATCCCCATCGGTCGGCATTCATGTGGAGGAAGAAATTCCTTATGGGGAATTGCCCTGCTGATAGGTCAGGTCAGGCATGGGAGCATGCACCAGAGAAGCGCGTCGCTGCGTCCACTTTTCACCGGTACTCCAGGGGCCTCCGTCTGGCTATCCCCCAGGCAGATGCCTGGCCCATCCCCATCTCCTTGAGATGCCGATCAACTTGCTGCAACCACGAGGCACGTGGTCGGCCCATTGGCCTCCTCCACTCACAATACTCCCTTGCTGAGAGAATCTGGTGAACAGGATCAGCGTCAGGAAAACGAGCCACATGTCCATACAGCCGCAGTTGACGCTCACGGACCATGCAGTTAGCAAATCTCATTTGAGTCTCTCTCAGCATCCACTCGGACACAAAATCTGACCAGCAATAGCCAAGGATTCTCCGAAGAGACCTGGTACTAAAGGAATTAAGTCGCTGTCTCAGATCCTTGGTCAGAGTCCAAATCTCACATCCATAGAGCAAGACTGGAAGCACCAAGGACCTGAAGACTCGGACTTTCGTCCTCCTGCACAGGTACCAGCAGCGCCACACCCCATGATCCAGTGAATCCATGACTCCCCAGGCCCGACCCAGATGTCTATTGACCACTGACTCACAACCAGCAGAGACATGAATATCATGGCCAACAGTAAGACCTGCTGACTGCAGTGAGAAAAGCGGTGCAATTGTTGTTGCATCATTGGCACCCAGAGTGCACCAGTAAGTGACGTCACTTCCCCAAAACCCAACGGCTGTTTGATTAGTGTCAGTATTGGGTTGTGTTGTGTGGTGTATGTTCATCTGTATGTCCATGTTTGTGTGTGGTGGCTTAACGATGAGCCTTAGATGATGTTAAAAAAAATCGCACCCGTGTCTGAAGGAAGCTATTCATTTTTGGCATTTTTAATATGAAATGGGTAAAGCCAAGAAACAAACGAAACCCTTTAGATTTACCTTTTAAACCCCTTTAGAATCGCCCGTTGGTCCATTAGACCAAATTTTCGTTGGTCTTTCAGGCCTTGCTGCATACCTGCCTACTGTACTGCTTGAGCATTAGCTTGCCTTTCACCAAGCCCAGGTGTGTTTGGGCCAGGGTGGAGATTATACGTTTGGTATTTTCATTGTCAAATGACATTACTACAATTATTGTTAATATTATTAGTATTCATTAATACATGGTTTGTTATAATGTTATCATTCTTTTTGTTATTAGTTTTGTAAATATATTGCCATACCATGGAAGAACCTATTGAGCTGCCCTAATCACCTTCACATGGCATGCGTTTAAAACGTGGGAATTCTTCCTGGTTCTTTGTAGTTAATTAGCCTAATCAACTCAGGAGATCAAAACGATCATTTTGTTGTGTCATTCCACGTAATCTCCTTCCTGTTCCACGTTTGGAACGTCAATAGGTCTCCTTCGGGGCTCTCTGCTGACGATCTCAAAGTTAAGTTTCCGGTCGTTATCTGTCCCGTTTTAACTGTTTATTCTCTCACTTACATGTTACTGTGTGTTCCTAGTTCGGTTTTGTTTCAAAAATCGTGCTATTTTTGTCGACTTTGTCATACTGTACGCCTGAGGCCTACCCTTGAGGCTTGAGGCCTCACGGTACGATTGTGTTTTCTTTTTTCTCCCTATTACCTTCAATTTCTATCTTCCTCACTTTCTTAACATCCCCCATATGTCCCAATTAATCACTCTATTTCTTATCTTAAATCAAAATAAAAAATAAAAAACGCAATCTTTCTCCTTCCTCACTCACGACTCGATTCTTCTTCTTCTTCTCCTCTTCTTCTTCTTCTTTCTCTATTTTTTTTTCTACAACACTCACATGACCTAATCTGTTGAACTCTCTCAAACATTAATACTAATAATAATAATAAAAACGATCTCTTATCATGCTTCATCTTCCTCTTTCACACGTGTGGTACTCTTTACTGTATCATAATGCACTACTCTTCTACTATTTAAACAGACTGATCTCAATTCGACCTCTCCTTCATACCTTGCCTAAAAAATCCAACTGTTACAGTGTTTCTTCTCTCCATTCTCTGAATTCACCTTTATTGCATCCATCAAGAAATGTGTTTAATCGCATCTCTGACCTAAAACAATTAAAAACCCCAGTTTTCTATGAATGTTCGCTTTCCATCAACCATTCTTTTTTCCAACTTCAGTGCCAACTCACCCCTCTCACCCCTCACTCTCAAAGCAACCATCCCACTCTTCTTCCTCCAAGCCTCCCTCTCACCTCTCTGAAAAACTCCTCCCTCACTTTTCTCCCTCGATTCATTCCCTCATCCTTCTCAAAGTTGCCCCCCCCTCTCATCCACAAAGCTGCCTCCTTCCACTGCCCTCTCACCTTCTCTTCACTCTACCTCCTCAAATCCTCAACTGCCTTCTTCCCCCTCTCTTGTCCCCCATCTCCCCCAGTACCACAGAGCCTTTTCTCCTCCTCATCCGGCCCCTTCCACCAGCTATTCTGCAATCCCCCACACTCTTTCAACAACCTTCTTTACCTACCCCCTCCTCCCTTGTACTATCCTCCCCCCCCCCCCACCTCCTGCACCCAAAGTCTCCTCCCCTCCCTCTTCATTAAAAGTGTGGACCTCAAATATCCGGGGCCTTCGCTCAAACCTTTCAGATCTTTCCATACAGGTTGCCACTGACAAACTAGACATAATCTGCCTAACAGAAACTTTCCTCTCCCAAGACGTGTCTGACTCCCACGTATCTCTCCCTGGTTACTCCCTCCTCCGGTTTGACAGACCTGAGCCTCGTCCTGGTGGAGGTGTTGCTCTCTTCATCCAAGACTCTATTCCCCACTCTCCATGCACTGCCCTCACTCCCCCACACCCCCAGGAATACCTCTGGCTACGGCTTCCCGCTTCACTCCAATCTCATGTTTATATGTGTACTTTACCGTCCACCGAACAGTGATGACTCCATCTACACCTCACTATCCGAAAACATGGACCAACTTCTATCTTCTCATCCAAACTCTCTCTTCCTCATATGTGGCGACTTCAATTGTCATCATGCCAGTTGGCTCGGTGTGGGTACCTCTCTCAACTGTCATGGCACCTCAGCAAAAGCTTTCTGCGACTCATTGGGACTGACTCAATCGGTCAACTTCCCTACCCGGATCTCAACCAATGGCACTCCATCTCTTCTGGATCTGATTTTGACAAACTTCCCTGACAATATCTGCTGCTCTTTCTCCGCTCCAATCTGTTCTTCTGACCACGTCCTTGTCAAAGTGGACATCTCTCTGGCTGTTATCAGAGAACCACCTCACCGCCGTCGAGTCTGACATTTTACTCAAGCCGACTGGCAGGGTCTCCAAGCAGCCATCAAACTTATAGACTGGTCTACTATCACTACTTTCTCAAACATCAACTCATCCTGGGAATTCTTTCAAATAAACTTGCTCTGCCTCATTGCACAGATTTATCCCCTCTCGTCTTCAGTTGTCCTACCCTTCCTCCCGCCCTTGGCTCACTGAAGCTTGTGGTGAGGCAGTTGTCCTGAAACAACTTGCCTTTTCCTCATGGAAAGCAAATCCAACTGAGGGTAATCTCAGTTCCTTCCATCAAGCTCGGAACAAGTGTGTATCTACCCTCAGGAGAGCCAGAAAACAACATCTTTCTAATCTCAAGTCTGAACTCTCAAACCTCTCTCCCTCCTCAAAATCCTGGTGGCATCTAATCAAATCTGGTTCTGGTGTATGTTCCCCCTCCATCCCCTCCCTTACCTCAAAAGGCCGCACTGCTGATACCGCACGTGAAAAAGCTAAATGCCTAAACTCGGTGTTTGCAGCTAAATCTTCTGTCCAAAACCCATCACTTTCTCTGCCCACCTTACCTAGTCGCACCCAACTGTCCCTGGACTCTGTCCTTTTCTCCTGACAAGGTGGAGAGCTTGCTGTCAAACCTTGACTCAGATTCTGCAACCGGTCCAGACGGCATCAGCCCACGTGTCCTAAAAACCTGTTCCTCTGCTCTTGCTCGCCCTCTCTCTGTTCTATTCACCCTCTCATTTGCTCAAGGTCATCTGCCATCTGCTTGGAAATCAGAAAACATCACTGCCCTGCACAAAAAAGTGCAAATACAGATCCCTGCAACTACAGACCAATCAGCCTTCTCCCAATCATCAGCAAGGTTATGGAATCTATCATCGCTTCAGACATCAAATCCTTACTCTTCTCCAATGGCTTGATTTCTGATCATCAATTTGGTTTCAGACCAGGTCACTCTACCCTGGATATGCTGCTTCTGCTCTCCCAACAATGGATGGAAGTCCTCAATGCCAGACAGGAAATCCGAGCCGTATCCCTGGACATATCACGTGCTTTTGACACAGTCTGGCACCCTGCCCTGCTCACCAAACTCTCTTCCTATGGTATCCAAGGCCGTCTCCACTCATGGCTCGCAGACTTCCTCTCCTGTCGCAGTCACCGTGTGGCCCGAAATGGAGTTCTTTCATCCCCTCTTCCTGTCCAGGCTGGAGTTTCTCAAGGTAGCGTTCTGGGCCCTGTTCTTTTTCTGGTTTTCAACAATGATCTCTCCGACTCTCTGGAAAATCCTTTATATCTCTTTGCTGATGACTCCACCCTCTGCCGTACCATCGGTCATCCCTCAGACCGGCAAGCAGCAGCTTCTTCGCTCACTGCAGAACTGGATAAAATCACAAACTGGTCCAACACGTGGAACATGTCTTTCAATCTGGACAAATCTCACACTCTCACGATGTCTCTTCAAAAGGACCGTTTAGAAAATCCCCCCATCCACTTTTTCAACAATCCTCTGGAAGAAGTCCTTTCTTTCAAGCTTCTGGGTCTCACTATCTGCGTGACCTTTCCTGGGAAAGACACATTTCAAACCTCGCCTCCAAAGCCAGTCGCCGACTGGGAATCCTCCATCGTGCAAAGTCCTTCCTCGGCCCACCTGAACTCCTGACCACTTACAAAGCTTTTGTCCGCAGCCTGATGGAGTACTGCTCTCCCCTCTGGGCTGGTGCTCCTGCCTCCCACCTTTCTCTACTTCACGCTGTAGAAACCAAGGCATTTCGGATCATTGGCATCTCCCGCAATGAGGCTGAGTCTTTGGGCCTCTCACTCATTCACCACAGGTTGGTCGGTGGTCTTTCTGTCTTCTACCATCTCCTCTCCAGCCTCGCCCCCCCCCCAGCTCTCTCTGCGATTTGTCCCCACCACATTTCCGCAGGGCGCTCAAGGTCCGCCAACAACCCCCTTCTGGTAAAACTACGAAAATCACGAATCGCTGCTCACCTTCACGGTTTCATTCCTCTTTTTTTCCTGCCTTTGGAATAAACTCCCTCACTCTATTCATTCCCATTCCTCCCTCCAGGCCTTCAAAACAGCTGTTCACCACCACCTCTTATCATCCCCCATCCAAATCCTCGATCTTTTCTACCCCCGATAATCCACCCAAGCCCACCTCCTTCAAATTCCCTGCTTTCCTTCCTGAAAGCCCCTGTAATGTCCATCTTGTAGTCCCCATGTTCCCCACTCCATCCCTCTCCCTTCCACAGATCTCCTAATGTCTCTGTTCCCCACTGTTTTCACCTTCCCACTCCCTCCTCTCTTGTCTCATGTCCCCCATGATGTGCGTTGTGTGTTGGCTCTCACACGAGCCTCGTCAAGGTATACAAAAAAAAAACATGCTCCAGTGGAACCACAAAAAACAACATGCCTGGCACGCACGCACGCCTCATCCATTTATAGTAGAGTCTTAAAGGGTCTTCGGGCTCTTGTGGGTCTTTTGGGTCCTTGGGAACTTTTGGGTCATCTGGGGTTTTTGAACAGACAGACAGACAGACAGACAGACAGACAGACAGACAGACAGACAGACAGACAGACAGACAGACAGACAGACAGACAGACAGACAGACAGACGGACGGAAATAATCAGATGTTGAAGTGGCTTCACCGCTTAAAAAGTGGTGCTCATTATAAAAGGGGTTGTTGTTTTTTTTCTTCTTCTTCAGCATCCATCCAGACCCTTAACTGCAATGCAACCACCCGTGCTTATCCTCCACTGCATACGAGTCAGGGATGTTAGGGCATTATAGGGACTCTTTGGTTCAGATTCATCCAAAACCACCAAATTTGGCCCATATGTCGCCCATGCCATACTTTTTCGATTTTATACGGGCACCCCCCCCCCCGGGGCCGCCATATTGGCGAAATCCAATTATGGCCGCCATCCGGGTTTGAGGTCAATTGAAGTTAAAAAAAACCGAAAGGGCTAGAATCATGAATAATACCACTTTATAGGGGTTTTCGGGGTCAGGGAATCTGATTCTGATTTTATTTCAACGATTTGAGGTCAAGATCACCCCTCGAGGTCACCCTAAAGGTCATCTTGGGGTCAAACCCGGCGTTTTTGGGGCGTCATTTCAAAAATGGCCTCTATGGCCTACCTGGGTTATCAATCAAGAGAACCCGTTAATCATTTAGAAAATAAGACTTGAATGTTTTTAATTTTGACTCGTAATGTCAGAAACTTTTTTGTTTCATTTTTAAGATAACACCAAGTCTGTGAGCGTCGACATGTCCAGCAGCGGCGGTGGTGCATGATGTCATTCGGAGCTGACGTCTACCCTATTTCACGAGACTATCTTATCCCTGTTCTTGTGTGTTCACGAGTGGATCCGGAACCTGCGACTCAGCCTGCTATCGTGTTGCCATAATGACGAGATGAAAATTCATCGCGACGATGAGCCTACATAATGAGTGTCGAACTATGTCCTCTACCGAAATTATGAATTGGGGACTCTGTTATCTTTGTCAATCTGACAAAACTGGAGAAGCCTTGCAAACTCCTCAGGAGGAGGGACTTGTATCACTTGAGAGAGATCTCAAAGACTTCAATGCTATCAATGCCAATAATCTTCCTTCTCGTATTAATGTCACGATTAGTCAGTTGAATGATGGCTCAGGTATTGCAGCAACTCTTAAATCGCATAAGGCTAGGTATCGCAATACTTGCAGGAATTATTGTAGTAGTTCTCATGTCAAACGGGCGAGAAAGAAGCTAGAATAAGAAGCTGGCTCTCAGAATAGTCCCCAAAAAATCAGGTCATCTGGGGACTTTCAGCCTCCAGCCAATGTCAAGTGTTGTGTAATCTGTGAGGGGGAGGACCAGGCCAACCTCCACAAGGTAGTAACCGATGTCGTAGATGCCAATCCAAAGAGTTGGGTGAATACGAATAAAAACTCTCATTTACTTGGCAGACTGGTTGCCGTAGCATCTGATGCACATGCAGCCGATGCCCATTATCACCATCAGTGTTATGTACGTTTGCGAGACTCCACTCGCGCTGCCGAACGACTAGAATCGGCGGGTCCCGCACCTCCGCCCTTTGATCCCATCATCTGTGCTCAAATTGTAACCCTGATCGAACATTCGGACACCACCGTATTTAAGCTCTCAGAGCTACGCGAGATGTATCTAAAGCTTATGAGTGATCAAGGTCGCCCATGCCGAGACAAAAGTGCCACACTCAACTTCATACAAGGATCACCTTCTCGACCTCCTACCTGAATGAGCTGAGTTTTCCAAGGGGAATGAAGGCAGGAAGGATATTTACATATCTCACAAACTGAAGGTGGTTGATGAGCTGGCCAAGGCATATAGGTCTCAGATTGGTCAAGAGGACGCACTTACGTTCATGTGGGCTGCAGTGATGATGCACAAGTTTTGCCTGGAGCCTTTCGATGACTCCTTCCCCCTTAACGGCCTCACGGCTCCAGTCAACGAGGAGATGAGTTTCTTCAACGTAGTTTTCCGGGGCCCGTCAACTCTTCGTGGGCGTGAGAAGATCGGTGGCGACGGCAATCTGGATGTGCGGGAGAAGATCGCATGCAACATCTCAACTGCTCATCTATAATACTAGTAAGGGTACGCACCATGCAGTCAAGACGTCTGCAGTACAGCACAACAAGGAGCGAGAAACCCCCTTCCCCCTGTATCGTGGCCTCATGCTGCACGGACACGCACGAGACGAAAAACAGATTGGGATTGACCAAGAACAGGGTATCTCGGTCTCGTACAATCGCGTCATGGAAGTGAAGCGAGATGTTGCGCGTGTGGTGTGTGCTCGCCATGCTCAGAATGAGGTGGTGGTACCCACCAACAGCCATCTCGAGGTCTTCACCACCCACGATGTGGATAATATAGATAGTAAAGCTCAGGGCAACTTCTCAGTGGACGAGTTCCACGGATATGTCCTGAGCGTACATTGCGGCGTTTTGTCAGCAGATGTTATTCCCGAAGTATTTTAATAAAAATTATTCCTGAATAATTTTTGTTGAATTTTTAGTATAGTACCACTTTTTGATCTTTGACCTTTGAACCCAAAATGGGGTGACCATGACCTGAAATCATCAAAATGAAATAAGAATCAGATTCCCTGACCCCGAAAACCCCTAAAAAGTGGCATTATTCATGACTCTAGCCATTTTGATTTTTTTAACTACAATTGACCTCTAACCCGGATGGTGGCCATCAGTGGATTTCGCTAATATGGTGGCCCCGGGGGGGTGCCCGTCTAAAATCGAAAAAGTATGGTATGGGCAACAGTAGGGTGAATATACTGATTCTGGCTCGCTTTCCCCCATGTTAATGAATGGGGGATTCTCAGCGATTCATATTTTTTTCCCTAAAAAATAAACCTCCCTTTTATCCCAACCTGTTGAAATATCTAAAACATGTAAGTGAATGGAGATTTTAATAGCCTCCCCTTTTAGCCTCGGAGCACTTTTTTTCAAATAACCAATGCATATTGTTTAGCTCACTCATTGAACCTATAAAGATTTGTTCATTCTCAAATTCCTTCAATAGTTTAATTTTCTTTGCACAATAATCCCCATCTAAAATATTTAAAAATAAAACATTTGAATCTTTATATTTTTCAAGACACCCCTTTTGTGTCATTATGAAATGATATACTTCTCTCAATGCTCTTGTTTGACTACCTCCTGAATTGCATATCATTTTGAGATTGTAGTAAATTAATTATTTTTCCATTGTTCAATTGATAACCATCAAAGTTTTCAGTCCATTCAAGGATATTAATTTTTTTCTTTACATCCTCTAACTTACTAGCCTGGTGTTGGCACAGTGGTTGGGGCAGCGGCTTGGGATTCAAAAGGTCCTGAGTGGCTGAGTTCAAGCCCCGTTGGGCCACTGAATTAATACACCAAGGGGTTGACTCAGCCTGTCATCCTTCCAAGGTCGGCGAAGTGAGTACCAGTGTACTGGGCCGGTGTATACCCCGGTTAAAATAGGTGTACCATATCCCTGTGTCGTAAGAGGCAACCAGGGTTGCGTCAGGAAGGGCATCCGGCGTAAAACATGTGCCAAATCACTATGCGGATCATACGGATGATCCGCTGTGGCGACCCCTAACGGGATCAGCCGAAAGAAGAAGAAGAGATCCTCTAACTTACTAGTTTTTAAATTGATTCGCTTATTTGTTTTATTTACCTTTGTTTTAGTTATTTTTTCAATAAGACTTATTTGATATTTTTCACATTCATTGTTTTCCATTTATATACCAAGACTGAGATTTTCTCCACTCTTTAGTTTGATTAATACTTGGTTCGACCATTTATATTGTTACGGTTGTGGAAATTCGCAAACCACCATTCAGGTCCCGTAGGTGAGATATCTCTGTAAGTACATGTGTAGTTAGCCCCAAACCCGTTGTTTAGAGGGAATAAATGTGATTCATTTGGGCTGTGACCCTTTGAGATAGCCGTTTTTCTGTTCTATCTTTATTTTGAACCAACCACGAACCAACCGCCATCACACAACAACCACCAACCACAACGCCACTTCACAACAACAACAACGCCAACGGCCACGACCTTTACCTTCACAACTCGCTCCCGCAAACATCGCATCACCGCCATTCCAAATGGCACCATGGCCATAAACCACCACCATAAACCCTCCACCACCTTCACCTCTCCTCCTTCTACCGCCATTCCCACACCACCTGTGAACACCGAGCGTCGGGCTGTCCTGGGCTCGTACAAGGTGCGCGCCGAACCGCGAGTGCAAAATGCGGCCTTTCCGAGGAGAATTCGGATCAGGAATGCTACACGCCCACTTCTGATCCATCCAATTCGCAAGCGCGGGGCGGTTTGGCCCCGCCTCCAGGCGCGTCTGTGTGGAATCGAGATATGCAAATTCTAGGATCAGGGGAGATTCACGCCCCTTTTCCTCCGTCCAATGGGCGAGCGTGGCTCCACCGCCGAGCTCATCCTGATCCGGAAATTTGCATATGGGTTCTCCTGCCGGCCTATAAAGCGCCGAGCGCAAGGCGAATCTCGGGAGAGTCGGCCTTGGAAGAGCGGAGAGTGGCAGAAGAGCGGAGAGAGTTTTGGGCAGAGTCAGTTTGGAGTGCGGAGTGGAGTCGGGAGGAGAGGGCGTCCCGGTGGTTTTCGGCAGTCGGCTGAGGAGAATTGGGGGAAGAGACCGTGGAGTTCGGGTCCGAGGCAAGGAAGACTGCGGTCGGCGACGAGGTCGCGGTGGAATCGCTCGTCACGGGACCCAAGCAAGCCAGCTATACTCTTTCCCCAGAGCATCAACAATTCCCCCCCCCTTTTCCCCCGCGCTGAGATAGTGCTAAAAGGGGGCCCCGTTCCCACCCCACTCCAAGCAGTGCTAACGAAACCCGCGAAGGAGCACGAAGTCGGGGCACCGCCGCGCTGCCACATTTGTGGCTCATCACAAAGACACGGGTAGGACCCACCCGGTCTCGCGGACCTGACCGCTCTTTCAGGTCCCGCGCAAATATTGGCCCACAGGCCCCGTCTGCCCCCTTGTCTTTGAGGGTGGCCTTTTCTTTTGTTTCTGTGTAAACGTGTGTGTGTGGCGCCAGTCTGGTGAAGTAAAACTGTTAAGTGTTGCCGTGTGTCGGTCTTAGTTGGAAGTATCTCTGCGTCATTGTTTCTTTTGTTACATCTGCTTTTTGTGCATAATTGTTTTAATTGTATATGTGTGCTTTCCGTGCGCCGCGGAAAAAATGTGCATCATGTTGAACTGTTTTCCCGTTTCGCATCGTCTTTTCTTTAATTGAATCTCAATCTTGCTTCACGTAAAGGGTTGGTAGTGGGCTTAATACGCCCGATAATTAATTGGAACCGTCGAGGCCGACGATAACACCACTCGGTTATCCCGATAGTACGGAACGGGTCGCTTAAGCGGCCTGTGTCCGGGGTCGACCTGCGGCGAGGTGCGATCGCCCGGTCTACCCTCCGCGTGGGTACTTTGGTAGGTTGAGTTTGGCGAACAACCCTATCCCACGCGGGTGGCCGATTGGCACGATCGTGGTGAGGCCGAAAGGCCCACCCGTGACTAGCTCACGGCGTTAGTCCGAAAGGGTCACGACAGAATTGTCCGTCCGGTGGGCGACGTGCCGCGATTCGAGTTACGTGGCCGTTCGCACGCCGGCGGGCACGAATTCGCAACAATATATTGTGAAAAAGGCAGCGGTTGCCCTTAAAAACCATAACCCATATTCTATTTAGTTAAAACTTGTATCCATATGGAACACAATCTATTCTATACACTCTATCATATAATATCCATATGGAACACAATCTATTCCATTATCTAAAATAAATCTCTTATCATCAAAGGCTCCTTATGCCTTTTTATTCACTTCTTCACTATATACCTTATGTTTATAACTTCTTATTGTATTCATTTTCTTATATTCTTCTTTCTTATTCATCAAACAATTATAATAATTTCTAAAAGTTATTGATTTCTTTATTACATATTTCTTTATTCCCTTTAACCTTTTATCAATCTGATCACCATACTTATAAGCATATGCCTTTGCTCTCGATCCAATAAACTCACTCATTACTTTTCCACCCAACTCATCCTTAAACTTACCAAGAACCTTTTCATTCTTTTTTGAAAATAACTCGCTCTTCTTACTAAAATTATTGTATCATATACTCCAATATTTTTCTTCATATCTTTATATACATCATCAGTTTTTACATCTACAATAAAACTATCGGTGTCCATATACAACAATGAAACATTTTCACCAAACTCTTTCTTTAAGTCATTATAAAAATAATCATACATCAATATCTTTGATAAATCAAGAACTGCTGCTCCAATATAAATTGGTTTATCCATTACAATACTTTCCTTTTTCATATGAATAGCAGAAAAGTTCTCTGAAAAAACCTCTTCTCTCTCAAAACTTGGTTTATTTATCAATCTAGAAGTTTCTTTCCAAGATGTTGCAAATCTAATGTTTTGCCTGTTTCTAACATTCTCCATTGTCTTTCCAAAGACAGCATTATTCATCAATTTATAGAATTCCCCTTCAAATTTTACTTTTGTATTTGTTCTCATATCTGTATTGAATTTAACATACTTTTTCATCCAAGGACTTTGTTTAAATTTTAAAACTCCATGAATTTTAGCTACTCTCAATCCTTCTCCCAAAAACTGTTTCAAGCTTCTCTGATGCAAAACATATCCCTCTTTATCATAGAATGTTGTTAATAACTTTTCTGTTGATTTACCTTTAATATTAAAACTTTTATGATAATCACTTAAGCATTCTTTCTTTGGGGTTTCTTTCTCACATGCAAAAGGAAGGTCTTTATGCTTATTATGAAGATCACTCGGGTACCTCAAATCAACTTCAAAATAATAACCTTCTTCCTCATTCAATTCCTCTTGAGAAGAAATAACAATATTCATCAAAACCTTTTCATAATCCTTTTCTTCCACCCACTCTAATTTACCATAAGGCAGAGATTGAGACATTGCCCATCCATACAAATTATTAGCATCAAAATACATCAAATAATTACTATCTTTTTCACTATTATAATTTGGAAGATATTTATTATTTGCTTTAGCATATCTTTTTGAACATACTTGTGATATTCCACCTCTCTTAGACTTCTCAATCATCAAAAGCATAACTACATCACTGATTAAATCTATATCTTGTTTTGTCATTTTCAACATTGCACTCCAAGCTAAACCAGGAGCTGTGAAATAGTGGGCAGGATCTAATCCATAACAATTTTTATTATGACAGAGTGATCTAAAAGCTTCAAACACATCAGCCAACAATAAAACATCTGGTTTTAGATACAAATCATGATATTCTCCAAGGTTCTTTATCTTAAATATTTTCCAAATTTCTTGTGCGTGTTTATATTCCTTATCACTTATCTCTTCTTCATAAAGGTTATTATAGAAACTTTATTTTGAAGGAAGTTGTGTTTCTTTAAATCTCAGAAATGAATCCATATAATCATAAGGATAAATTCCCTTACTTGTAAGAACTTTTTCTTTACTTTGAATTTCATTCCTTGTTTGAATTTCCTCTTTAATCAGAATATCATCTTTAATCAGAATTTCCTCTTTAGTTAGAATTTCATTCATTGTTTGAATTTTCTTTATAATTAGAATTTCATCTTCAGTTAGAATTTCTTCATTAATTTCCTCATTAATTAGAATTTCCTCTTTACTTTGAATTCTCTCTTTAATCTGAATTTCCTCTTTAGTTAGAATTTCCTCTTTAGTTAGAATTTCCTCTTTTGGAAAGAATGAATTAAGATTTGGAAAAGAGCCTGTGGAGCTTAGATTTGAGGCTAGGTAGGCTAGTGGTGTTCCCATAAACTTGTTAGAATTTAGAAACCTAATACGAGTTAAAGGTTTTGCGAATATCATTTTTGTAGATGAAATATACTTTTGACTTGTGTTTGTTATGGCAGAAATATTTCCTGGTGTTTTTGAAAGTTCATTTATAAATAGATGTGTATCATTGTTGGCGCTGTTGTGAAGAAAGACTGGAATAAAAGAAGGAAATTTATAATTAAGATTATAACAGGAATGAGCGGGACTTCTCTATTTACCAGTAAGATAACAATGATCCCTAACTTTGACCTCTCCCTCAATTTCCTCCTTACAAATACGGCAGATATTGTTCTTTCTAAATTCTAATTTTTCTTCTTCGGTTAATTTCATCGGTTCATTTGTTTTTTTCATTAATTTAGTTAGTCTTATGCAATCCTTTTTTAATCATCTTACAAACTCTTGTGAAGCTTTTTTTCCACTATAATGTTCAAGTTTATTATACTTTTCTCCAACAGATGATTTGATATAATAACAGAACCCACAAGGAATATGTTTTTGATATTTATTTGTATATGATTCTTTTGGATTAGGAGAAGCAGTATTTATCTTTTTAAGGATACATTCAAAATCAGCATATATCACAAATGGGTGCATGATAGATTTATTATAATCTTCAAAAGAAATCTTTTCACCAGGTTTCGACATTGTAATTACAGCTGATTTATGATTACTATAATATTTTGAATGTTGTTCTCATCGTTCTTTTGTATGAAATGAATTAAGACATCGCTTACAAGGATATATTTTGTTTGCTGTTCTGAATACCTGAGAAGAGATTAATCTTGATAAATTATTGATGTATATATAATGTGAATTCTTTCCAACACTAAAATATTGTTGCAAATTCGCGCCCGCCGGCGTGCGATCGGCCGCTCGACTCGAATGGCGGCCGCCTCGCCCACCAGAATGGACAATTCTGTCGTGACCCTCTCAGAACAACGCCGGGAGCCAGTCACAGGTGGGGGTTTAACCCCACCACGACCGTGCCAATTGCCCACCCGTGCAGCATAGGGTTGCCTGCCAAATTCGATCTACCTAAGTACCTGCGCGGATGGTCGACCGGGCGATCGTACCTCGCCGCAGGCTGACTCCGGACACGAACCGCTTAAGCGGTCCATTCTGTGCTATCGGGATAACCGAGCAGTGTTATCGTTGGCCTCGACGGTTCCGATTAATTATCGGGCGTGTTAAGCCCACTACGAACCCTTTACGTGAAGCAGGATGGAGAGTCAATAAAGAAAAGACGAAGCGAAACGGGAAAACAGTTCACACAATGCACATTTATTTTGCGACACACGGAAAGCACACATATACAACCAAACAGTCAGAATGCACCTATATCAGGAAAACAAAAGAAACAACGCCGCAGAGTTACAACCGAATACGCATACACAAGGCAACAGTTATACAGTTCTACTTTACAAGACACGGCGCCGACACACATTTACTCAAAAGCAAAGGAAAGAAGCCACCCTCATTGACAAGGGGGGCAGACGGGCCTGTAGGCCAATATGTGCGCGGGAGCTGAAGGAGCGGCCAGGTCCGCGAGACCAGGTGGGTCCTACCCGCGTCCTCGTGGCGCATTGGCGGATGAGCCGCAGACGTGGCCGCGTGGCTGTGCTCCGACTCTGTGCTCCTTCGCGGGTTTCGTTGGCACGACGTTTGGAGTAGGGTGGGAACGGGGTCCCCTTTGTTACACTATCTCAGTGCGGGGGAAAAGGGGGAATTGTTGATGCGCTGTGGGAAGGAGAATGGCTGGCTGGCTTAGGTCCCGCGACGAGCGATCTCCCACCACGACCTCGTCGCCGACCGCCGTCCTTCTCGCCTCGGACCCGAGCTCCTTGGCCTCTTCCCCTAACTCTCCTCAGCCGACTGCAGAACCCAACTCGATGCCTTCGCCACCCGACTCCACTCTCTGCCACACTCCGCCGCTGCCACACTCCGCCCGATAACTCTCTTACCAAAACTCTCTCTCTCTCTCTCTCTCTCTCTCTCTCTCTCTCTCTCTCTCTCTCTCTCTCTCTCTCTCTCTCTCTCTCTCTCTCTCTCTCTCTCTCTCTCTCTCTCTCTCTCTCTCTCTCTCTCTCTCTCTCTCTCTCTCTCTTTCTCTTTCTCTTTCTCTTTCTCTTTCTCTTTCTCTTTCTCTTTCTCTTTCTCTTTCTCTTTCTCTTTCTCTTTCTCTTTCTCTTTCTCTTTCTCTTTCTCTTTCTCTTTCTCTTTCTCTTTCTCTTTCTCTCTCTCTCTCTCTCTCTCTCTCTCTCTCTCTCTCTCTCTCTCTCTCTCTCTCTCTCTCTCTCTCTCTCTCTCTCTCTCTCTCTCTCTCTCTCTCTCTCTCTCTCTCTCTCTCTCTCTCTCTCTCTCTGCCACGATTCGCCTTGCGCTCGGCGTTTTATAGGCCGGCAGGAGAAACAATATGTAAATTTCCGAATCAGGATGAGCTCGGGGGCGGAGCCATGCTCGCCCATTGGACGGAGGAAAAGTGGGTGTGAACCTCCCCTGATCCTAGAATTTGCATATTTTGATTTCACACGGACGCCCTGGAGGCGGTGCCAAGCCGCTCCGCGCTTGCTGATTGGACGGATCAGAAGTGGGCGTGTAGCATTCTTGATCCGAATTTTCCCTCGGAAAGGCCGCCATTTGCACTCGCGGCTCGGTGCGTATCGCTTGAACGAGCCCAAGACAGCCCGACGCTCAGTGTTCACAGGTGATGCGGGAATGGCCGTAGAAGGAGAGAGGTGAGGGTGGTGGAGGGTTTATCGGTGGTGGTTTGATGGTTATGGCGGTTGATTCAAAATAAATGTAGAACAGAAAAACGCCTAACTCAAAGCGTCGCAGCCCGAATGAATCACATAAATTCCCTCTAAACAACGGGTTTGGGGCTAACTACACATGTACTTAGAGTTATCTCACCTACGGGACCTGAATGGTGGTTTGCGAATTTCCACAGCCGTAACAATATAAAAGATCAATGTGTGTTTCTTCATTAACCTCCGCCATCGAAGATGGACGGAGGTTACTGTTTTCACCCCTATCTGTTTGTTACTTACGAAATCTAAAGATTTCGTAAGTATATTGATGACTTCCGTCCTCTGTTTGTGTGTTTGTTTGTTTGTGTGTGTGTTTCTGTGTTTGTGTGTGTGTTTCTGTGTTTGTGTGTTTGTTTGTAGGCACGATAACTCAAGAACGGAAGAAGCTACCAATGTGAAATTGCAGCACGTCATTCAGGAGGGTGATGGCTAGCGCTGATTAGATTTTGGTCAAAGGTCAAGGTCACAGTGAGGCCAAACATTCGATTTTTGATGGTTTGGTGCAGAATCATCGTAGAAACTTCTGGTTTGCATCGCTACCTTCTCTAGAGACAGCTTTTATTAGACAAAGTGAGAGGTCAAGTTGACGATTTCGTACCAGTACCAGTCTATGACTGCTTGTTTGTTTCTTTGTTTGTTTGTTTGTGAACAGTATTACGGAAAAACTCCTCGACGGATTTCGACGAAACTTGGTGGGAGGATTAGGTATGGTCCAAGAACCATGCCATTAGATTTTGGACTTGGTCCAAAGTCCAATATGGCCGCTATGGTGGCCATTTTGAAAAAAATATTTGAACTTTTGTTTTTGCATTTCTACATGTTTTAAGTGATTTCCAACCAAAGGAAAAAAAATTTGTTAGAGAAAAAAAAAATTTTTAAAACAGAAAATTTTGCAACTTTTATTTCAACAAAATTTCTATCTTTTTTTTTTTGCATGTCTACATGTTATAAGTGATTTCCAACAAAAAACATGCCAAAATTATAATTGCGGCTGATTTTGGAACTTCAGGTGGATATACCCACGTAAAATCAATTTCTGTCTCAAGGAATTTATCTATGACGAATGAATTGAGTATGTAAAAGTTAAAAGTAAAAGGGAAAGTTGCAAACTATAACTCTGAGCACTGTTGATGTCAAATTGAATGAATAGGATATCAAGTTCACTTGAGTGACCTAGCAGTATTGGCGGCGGAGGTTTTGCACTCTACCGAGTGCTCCCCCTCTAGTTTCTCTCTGTAATCTTTAATACCTGAACTTTATTCTCTCTAGTTAATCCATATACAATAATAGAAAGATTATTCTTTTTCTCAAATGTAGGAATATCTATCTGTTAGTGGCATTGTGAATTTAAAATCTTTAATGTCCAAGGTATTCTCATATTTCATATATTGTTTTACTCTTTCTGAATTACAATTTGGTGGATGAAAGTGAGCAAGAACAGACCAGAGAAAACATTTATTATCATAGTTCTTAATATTAACAACTGCCTTCTTTAGTTTTATTTCTTTTGGTAATTCAATATAAGAAGAAGCTTGAAGAGGGTCTGGTTTTAGAATGTGTATATCTAAAAAGATGATTTTTAAAATATTAAATCCACTTCCTACCACTGTATTATCAACATCCTCCTCTTGTCTTGATAGTTCTTCATAAACCCCACTATTCAGAAAATCTTGAAATGATGTTATAAAATGAAGATCTGTTCTCATAAAGGAGTTTGTTCTTCATCTTGTCTTTTCATATTCATTTTCACTCCCATATAAAACTTTAAAGTTTTCATTTCTTTTAATGTCTTTTTAATAACTTTTTCAACATCAGGTTTCACTATTTCAATTGATTCAGCTATTGATGATGGACCGGGTTCTCCAAATTGAAAAATCCTTGTTTTAATATGATTCTTAAAAGCTCCATCAGTGTTTTCAATATAATAGTATCCCTTTACTTTAAACTCATTCTTCTTGTGTTTTTGTGATTGAAGGTGCTTCTTATAACTACTCTTCAAAACATCCTTTGAGCAGATATCACAATGTTTTGTTTTCAACTCAAGAGGAGATATTTCATACAATAGATGAAATGTGTTTGTTGGTTTGAAGGTGTTTTTTATAATATTTATATTCGTGATTACAAACATCGCAGTACGTTGTATTCACCATATTTATGGAATAAAACTTTGCTTAAACTAAAATTTTCTTGATGAAAATTTCGTTTCATTTATAGGTGAATCTGTGCTTAAAACCATTTTATCCTCCAACTTTTTTCACTTAATAAATACAATGTTTCAAAACACAAAAGACAAGTTTCAATCAATCTCTTCATTTGTTAAAGATACTGAGAAATATGTCAAGGATGTAAAATTGAACAAAGATAAATATAACAACTATTGGATAAAAACAGTTATGGCGAATAATATGAGTTCTTCAATTTCCTTCAGTGGAAGGACTTTTAGTATACCTGGAAGAACATCAATTAAAGTATCTCTAACAAAAGTTTCTCCTCTCCTTCTGGCAATATATTCAAAACTAGAAAAAGCAATGAAACAAGAAAAAGTTTCAAAAAATAAAAACCTTATGGATGAAACTTTAGAAAGAAAAGATAAGACCATCTGTAATATGCAAGGAGAAATTTGTATTTTTTTTCAACAACCCAAAAGATGTAAATCCTGATGAAATAAAGGATGTTAATATATCAGGTGAAATGACATTTCGTTCAATAGTAGTTAAGGATCATTTTAAAATCACCTTTAGTATAAAAAATGTTGTAGTTGAATCTGGTAATGAAAGAAAGTGTAGAGATATCGATGGTAATGTTGTTTCTACTAATTTAATGAGTCAATATTCAACTGAAGATTTTGAAGATTATGAGAGTGATTATGATACCGATAGTAATGAAAGTAGTTTTATAGAAGATACCGAAGATGAACTTTAGTTTAAGTAAAGTTTTACTTTACAAATATACTAGATTTTGAGCCTCTTGAATTCCCTGATTCTCCATATGACAAATTTGAGAATTGTCCTGCGTGTGATCGAGAGGGATTAAACAGTGTCAAAAGCCTATAAACAATGTATATTCTGTGATTATCTTCTCATTAATGATAATAAAAAATATAAAAAGGAAAATAATTCTTTGAGATTTACACCAAAAATGAATTACTTCACAAGATTGATTCGAGAAATGAATGTAAAGTATGAGGGTGATAACACACCTTTCCTTACAAGGGAAGAAACTGAACGTATTAGAGAAATGTTCAAAGGATTGTTGTTATATATTATCCACGATTGTCATTTTCAGGGAAATATCAATACACGATATTGTATAAATAAAATAATGGATCATCTTGAAATTAAACCCGAACTGAGGATAAAATATACAGTTTCTAAAAAAGCCAATAATAAATTAAATAACCTGTTTTCCAAATATATAAATGAATGATTTTTTTACCCATTTGGGAAAATAAGATAAAATCTAACAATCATAAAAATCTTCCAAATTCATTAAGATGTCTCATAGTTGGTTCAAGTGGATGTGGAAAAACCTGCTTACTTTTGAAGATGCTCCTGACTCCCAACTTTTTAAATTATGATAATTTAATAATTTTCACAAAGTCGAGTTTTCAACCAGAGTATCAACTACTCTCACAAGGTTTTAATGCTGTCTTCAAAAAGAAGATATAATCAGTTTATTTAAACTTCAAAAAAACCTAAATGATTATAACATTGAAGATATAATACAACTAATTTGTGATACACAGAGATGTAAAAAGAAATCAAAACCGATAACTTGTATTCTTAGTGATAATACGGATGATATACCGTCTCCCCAAGGTTTGGATAAATCAAAAAAGAACCTCGTTATCTTTGATGATTGTGTTATTGAGAGAAACCAAACGGTAATGGACAGCTACTACACAAGAGGGAGACTTTCTTCTTGTAATTGTATTTATCTTAGTCAATCATACTTTCATCTTCCTCGTCGTTCCATCAGAAACAATGCTAATACTTGTATTTTATTCAAGTTAAATTCAATAGATATAAACAATTTTTGGAGAGAGAATTGTTCTACATTATGCAGTAAAAAGAATTTGGGGATAACATGAAGCACACGACTGAAAAAATATAAATATATTGTTGTGAAATAAGATGAGATATTAAATGATATTTTCCACTAAATAAATGGATGCGAAAGAAAGAGCAAGGAGATTTAAGGAACATCAAGAGTTGGTTTCAAGAAGTTGTAAAACAACAGGAAGACATAAAGAAGAAACGCAGACAGAAACTAATGGGTGAAGAAGCATTTGAAAGAAAACAAGAGAAATTTTTTTATTCCACTTTTTAAAACTCCCCAAGAAAAAATTATAGATGTTTCCACAGTTCCCACAATAAAATATACTCCTAAAAAACTTCAAATGAGAAAACATTTCAGTCAAATGACAGAGGAAGAATTGGAGCATATTGGAGAATTAGAATATGATGATGAAGGATTATTTCAACAACTGGAAGAGATTAATTACACCCTGATTATATTTTGAATGCTCTTCAAAACAATGAATATTCAGTGGATTCAAAAACCAAAAGCAGGGCTCATTCCAACAGAACAATCAGCAACATTTCATCTTGTTCAAGAAAAGGTATTGATATTTAATGATGAATTAAGGTTCTTGAGTTCTGCTCAACCTCCTGTTAAACTAACTCCGAGATTAATGTTTTTTCTCACAAAAGATGGAATACAAGCTTCAACTGTGAGGTCTGAATCAAAGTATTTTGATAAACCATTGGATAAGAAAATTAATGATGATAGAGTATATATTGATCTGCTGGACTCTGTTGATTATAGGGTTAGTCTTTCTGGTAAACGTAGCAAGAATGAGAAGGAGAAACACATTATTCAGGCTTTAAGTATCCTTGGTTCAGGTGTTAGTTTTCTTCCAAATGACCCATCACAATTGGTTAATAGACTTATTGTTGTTAGGTAGTAAGAAGGCTGGAAATAACAATTGTTTTAATGAAGCATCAGCCATTTTAGACCAGTTGATGAACATGAAAATAATTAATAAATATCAATATAAAGACATTTTATCTCATATTAAATAAGATGAGAAGCACAATCCTTTGTTTTAATTTCACAACAAGCGACCACACATCTTCATTCCCATACCCACTACAACTTGATGCAACAAAAGAATATGAGGCATCTTTATTGTCCATGGAAACTTATAATACCTTCTCTAATATAACAGAAAAATGACAAGTTTAGTTATAATCCAGGAAGTGGATACAAAACGATAACAGTCTCACCCGGAGCATATGAGATTTCTCAAATATCTTCCGAAATTGTTCGTCTTATGAAAGAACAGGGTGATGAACCAAAAAATATTGTTATAGACATTCAAAAACATACTTCAAAATCAACGATTAAACTTAAAAATAACTACAAGGTTGATTTCACAATTGATAATTCATTTTGAGAGTTATTGGGTTTCTCCTCAAAAAAAGATTGAAACTAATGGGACGTTTTACAGTGATAATGTCATTCATATATCCCCAGGAATAAATTCGGTATTAATTCACTGTGATTTGATTGATTGTGCTTATAATGATGGAATAAAAACAAATACAATATTTTCATTCAGCGCATACTCAACCCCAATTGGTTATAAATTCAATATGGAACCCAACAATCTGGTTTATCTCCCTGTGTCAGGAAAAACCATACACAGAGTAAATTTTAGGATAACCGACCAAGATAATCGTATGATCTCTTTTAATGGAGAATTTGTATCCATCAGAATTCACCTACGTGAAGTTTTCCAATAAATAAATATGATGGTTATTGTGAGGAAACACGAGTTGGGAAAATATAAAATAATTACAGGGGATGGGATGTTCCTTTCCCCATACTACAAGGGTGAAGGTATGTATCTTGGTAGAGGATACTATAAACCTAAGAGACAAAGGGGTGTCGGACATCTATTTAGAGGAGATGGGATAATTGACACTCTAATGGGTATTGGTTCAACTATTCTTAAACATAAAGACCTAATTGGTTCAACTGCTTCTGATGTGGGAAATGTAGCAGGTGTTGTAAAGAGCATAAAAGATGCCCAAAACGAATCTCATAAATTACAAGCAATTAAAGAAATTAAGAAAGGCAAAACTCAGTTGTCTCCCCAAGAACGGCAGAAAATAATTCCAATACTTGGTTCAGGGTTTCAAAAGTTTTAACATCTTTTTTCCTAAATAAATACAAGTATGGAAGCAATTGATAGTATCTATGATTTGGATGATACTATTATCATCTCAAACTTCACTAAAAAAGAAGATTACTTCAAGGTAAATGCTGTAATGTCCGGAGGGCAGCGGGACTCGGATAGTCGTGAGGATTCTCGAACACTGTTTATTGCCCCTCCAGATGCACACTACTACAGACTGCACAGACTACACAGACTACACAACGCCTCAGGCGGCGCAACACCTATATCCCGTGCAGGCACGTGACCACTCCAAAACCACTCCTCCACACCTCCGCCACGCTCCCCGCATTGTGCCCTGCCCCCGCAGGCCCAGTACACCACACTCCTCCCTCCTAAAACTACGATTACAAAATGACCATCATAAGGACAAGCATAATCGGCATAGAATACCATGATATAAAAGCAAAGAGGTACAAAAACGATAATAATCAAAAAGCACAGGCACATCACACCATATAACCTGTCGATGTGAGTTAGGTGAACCTCAAAGCAATGGACAGCTGCTCGAAAACTAAGTTGCACGACGAACCTACAAAACCCTGACTACGTTAAAAGATATCAAGAAGCAAGGCGGGAAGCACAGCATAGCTACGCAGCAGAAGCGCCCCCAGGCGGCTCATGCTTACATGCCCTCCGGCGAGGTCGCGACAACCTCCCGAGCAAACCTCCCCCGGCACCATCAAACGCCCCCGGCTGACAAGGCGGCACATCTCCCCCAGACAGACCCGAACCAGATAACATTCCGAGCCTGGAAGTCCCGTTGTCTGGAAGCTCCGTGGCGCCAGCACAGCTGACCTTGGCGAGAACAGAGATTTGTGCCGCCCGGCGCCAAGCCCGTCTGACTTTGGGCGGTGACGCTGAACAGTGCTGTCGGCTGGGCGCACCATCAATCCCATAACAAACCCACGCATCACAACCAGCCGAGATCTCAACGCACGTCCGCACGGCTTTGGCGAGAACAGAGAGTTGCGCCCCAGGGCGCCAGGCACGTCTGACCTTGCCGAAACCAGGGGTGGGGGTAACGCTGAACAGCGAACCGGCCCCGGCCCTGAGCCAAAACCGCGCATCCAACCCAACCCAGAAAACCATGCACATCCACATGGACAGTCAGCACAGCCTGGAGACATATCAGTGTCATACAACAACAAAAGCATTGTCTGCTCCAATACAACCTTCCCCTCACGTACAGCGCGTCCTCCCAGCATAATCCCCACACATGACAGGGTAGCGAACCGTGAGCTGCCCTCGCAGCTGGAGATCAGCCAGACCTCTTTATTTTCCACGATCGCCCCCAAGGCCTTCACATCACATTGATCATATCTGGCATCCCATCGATCGATCCCAGTCAAACATATTATGCTCATACGTGAACTGTTGGCATTTACTTTAACAAGGTTAAATTGCATCACTCGTGCAATGAAAATCAAATACGCAACAAACAGCAACCCATGAATCACATCACGTGTCCGTCTCTCGGTTGTCGTCGCGACGTTGCGATGACCTGCTTGTCGTCAATGGTCGCGATCCGCGAACTTCTTGAACGCGACTGGCTCACTCCAATCCCCCGCTGAAATCACCTGAATGACACGGGTGCGCACTGTATCATGAGCGCAGCCGAAGCGCGAGAGCTCATCGCGGCTGGCATGGCTCCCGTTGCTCCAGAACCGTACATCATCGTCGCCGGAAGCAATGAACGGCAGCCCACGTTGCATCGTCGCGGCTCCTGCCGCCAGAACCTCGCCCTCGGGTCTCAAAGGAGGCACAGGTGCACCTGGAGGTACGAACTCTGAAACAGGAACTGCGAGCCCCTCCCTCGCACGACGAACCGCGGGAGAGCAACCCACTGACCCTGATGGGCAACCAAGACGTGTGCCCTGCCAACCGCCGGTAGCGCTTCACCAGCATACGTGTGCAATGCGAGGGTAGCACGAGCGGACTCAACTCGAAACCCGATCAGTGCCCCGATCATCTCGACCTCCACTGGCATTGGTCCTGTCACCGTCGGACCAATTGAAAACAGGTTCAACATTGGCAGCATCAGTGCCCCGATCATCTCGACCTCCACTGTCATTGATCTTGTCACCTCCGGACCAATTGAAAACAGGTTCAACATCGGCAGCATCTACTGCTCGGGGTCGCCGGGATCACTAGGCCCAGGCTGCAAGACTCGACCCGGGGCGTAAAAGTGTACGCAATGCACAAAACACCGTATCGGCAGTAGGTCTCGACCTGGGACGTAGGGGTCGCTTCGCACACCGCCATCCATGACCAGCATGATGAGCACTGACTCTCGGCACACACACCGTAGACGTCCCCGAGTGCTCAGACCGCCGTCCGATTGACTGCATTGCAACGCTCGCTCCCGACCCGCGCCGAAGACCGTGCATGCGGCTGTGCGCACCTGGAACATCGCACTAACCTCCGAATCATCTGCTGCGCACCCACCCTCGAGACCCCGGACATTCCTCAGAGCTCGTGCGACAGCCGATGCCCCGTCTGAGCTGAACTTCATGTCCTCGTCCTTTAGCCGTGGCATCGCAGAAACCATTTCCGAGGCTTGCAAAGCAGAAATAAAACGAACTCCGAGCGCGGCCGTCGTCCCCTCAACGTGACACGCAGGCGCCGGCGGGACGTCAGGCTGCAGGACTCGACCCGCCCTGAAGCCGTGCGCGCGAAACTCACGATGCGCTTCCCTGGGACCCTCTCCAGGTGTGAACTCGAACTGCGCGCGGTGCGCTGAGTTACTCGCTGCAGCGATCCAATCGCCCCGGCCAAAGACTCCAAGTCAATACCGACGTAACCCCAGGCACTTTGCACACGCCGATCCGAAACAGACTCGTCGCCAATTGTAATGTCCGGAGGGCAGCGGGACTCAGATAGTCGTGAGGATTCTCGAACACTGTTTATTGCCCGTCCAGATGCACACTACTACAGACTGCACAGACTACACAGACTACACAGACTACACAACGCCTCAGGCGGCGCAACACCTATATCCCGTGCAGGCACGTGACCACTCCAAAACCACTCCTCCATGCCTCCGCCACGCTACCCGCATTGTGCCCTGCCCCCGCAGGCCCAGTACACCACAAATGCAATCACTGGAACAGACATGAATGCAAATGGTACAAAAAGTTTTGAAATAAATAATCAACAAACTTATTTGAATCTATCCAAAAGTTTCTTGTGTAAATTTAAATTCATGAAGGCTGGGAATAACACAAATGCTACACTTGTAAATGATTTCTTCTGGAAAATGTTTGATAGTGTTCGTTTGTACATTGGAACACAAGAAGTTGAAGCGGTTGATTATGTCTCTGCTGTATCTGAAATGATGAAATTTACACTCTATTCATTCAGTGATAGAATGGGAAAGGGGCTGTCGAAGGTTTTATTTCTGATATGTCAACGGGAACAAACACAGACCCTGGATATCCTCAAAGGAAAGGAATGTATAATGATGATACAAAAGCAGGTAATAGTTTTAATGTGGCAGTTCCTCTTAAAGGTATATTTGGATTTTGTGATCATGATAAAGTTCTGTATGGTCTTAAAATTAGATTTCAACTACAAAGGAATGATAATCAAAATAGATTACTTTTTGGTGTTTCTCGTGCTTTTGGTGATCAGAATAAATTTGTAATTTATGAAATGAGTTGGTATATTAGTGAATATACTCCGAATCTTAAAACAGAAGAGTTGTTGAATGGAAGACTTAACTCAAAGAAACCACTCAATGTATCATACCTCAAAAGAAGATGTCAACACGTTAAACTAAACCAAACCACTTACACGTGGAATTTGGGTGTTCTAGAAGGAAAGCCACGATATCTGTGGATCATTAAAAAAAAACAGATGGTGATACTGCTATTGATAAGAATAATGCATTGAGTGATAATGCGAAGGTGAAACAACTTCGTGTTTCTCTAGATCAGCGTTTCTCAACCTTTTTACCCTTGTGGAACCCTTGAAATAGTTTTCATGTCTCAGGGAACCCCTGCATAAAAATTATTATATACCATTATTAATATCTAGCTCTTTTATATTTTTATCGTAGTTCACGTGGTAAATATAATATATTTTTTCGGATGCCTGGTTTAAGGAAAAAATGACCCCCTTTTGGTCAAATTTATTGGCAATGAAAAAAAAAACATACTGCTCGTTTATGAGACCTCACACCGAGGTTTTAATTCACACAAAAAAAACTTTTTTATATCAAAACAAACAAACACACCTCATGTAAGTTGATAAACAAAACTTAAAAAAAAATAAAGTTGAATCAATAAAGGTAAACAGAAGAACTAACAGAGAGAGAGAGAGAGAGAGAGAGAGAGAGAGAGAGAGAGAGAGAGAGAGAGAGAGAGAGAGAGAGAGAGAGAGAGAGAGAGAGAGAGAGAGAGAGAGAGAGAGAGACTGAGACTTCACGCTTGGAAGCACAGAGAAGATAGATGGACACACCGTGCATGCATCCCGTACTTGAGTCAGTCACTCAATGATACACGAATCCGCCGCGTGCAGGACATCCACTAACCAGTGAGGGCGGTTTCACACTGGCGCCATATAGACATCGTTAAATACATTCCCTATGGTTGTTATAATTGTAAATAATATAAGAGGTCGAAGCCTCTATTATAATAACCAAGGAGTTTCCAACAATATGCCGTACGTGTATTGTAAAACTACGAATATTAAATCAAAGAAAAACTACTCAAAAATGCATTAGCCTATTTATTACTGTTTCTCGCGGAACCCCTAGCGACCTCTTGCGGAACGCTAGGGTTCCGGGGAACCCCGGTTGAGAAACACTGCTCTAGATGGAACATTTTATCCACGAGATAGATTGGAAATTAATTGGGAAAAAAATGATTTTGCTGAAGCATACAAGTCTTACCAAAAGGTGTGTGAAAGTAATGGAAATAAAGAACCTATTTTGGATATAACAGCTTTTAAAAGTTTGTATACAATCTATGCGTTTGATCTGAGTGCTCAAAATGAAACTATAAAGTCAAATCGAGTGGATACTTCCCCATACATTGAAAGAGGAGAGAGTGAAGAAGTTGATACATATTGTTTGCTTTTGGAAGAAACAAAATTACAGATTAATACAGATAATGGTGTTATGATTAGTCTCACATAATTTTTTTGTTAAATAAAGGAGTGGCAAAGTACCAACTGGGGTATATGTTAATCTAATCAATCTTCATAAACTATCATCTTGTGTTCAAAATCAAAAGCCTTCTACAATTAACGTTAATACAATTCAGAGAAAAGGAGCAGTAAGAATTGATGTTTTGCTCACAAGAGAACAGGTTAAAATCTTGAATGATACTGGCTCACTTAAAATTAAAATGACAAAACCAATGTTGAAAAAATATTCAATAAGAGAGACGAGTGGAGGATTTCTCCCATTTCTAATTCCTTTATTTGCTGGTTTAAGTGCCGTTGGAGCATTGACGGGTGGTATTTCAACAGCGGTGAAAACTGCCAACGAAAGGAAGGCTCAACTCCAGGCTCAAAAGAATTGGAAAGACATAACAAAGAGTTGGAGAAACAAATTAGTGGAAGTGGTGTAATTGTAGATTTTGCTGAAAAACTTGAAAGTCTGCCTGATAAAGCGAGATTGTTAGTTGGAGATATGCTTTCTTCTATCGCACAAGCAGGTGTAAAATTAACTAAAAGGGGTAATGGATTATATCTTTCTAATAAATAAATGAGCATTGATGAGTGGTTTAAAGAATTTGGAAAGAATACAACATCAAATTTACAACTTGTCAAATATTGAAAGAAATTAAAAATTCATAATGTGGTTATTTGTATGAGAGATGAATTAACATACGTGCCTAAACATACAAAAAATATTATTATGAACTTAGAAGATAATAATGGGAACGGTTCTCATTGGGTTTGTATTTTTAATTGTCAAGACAAATATTATTTTGATAGTTTCGGTTAGTCATAAAGTCTTAAAGTCTTTATGTCATCTTTATGCCACCTGTTAAAGTCATAAAATTCTTACAGAATGGTGTTTATCAAACATTTCAAGTCCAAGAATTAAATTCCAAGTGTTGTGGTCAATTATGTCTATATGTGTTATTTCAACTCAACAAAAATATAAAAATTTATGACATTCTTTTTAATCTAATATAAATGACTTATGTTGGTAAAGATGGTTCTATCTTTGGTGTATCCCAAGAACGGGATATTGATTTATCAAAATATTACACAAGGGCACAGGCTGAACGACAGAAATATAGTATAACAAAAAATATTAATATGAAAAATGCTTATAAATTAAAAAATTATCCAAGCCTGACTGACGTGAATGACTTGGTGAGATTAAGCGATTTATCACAATATATATTCTTAAATAAAACGGCCGTGTATTCCAAAGATACAGAAGTGTTGATTTTATCTCCAGGTCATACAGAATTCAAAGTTCGAATTAAAATAATTTTTTATAAGGAAGGGCGTATCGTTTGTATGACAATAGAACAATGGGGGTATGATATGAATGATTTAGGGTATAATTGGTCATTTAAAATTTACCTAGAAAACCTGGAACAATTAAATCAGTCTTGTAAGGAAGAATATTATCCACTTGGTATAGAGAATGAATTTTGTGGAAGCACGATTAGTAAACAACAAATAAAATAATTTAATAAGGGTAAATATAATAATGGTTTTGCCCGAGTTTATATCATGAAAACAGAAAAAAAACAGGATTATGTCGAATAAGTAAGGAAATACAAAATGATTTAACTATGGGGAGGTGTTTCATGTCATAATAATGTTCTGTCATATATTTCTAATACATAAATGACAGCAAGAAGGCTTCAAGAAAATTATCATTTCTGTCTCCAAGCATAGCTTCAAGAAAAGGGTATTCGGTATTTTAATAAATATGTTCTACAACATAAGAATGAGGTATTTTCAATAAAAGATTGGCATTATGCTGATGTTGATAAACCAACAACTTTGGATTTAATTAGAATGTTAAATAATGAAAAAATTATAAAGTTAAGAAAAGGTAAGGCTCTTAGAAATTCAAAATAAATTTTATTGGTTTCCTGTTGTCAAAAAAAATATTTTGAATACAGGAATAACAAGAAATCCTGATGAATATATGTATGATATTCTATGGGGTGTCAGTGATTCAAGGATAGTAAGGGACAAGGAAGGAGTTGAAGAGACAGAAGAAGAGAGAGAAGAGGAGGAAAAGGAGAAGAGAGAGAAGGAGGAGAGGGAGGAAAGAGCGAGAATAAATATATATGGAAACCAGTGAGATTAAAAAAAGATTGGAGGTATTACAGAAAATAAATGAATCTCAATGCACCGAGGAGGAAAACAAAGAATTGACAAGTCTATTCGAAATATTTTCGACAAGACTATTGATATCGTTTCAAGGCAAAGATATTGACTTTAAAGTTTTTCATTTTTTTTCTTAAATAAATGGAGGAGAAAGTGAAGACATTTCTAAGGATTATTTATGTTTTTAAAATCAAGATTCAAATGTGCATGTTGGAAACTAAAAAGGTTTTCGCACTCTGTAGGAATTTTTCTCATAAATAAATGAGTTATTGTCTCAAATGTAAAAAGAAAACTAATACTAAAAATATTTCATATTTTAAAAGTAAAAATAACAGGGTTATACAAAAAGGAACATGTTCGGTGTGTGGTTCAAAAAAAAATCAATTTATCTCCCAACACAAACTCAGAGGAGATATACAAAAGTTTTTATCAGGAAGTAAATTTACAACTACTGGAATACCAGGGGAATTACATCTACCAGGGTATTCTTTCTGTGGTCCAGGCACAAACTTGGATAAAAGATGAGATGAGGCAGACAATCCTAAACCATGGAGTAAACCCATCAATCGGGTTGATGAAGTGTGCATGAGACACGATATTGATTATGGGAATACCACAAGGTTGGAAGAAAAACATGAAGCCGATAGAGAAATGTTGTATAATTTGTCTCCGATACAAAATCCAGCCTTGAGAGAAAAAGTTGATAGGTTCATTGTGAAGAAGATGATCAGTGCTAAATTGAAACTTGGAAATTCAAAAAACTTATAGGCTCTAATGATGTCATTAAGATTGAAGAGCAATTAGCTGATGAATTGCATAAACCAATATTCACAAAGTTTCAGAGAAGGAAGGTTTATTCCAAGGAAGTTGATTATATCTGGTATGTTGATTTGATTGAACTCAATAATGATAAGGGGTACAAATATGCTTTAACCGTTGTCAATTTGAGGAGTAGATATGCGTGGATTGTCCCTTTAAAAAACAAAACAGGTAATACTCTTATGTTGGCCTTTCAACAGATATTTAATAAAAGTAAGAGAAAACCTAAAAAATTGTGGACTGATGAGGGTAGAGAGTTTTATAACAAGACATTTATGAATTTTCTAAAAACTAACAGTATTACATGATACAGTACCTTTAATGAAGGAAAAGCCGTTGTTATTGAACGTTTTAATCGTACCTTAAAAGAGAGACCATATAAAAAAATTCACAGAACTCGGTTCACAACAATGGTCATCTTTTATTCAGGATATTGTGGATAAGTATAATGACACGATTCACACGTCAACGAATATGAAACCATCAGAAACATTTACAAAATTAAAATATGAAAAAGAGATTAATGTCAAAAAGCCTAAGTTCAAACTTGGTGATATAGTCAGAATATATAGATGGAAATCTCATTTTGAAAAGGGTTATACAAAGCGGTGGACAAATTAACTTTTTTAAATTGTTGATGTGATAGATACAGTTCCTTGGACTTATAAAGTATATGATTTAGAAGGGGAAGAGATTTTAGGTTCATTTTATTCACAGGAATTATAAAAGACAAAACTAAGCAAATAATACTCATGGGAGCAATAGGTTGGCGCTTCACTCCCCTCTACTATACACCTTGATGGACACTCGCGGACCAAGTCCGATGTGTATAACGGTTAAATTTAAAAAATATATATATATAATATGTGTCAAGGGGGACGTTCTTAGATCTGGAACCCCAAACACAGAATCCTCGACTACATAGTCAAGGCTTAACTTTTGTTTGTTGGTGTGTGTGCAGTGGGGGACATTCTTAGATCTGTGAACCCCAAACACAGAATCCTCAACTGAATAGTCAAGGCTTAACTGTGTGTGTGTGTGTGTGTGCGTGTGTGTGCGTGCGTGTGTGTGTGTGTGTGTGTGTGTGTGTGTGTGTGTGTGTGTGTGTGTGTGTGTGTGTGTGTGTGTGTGTGTGTGTGTGTGTGTGTGTGTGTGTGTGTGTGTGTGTGTGTGTGTGTGTGTGAGAGAGAGAGAGAGAGAGATAATATAACAGGGAGCACAATGAACTCTAACCCTCACATTCAAAATATGAACCCCAACGCAAACCCGCCCTAACCCTCACGTTCAAAATCTCAACCCCAACCCTCACATTCAAAATCTCAACCCCAACCCAACCCTCGCCCAACACAATATCTTTATTTTAAATACGTATTTCAACAATATATATTTTTTATGTTTTTTTCTCTTCTTCCAATTCTGTCTTTTAAAGCTTTCAGGTTTGATGAAGTAGAAAGGGGGAGTAAGAACTTTCCTGCACTTTCTTCCCAGAACTTTCTTGATATTGCTCTCATCAAGCACCATCCAACAAAGAACTACATTGATAGGTTGAGATCCCCAAGAGTCTTGGTAGAAACCACATTTCAAGTCTCCAAAATAAACCCAACTTTCAAAGTCTCCAAGATATAACCACATTCCTGTTGAGTTTCCAAGATATGTATCACATTGTGAGTTATCAAGCCAGAACCCACATTTCAAGTCTCCAAAAATATAACCATCTATCCAAGACTCCAAGGTAGAACCACAATTTCCAGAAATACTGTGGGTTTCAGTGATAGATCTCACATAGTATAACTGTGGATCATCAAGGAAATCTCCATTTTTCAAAATGTCTGAAATTTGTGAGTCTTCAAGGTGGGTTCCATATTTAGAACCATCTTGGCAGAACCCTTTTCCCAAGTCTCCAAGATAGTTATTTAAACCATCAAGGCAGAACTCATTTATTGATTTTTTTCGAAATTTGTGAGTCTCCAAGGTAAAACTTGTATTTTGGCTCATCAAGGTATAACTTGTTCAGTGGGTATTGTCTTGATAACTCGCAATGAGTACTATTGCTGAAAAACTCTTTTTCAGGATTTTGCTGGTCTCCAAGGTGCAACTTTTTGGTTGGGTCATCAAGGATGAGCTCGTTCTGTGGGTCTTGGTCGCTCATAAGGTCTTCAACCAAACCAACAATTTCATCCCAAGTTGTGGCAAAAGCAGTATTTTCATTTTGTATTTCAGATACAATTTCCTGAGAGAAAATAATAATGTATTAATTAAGTGATTTAGTTATTAAATGATTATATGCTTAAATCAAACTCTGTGAATAGGAAAATAAAATCTTACCTCAATAGATAAGAGGTTTGAATCCAGTTCATCAACTTGAAGGTTTAGTTCCATACAAGTAGTAGAACTCCAAGGAATTCCAAAGTCATCCCACTCAAACTCAGCACAGCACTCCTTTCTCAGTAAAAGTAAAAATATGTTTAAAATGGAGTCTGGGTTTGAAGCTTTTATCGAGAAAGACTGGTGGGTGTGGTTTACTTTTTCAAAATGGAGAATTCTTTGAAAATTCCCTGGGCAAGCCCAAGCAAGCCTTGTGATTGAGATGTTGTTAGAATGGACAAATTTTTTTCAAAATGGAGAATTCTTTGGAAATTCCCTGGGCAAGCCCAGGCAAGCCTTGTGAGTCATGTTGTTAGAATGGAGAAAGAATTTTCAAAATGGAGAATTCCTTGGAAAATCGATTAAGTATAATTGATTAAGGTTTCCTTTTTCAAAATGGAGAATTCTTTGGAAAATCGAATAAGTATAATCGATTAACGTTTCCTTTTTCAAAATGGAGAATTCTTTGGAAAATTGATTAACAGGAAATGATGTAAGAGTATGTGGTCCTCACAAAAGAGGGTGGGGCTTAGGAAAAGTGGGTGGAGCTTTAGGGAAGTTGGGTCATGAAAGTGGGCGTGGCTTAAAAAGTGGGCAGAGTTTAGGGAAAAGTGGGTGTGGCTTATGCAAAAATAATCTGAGGCTCAGGAGGGAGTCAAACAAGAGCATTGAGAGAAGTATATCATTTCATAATGACACAAAAGGGGTATTGTATCTTGAAAAATATAAAGATTCAAATGTTTTTAAAAAAAATATTTTAGATGGGGATTATTGTGCAAAGAAAATTAAACTATTGAAGGAATTTGAGAATGAACAAATCTTTATCGGTTCAATGAGTGAGCTAAACAATATGCATTGGTTATTTGAAAAAAGTGCTCCTGGGCTAAAAAGGGGAGGCTATTAAAATCTCCATTCACTTACATGTTTTAGATATTTCAACAGCAGAGAATTCAACAGGTTGGGATAAAAAGGAGGTTTAATTTTTAGGGAAAAAAATATGAATCACTGAGAATCTCCCATTCGTTAACATGGGGGAAAATGAGCCAGAATCAGTATATTCACCCTACTAGCAACATGGGCCAAATTTGGTGCTTTTGGAAGAATCTGAACCAAGAAATCCCTAACATCCTTGACTATACATGCCCTCACTACATGTTGGCCTACCACTTCGTCAACATCATGCCTCTCCAACGGCTGCCATGACCTTGCCTCTGTTATCACACACGGTTCGCACAGTACTTTTTGAGAGTCCCACACGTCTTGTGACATGCTTAATGATTTGTGATTTCGTGGAAACAATGACCATTTACCAGTATTATTTTAGTTCGGATAATTCATAGCCACCGCCAGGTGGCGCTTCGCCACCAATAAAGTCAAAATTGACATGAAGTAGCAAAGGAAACTTTTTTTTAATTTTTACTCCATTGCACATGAGTACTCATTGTGACGTCGAAACGCGAAGGACCGGGCATGATCTCGACCTATTATCCTCCATGTAGCATGTTTTTGGCCCTGAACGAGTTGATGTGTGTTTTTAACCAAGCCCATGCCCCCTCTCCGAGGGGAAGAAAAGAAAAGAAAAAAAAAAAGGACAGAAAAAAACATACAAAAACAACAACAACAAAAAATTTATTTCATTAATTAAAATGATCTTGGGTTGGTGTGGTGTTGAGGTGTTCGCGCAGGCATGATGGGCTGAATAGTCTCCACGTGTGTTGGATTTCCTTGTTGTCCTTGTTGTATATGTTTCCATCTCTGCTGTGCTGTATATTCAAGATATAATATATAATCAGTCTGCTGCTTTGCCGAATTGCACTGTCGGCTCTCAGCTGAATGCCTGAATTAAAACTTTGTAGTACTGTGCACTTTAAATGTTGTGCTGCAGTGCGACATGCCACGCCCAGCTGGCACCACGTGCTTTGGCGTTCCGTCCACCCTTGAAATGAATCACTTCGATGTTCTTCGGAGCTTCGAGCGTGCAAAGCATCCCAAACAATTGGCTCAATGGTTTTCGCACGCAAGATCTCTTTGCTCTCCCATTTGGAAGCCAAATGAAAATGGATCCAAAGCTTTATCGCTCATTAACCGTTTAATTGGATGGTCTCAACGAGAAACCAAATCATTAACTGTCCGGGATTAAATCAGAGTCATTTTATTGAGGTTTTACATAAACGTTTCTTGCCATTAACAAAAATGTATCTTGTATTTTGAGTCACGATAGTTAAAATCTCATTTTCTTCTTTTGGTTTCATTTGAATTTTGGGCTGATCAGGAGAAATATACTTATTACACACCAGCAAATACAACCCGTCGCTTCACTAATGCGGGTTTTATTAAAGGGGGGGGAAGAAGAAGGAAGGGGGGAGGGAGAGAGAGAGAGAGAGAAAGAAAGAAAGAAAGAAAGAAAGAAAGAAAGAAAAAAAGAAAGAAAGAAAGAAAGAAAGAAAGGAAAAAAAAAAGTAGGATAGGGAAGGGAGGGTGAGAGAACGAAGAGGAATGAGCGAGGGTGGAGGAGTGAGGAGGGGGAGCAAGGAAGGGGGAAGAGCGAAGAAGCGGGGGTGTGGAAAGTGACGCCTCACCAAACATCACTATACACTCCGGGAGGGAGTGGGGGAGAGAAGGGGGGAAGTGGGGAGTCGGTTTCGGAGGAGGTGAGTATGAGGGGATCGGGTTCTGGAGTTGCTTTTGGTTGGGGAACTTGTCAAGAATAGAGGGGGGAGGGGTAGTTCAGAATTGAACAAAATAGAGTACGTTGACAGAGCACTCGAAGACCGCCCCATGATGTACGTGGGGGGGTGCAGAGGGAAAGGTTGAAGGAGAAAGTGAGCATGAGGGGAAAGGAAGAGAAATAAAACGTGCCCAAACAACAACATTGTCTTTTTAACCACCAAGTATTATATCTATCTATGATTCCAGCTGTGTGTGTGTGTGTGTGTGTGTGTGTGTGTGTGTGTGTGTGTGTGTGTGTGTGTGTGTGTGTGTGTGTGTGTGTGTGTGTGTGTGTGTGTGTGTGTGTTTTTCTGTGTTTCTGTGTTTCTGTGTGTGTGTGTGTTTGTGTGTGTTTGTGTGTGTTTTTCTGTGTTTGTGTGTGTGTTTGTGTGTGTGTTTGTTTGTGTGTTTGTTTGTGTGTTTGTTTGTGTTTGTTTGTGTGTTTGTTTGTGTGTTTGTTTGTGTGTGTGTGTGTGTGTGTGTGTGTGTGTGTGTGTGTGTGTGTGTGTGTGTGTGTGTGTGTGTGTGTGTGTGTGTGTGTGTGTGTGTTTGGGGGGGGCACCATGGGCGGCCTGCTCTCGTCTCGTTCCCGGGTTTTGTAAGTGTTTGCCAAGACAAGTACTCTGGCAAGACTCTTCTTTCTTGTTCCTCCTCGGTCTACCTTTCCGTTTACACAATGTGCGACATTGTTATACGATCTGACAAACGGAAGGTTTTTTTTTCTCCCACATCAGTTTAAAATTTCTAGTGAAGAAATTGATTGAAGTTTTCCCAAGTAGTCGAGCTAGTAAATCTGGAGGTTAGGACCAACGCGTACACGAGGCGGCGGGGAGGATTCCTGGGAGGAGGTTCAAAGTTTCTGCCTCTGTGCTTCCTTCATAAATCGAGGCCCCCTTGTTATTCAATGTCTCACAATGATTTGTAGTAAAATTTAATTGATCAATATGGATAACGTATTAAAGTTGAGATCTAAAACATTCTTGAGCGATTAATTGAACTCGCATTGAGACGATGCGTTGAGAGCTCTGTTCAAAGAACACAACGTGGACGGTGCGGGCGGGGGTTGCGCGAAATAACAGCGGGACGTGTGGAGGGCGTGTCGTGGGCGTGTCGAGGGCGTGTCGAGGGCGTGTCGTGGGCGGAGCTATCCAAGTTTTCTCCAAGGCGCGCACCGATCGGGTCTCGGTGTTGCGGTATAAGCGGTGAAAAACGGGATCGACGAAGGTGAGGACCCGTGCTCCGTCTGAGAGTTCCTTGTAAACTGAAAGGTCTTCAACTTAAAGTTGAGCACACATCATGAGACTTATGTTAAATGGTCCAGTTTATTTAATTACCTTTTTTGTTTGTAAATCTGAGTATTGATAAGGATTGTAGTTTGACTTGTTGAGATAAGTCCTCGAGCTTTTGAAATGGTGATATGAGCGAGATGTGAATGAATCGTCCAACGATCACTGGAGGAATCTTTCATGGCGTTTCTGTATTGTGAGTACTTATTGATGTTGGTACAAGCTGAAGAACACTCAACCCGTTTTCCTGCCTTTGATTTGGAACTTGTGATATATATATATATATATATATATATATATATATATATATATATATATATATATATATATATATATATATATATATATATATATATATATGTGTGTGTGTGTGTGTCGACAAATCGGTCAGAAATAGCCCACACGGTGCAGCTGTTGGTGTTGCGTGGACCCACCATTGCTGTGGCTTGCGCCCATCCGCGAGAACCTATTCCCTCTTTGCACAGACATGGTGAAATGTGTAATTACTATGTGGATCGTATTATTGCGCTGTTGGAGAAGGAGCCCCCCTCCCCCCCAAAAAACCGCACGACCTCGTAACATCTCCACACTAAGGCGGTCGTTTGGCGACCTCACCCGCCACGCTCCGCCCCACCCCACGCCGCATCCCACGCGCCACCCCATGCCGCGCCCCACCCCACTCCACCCCACCGCACGCTCCGCCCCATGCTCCGCCCCACGCGCCACCCCACGCTCCACTCCACCCCACCCCCACGCCGCGTCCCACCCCACCCCACCCCACGCTCCACTCCACCCCACCCCACGTCGCGCCCCATCCCACGCTCCACGCCGCGCCCCACCCCACCCCACGCTCCACCCCATCCCGCCCCACGCTCCATCCCACGCTCCACGCTGCGCCCCACCCCACGCCCCACCCCACGCTTCACTCCACCCCCACGCTCCACTCCACCCCACCCCACGCTCCGCCCCATGCTCCGCTCCACTGCGCCCCACGCGCCACCCCACGCTCCACTCCACCCCACCCCCACGCCGCGTCCCACCCCACCCCACCCCACCCCACACACCCACTCCACCCCACCCCACGTCGCGCTCCATCCCACGCTCCACGCCCCGCCCCACCCCACCCCACGCTCCACTCCCCCCCCACGCTCCACTCCCCCCCCCCGCTCCACTCCCCCCCACCCCACCCCACCCCACGCTCCACTCCACCCCACCCCACCCCACCCCACGCTCCACTCCACCCCCACGCTCCACTCCACCCCACCCCACCCCACGCTCCACTCCACCCCACCCCACGCCCACCCCACGCTCCACTCCACCCCACCCCCACGCTCCACTCCACCCCGCCCCACGCTCCACTCCACCCCGCCCCATGCTCCACTCCACCCCACCCCCACGCAGCGCCCCACCCCACCCCACCCCATGCTCCACCCCACCCCACGTCGCGCCCCATCCCGCCCCATGCTCCATCCCACGCTCCACACCGCACCCCACCCCACGCTCCACCCCATCCCGCCCCACGCTCCATCCCACGCTCCACGCTGCGCCCCACCCCACGCTCCACCCCATGCCGCGCCCCAACCCACACCGCGCCCCACCCCACGCCGCGCCCTGCTCACTGCGTCTGGGTTCGCCAGCACATCCATACACACGCTCGACCCCTCAATCACCCTGTCGTTGTCATTTGTAGTCTCCTTGTAGTATTAAGCACAATAATTTTAAATGGTTTCTCCCTTCCTGTGTACAATGTATATTTGTGTAATTTTTAATATTAACCACGTGCACAGAACCGATGATTGAGGGGTTTAACTAATTAATTACCATATTTAAATTGCACAACCACCTTAAAACCTCCTCTCTGCATTAAAAAGCATTCTCAATTTTAACGTTGCTGGGGTTCAAATGACGTGTTTCGAAGGAAGATGATGTATGAAGACGCAAACAGTACTCAATAATTCAATTTTTATAAGTGCCACCCGACGTCGTCATCTTCAGATGCGGCAAATGGCTGTAGGTTAGTATTGATTCTTCCAGGAGCACGACAGTGCCCACTGTAGACCAGGGCAACAATTTGTAATTTGTCTGAGGTGCCGGCGATGGCTCACCTATTCTTCACGAAGGACACAGTGGTATCTTTAAAGTCCATCAACTAATGCCGGTAGATGGGACTACTAGTTCGACGTCCGTCCGAGGGACGACCACGCCAGTTCGACGTCCGTCCGAGGGACGACCACGCCAGTTCGACGTCCGTCCGAGGGACGACCACGCCAGTTCGACGTCTGTCCGAGGGACGACCACGCCAGTTCACCGTCCGTCCGAGGGACGACCACGCCAGTTCGACGTCCGTCCGAGGGACGACCACGCCAGTTCGCCGTCCGTCCGAGGGACGGCCACGCCAGGTCGACGTCAGTCCGATGGACGACCACGCCAGTTCGACGTCCATTTAATGTTTTGTTCTTTTTAACATGTTTTGTTCGACATTTTTAAATGTTTTGTTCATTATATGATCAGCTGGACTTCCTTTCAAATGTTATTCACGTACTAACAGTCATATTTAAGAAGTAAAAAAAAAATTGAAGTTTTTTTTTTTTTTTTTTTTTTTTTTTTTTTTTGAAAAACGTCAAAATGTGTATAAATGAGAGGTAATACTGTATTGTGTTTATGAAAATGATCGTACATGCGTGTTGTCCCAATTCGAGAGGAGTTTTCAACCCATTAAGTTCAGAACCTCTCAGGAGTTTTCAGTAAATTTGGCGGATAAATTAAAAGCGATAACATCCAGCGAGCTGTGCAAGGTAGTCGTGGTCGGATGGAGACCACGACTCTTGGCAGAGCATCGACAAGCGTCTTGAGGGTTTCCATGGTAAAGAACAATCATGGACAGGTCACCACGCCTCGCAGGGAGCGGAAATTTCCACTGAGTAACCATTGGCATCAATCCCATACAATGAGGGCCAAGCAACAATGCTTTTACCCACTTCACCACCAAGTCTCTCATGCAACATGATATATATATATATATATATATATATATATATATATATATATATATATATATATATATATATATATATATATATATATATATATCCTTTAAGTTAAAATTGGAAATCTACAGTTTGACAATGGGTTGAGAAGTTTTTCAGAAGAAATTCGGCTTATTAAGCACTGAAATGTGAGGAATGACCAAATTATTTCCATATCCTCGAGTCGTGATTTTATTTTTCCTCTCAAGGGATTCCATCCATCTGTGAATGAAACGACGTTTCCTTTGTTCTATTCATAGTTTGAAAATTCTTGCTGTCTGTAGACCTTTCTTGACTGTCTTCTGGTACCACTACAGCTTATTTTCAGAGAATCGGTAGATAAGTAGAGAACAACATGATGCCAATGAGGTCCTTGATCTCCATAAGGAAATTACAAGCGTGTGGAACAGCTGCCTTGATAAACCTGTGAAATGTGGTTTGTATAGATTTGAATGGTGGTTCTTTAGTGTGGTTTACAGCACTGTTTTCTGACAATGGGTGGTTGTACCTGACAGGCTGTCCAACATGTCGATGGTTTCGGAAATTCTGAAGTATGTCACGATGGAGGAGGGACAGACCGAAATGACGGTATGGAAGAAAGAACAACACAGAAGCTTGTACACACACTCGGGTTAACATTCACTGCCCGTCTGGTGCTTAAATAAATAATTTGACTACTAGTATTTCACTGTCATCAGCCTCATGCTCATGGAGGAATCTGCACAGGTATCCATGCAGGACAAGGTAATTCAGAGGCAATTGACAAGTCAGACATACAGCATATGCTATTTGAACTTGGGTATGCTTTGTGCTCAGATGTGAAGACTAACCAGGAGAAATAATAAAACCACCTCTCTGAAACTTTTTTACAGTAACCACCTTCTGGTTAAACTTCCAATATCCAGGCCAACGGCACACCTCAACTCCATTGTTCCTCTCTTCTACCGTCTAGAGAACTGCCTTATCTAGGCCGTTCTTACCCACCGTTCCTTCCAGGGATTCAATCAGGCAGTGCACCACCACCTCATGTCATCCCCCATCCCGATCCATGAACTTCATTACCCCCCCATTAATCCTTCCTAACTCTGCTGGTTTCAGTATTTCATCCCCATGTGTCTGTCTATCTGTCTCTCTCCTTTTCCTGTTAATTTATTCCCTATCTGGTTGTGTCCAATTGTTGTCCTTGGTTTACAGCATTGTCGATTCACCATTACTCTTCCATGAGTCTCTCTTGGAGAGGAATTTAAAAAAAAAAAAGACTCCGACCTCACACACTCCAGTGTCCTTCCTTCTCCCACCTCTGTTGGATCAATATATGAAGAGTTCATCTTCAATATGCTATATGTATTTTTTTTCATGATTATGAAAATTAACTCCCCCCCCCCCCCCATTGACTAAAATATTTTACTTTAGATTAAATAATGAACATATAATTACAGATGAAACTCTATTTCAAGAAAAAATTGGCATAACAAGCATTAGATCAAGTAATTCTTGGTTATTGAAGTTTGAGTTTAGTATCTTTTCAATATCTGGTAATGTTTTTAAAAGTGTGAATTTTATTTATTTAATGTCAAAATATCACATTTTGATGAAATTTTTTAAAAATTATGCACCCAAAAGATCCCCTGCATCGAACATGGTAAAGTGACAAAACAATGACCTGAGCACCATATTATCAAAGTTTATAATAAAGTATTCCTTGATTAGTTTGGAGTTTGTGCCATAATCAGATATTCTAAAACAAAATGAACTAGAAAGGCACTCGGTAGAGTGCATACCCCGCCAGGCTGATTAGTTGACGTTTTTTATCCCACTGATAGGTCGGATCTGGATTCGGACCTGAACCAAAATCGAATCAATTCTTTCTCGTCACACACCCAACCTGCCTACAAAATTTTGTCTGAATCCATCCACAACTTTTTGAGATATCCTGCTATATATTGTTTTTGGCCTGATCTCCTAGTGGTGAAAAAAACCGCTGAAAAAATTATTGGATCCAGATCCAGATCTTCACCAAAATCGAATCATTTCGTCCGTGTCACATACCCAGACTCTCCACCAAATTTCGTCCGAATCCGTCCACAACATTTTGAGATATTTTGTTCACAAACAAACACACACACAGACAGACAGGGTGAAAACAATCTTCATCCACCTTCGATGGCGGAGGTGAACTTTGTTGTGGAGCAAAATGCTGGGGAAAGAAAGAGATATCTACAGATATTGAAGGTTATCAGAGGCGATCGACATAAGGTGCACAAATCTCAGTGCCATTGTGGTTAGAATATCTGCTCTGAGTCCAAGAGGTCAGTGGTTCAATTCTGACCCTGACCTTAGGGAAATACCAAAGACTACAAATACCATGTGCTGTTTCTTTCTCAAGAACAATGTACTCATCTTCTTCCGATTCTTCTGATGCACAGCATGAAATTCACACACAGGCAAATTCACACAGCATGAACACGAAAATCACGCTGCTATTTAGTCGTTCCGAGAGGAGAGCAAAAACAAGACCCTCTGTCTCAACTGCGCTCCTCACCCAACTATCTGCTCTCCGATCATGCCCTCTCCTCTCACGTCACACCAACCAATCATCAGCCTCAGGGGCCTGACTTGCTAGTCTGAAGTCAAGAAGGTGGGGTTTCTTGCCTGCTCGGAATGCTTGGCTCTGTTGTTGTTGTTGTTGTTATAAGAACGTAATTCTTTTATAGCTTTGTACATGCAAAAACCTAGGAAAAGTTCACAGAGGGCAATCGTATACTGGGAGAAATTAGCCTTAAACCTGACCTAATAAACACAGCACTGCCCCCCCCCCTAGTGTAACATGTAACAATCTTAAGCTGACAGTTTTCCTGACTTAAATTGCATCCAAATGTCTCCTGGTCGTCCACGGACCATGCTACTCCATATAGTCAAATCTTTACTCTGCAATTTCTCCATCGACCCCACAAACATAACAATATAAAGCTAACTTAAACACATTCGTGACTTACAAAACCTGTATTCATCAGCGCTATTTTTTTTTTAGCTTTGACTTGATTTCTTTTGGAGTTACTTTGACTCGGGTAATCGAGATCGACTTGCAGGCAAAAGGAAATATGACATAACAAGTTCGAATTGTGAACATACCCCGTGGGAGTTCATTCGTACAACTCTCAGGTGAGCGATAGCACGGACGACAGACAGTTTTGAAATTTGGTAAGATTTTCATCGCATCAGAAAAATAAACCAGAACACCTCACAAGAGTGATATGAGGCTCGTTTCATATCATCATTTGTGACTTCGTTTTGAGTTGGGCATCTCCCAGCGCATTTAATTTTTTTTAATAACAATTTAAAGAAAATGGGCCGAAAGGGCTAGAATCGCACTTTGGGCTGAGTTAATATCTGGGGAATGGTCTCCAGAATATACCTGTCAAGTTTGGTTCGGTTCCTTCCACTTATAACCGAGAAATAACAATTTTAAGAAAATGGGCCAAAATGGGCCGCAATCGCACTTTGGGCTCAGTTAGTGCCTGCACATGTGTCCAGTATATGCCTGTCAATTTTCATCGAATTATATTCACGAATAATGGAGAAATAGACGTTTAAATGAACTGGACAAAAGAAAAGAGAGAATGCGAGCGGCGCTTAGACCCTACCACCCTCTGCTCTAACTGCAGTGCTCCGAGGGATGGGCTTGGATGAACGCAATGTGCGAATTCCCCTGTAAGTGGGACGAGAATCCCTTGACCACAGGTGATGCTCCACCCCCTCCCAGATTCCTCACACATAGGCCTCCTTGTCCACCCTTAGCGCACGTTCAGTTTTACGCCTCAGCTCCCTGAACAGCTCAGCTCTGCCATTCAGCCTGGCCCTGCGACTCTGGTCAATGGTATCCAATGTCTCTTGAGAGACAAAATTCTTCTTTGCCCTGCGGTGAGTTCCAAGACATTTACCGGCAACATCAAGGACAGTGGTCTTGAAGGTAATCCATAACTCTTCAGGACCCCCCAAAGCACCCAGACCCCCCAAATCTCGACTCACCTTGTTCGCAAACTCCTCAGCTACTCTCTCATCCTTGAGCTTGCCGACATCCATCCTCGGCTGGGATGGTACCATCCTCCTGGATTTAAGGTGCAACTTCAGAGTTTCTACAACAAGCCGGTGGTCAGTATTGAGGAAATCAGCACTCCGGTAGACCCTGCAGTTCTGGATCATCCTCCAGCGACCATCAACGAGGACATGGTCAATCTCCTTTGCCACACCGCCAGCGTTGGAATACCAAGTCCAGCGATGAGCTTGTGGGCGCTGAAACCATGAACCAGCCACCCTAAGTCCATGACTTCTTGCAACGTCAAGGAACTTAGTGCTATTCAGGTTCACAGTTCCTGACCCATGGGCACCAACACGTCTCATAACCATCCCCATCAGTTCCAGTCGATGCTTTGAAATCCCACAAGACTGGAAGTGTATCTCGTCTGGGGCACTGATCAACCACAGACTCGAGCGTGGCGTAGAATGCATCCTTCACGGTGAGATCACTCGCCTCAGTCGGAGCATAGACAGAGACCAGGGAAATGACACCTAAGGAGTGACGAATCCTTCATCTCATAATACGCTCATTGACCGGTGTTACCTCAATTATCATTGGGGTCAGCTTATTAGACACAGCAACTCCTTGGGTATGGTAACCATCAGTGACCAGACCAATAGTAGGTGTAACCACCCACCATATCTCGCCACACTCCGGTCTCCGAACCTCAGAGAGAGAGCTGCAATCCCGATGTCCAAACGCTTGAGCTCAGATGATAACACAGACAGGTGATCATCCTCTCTTAGGGATAGGACATTCCAGGCACCCACCCGAAGGGACCGCCTCAGGTTAACCCAAGGAGACCGCCGTCTGGTGGACAACACCTCAGCACCACTCCGACACACTCTCCCGCAATCTGACCCAGGGAGGTGACCCTGTGGTTTCCCTCCTATCATCAAAGATTTGGGGTCCCGAAGGCTTTTCCCCAATCCCGTCATCCGGTGAGCTGCCCTGCGAAGGGAAGCTGCACAGGAGGTACTCCCATGGAGTGGGTTTTCAGATTTATTTGCGTTTTTGTATTTTGCGGAGTGAAGGGTTTTACGGTGGCCGGAGTGCAAATCCTGCCACCAAC
>NC_140976.1:28386161-28403661 GCF_056783735.1 Eptatretus burgeri | reverse complement strand
CAGCCGTACAGAGCAGACGTGGCCCCAGGGCCCCAGGGCCCCAGTACACCGCTTTCTTTGTTCTTCCGGCTGGGTTTTTAACATCGTTTATTTCCTTTTCTTTTGCCCATATCGAGATCTCGATAAATCAAGTCAAAGTAACAAATTTTTCGCTGATCAATACAGGTAAGTCACGAATATGTTTCTTTGATATATATATATATATATATATATATATATATATATATATATATATACATACATACATACATGCACACACCTGGTGTATGAGCCTGGTGTTGGCGTAGTGGTTAGGGTAGCGGCTTGGGATCCATAAGGCCCCGAGTTCAAGTCCCGTTGGCTGCTTGAATGAATACACACCAGGAGGTTGACTCAGCCTGTCATCCTTCCGAGGTCGGCGAAGTGAGTACCAGTGTACTGGGCCCGGTGTATGCCCCGGTTAGAATAGGTGTACCATATCCCTGTGTCGTAAGAGGCGACCAGGGTTGCGTCAGGAAGGGCATCCAGCGTAAAACCTGTGCCAAATCATTATGTGGATCATAACGGATGATCCGCTGTGGCGACCCCTAACGGGAGCAGGTGAAAGAAGAAGAAGAAGAAGAAGATACACACACACACACACACACACACACACACACACACACACACACACACACACACACACACACACACACACACACACACACACACACACACACACACACACACACACATAGTGGCCATAAAGTCTGGAAACATAGGTGCATATACATTATAAATGGTTTCTTGAAATTACATTACAATACATGATATGTTCAATGTGTTGTCCCTCATGAGACCTTCGCCGCTCCTTGTTTGGTAGGGGAGATCCAGTGCAGATTGTCTTGCGACCAGTGACGCATGATTTGCTTGTTCACCACCCCCTCCCCTACTTGTGTTTTCATATATATATATATATATATATATATATATATATATATATATATATATATATATATATATATATATATATTTCTATATATAACATGGTGGAAATGTTAAAGAAAATTTGAAGAAGACATTTTGGTCACAAATAGACATACACGACCATATACGTTTGTTCCATTATAATTTGATTTCTAGATTTTTATGGGAATAAATTTCGATTTCTTTTTTTCTTCTTCTTCTTCTTGTTCTTCATGCCAACCGCTCAACACATGTAAACAAAACCCATGTTCCTTCACTTTTAATTAACAAAAACAAAATATACAAAACAACTCATTTTATTCCTTATCCCTTCTCTCGTTTTTTTTTTTTTGCCAGCTCACTGATTATGGTGGTGTCAACAAGCATGTCGTTGACTTTGTGGCAACAGCTGATGCCGAGGCAATTCATCTAGCCATGCAGCAGAAAGGTCAGGGGTCAATGGGTGGTACATTTTGTTGTATTGTGATGGAATAAGACCTTCAATGCTGAGCTTCAACTACATTTGAAATTAGTATGTCAGCCTATAGTTTTCACACCAAATGGAATGAGCTATGTGAATGAAAAGGCAGTTTTAAAGTTGGTAGTTTTATTTTTCCAAAGTTAAATATGGCCATGCTTTACTCCAGGAGTCGACTCTGATCGGATCGTCAACATCCTTACCGACCGCAGCAATGGGCAACGTCACCACATCGGAGAGGCGTATCAGCGGTCATACGGAAAGGTGTGTCTGCGTCGATGTCGGTTTGTGTTTGCCTTCATGCACTGCCCACCTTCCAAGTTGCCTGAAAAGGATGACATTTGTACATTTTGGAGCATCGGCTGCTAGCGAAACACTGCATTTAGAATTGGGATGAATTGTAAGAAAATTTGAGGGCATGGGCAGAGATTTGAGAGGAAGTTGACCTCTCTGGCTTCCTGTAGACCCCCGAGCAGTGCCTCGAGAAACGGGTGCAGCATCAAGGGATTTTCCAAAAAAAAAAAAGGTCAAAGGCAAGAAATATTGGAAATTTGTGATAAAACACTTGCTTTGTTATTAAATATTTAATCCCTGTGGATGATTCTGTGGAAAAGATTTTAAAAAAAAAGAATCTAATTTTGAATTGCTTCCTGTTGTAGAGAATGAAAATGGCCGGCTTGCGAGACTAAAGTGGTGTACTTGAACCTTCTACCACGTAGCCAGCGTGCTGTAGTTCCCCGAACGGCATATTTTGTCATCCACTGTGATGTCAATGATAAGTTTCCTGAAAGTTTATTCAATTCCAAAGTTTCCAGCAACGACAGCACAAAAACAAACTAACAGTGGGAGCCCACTGTCTCTTCATACCCTTGTTGTCTTGTTTGTGATTGATTGACAGAATATGATCCGAATGCAAACTGTTGCCATGGTACTTTCGCTATTTTGCTGCTAAATTTGCCCTCGGATACAGATGGCCCACATTTTGGTTCAACGTCTGCCAAGATGAAGCTAAAAATCGTGGTTGCGAAATAAAAGTTTGATGTCTGACACAGTTTGATTAAAGATTAATGTCGTCGTTCAATATGTCAGTTGTTTAAGGACTTGAAGAAGTATTTGACAGGACGGTGCAGAGATAGCATGCCGACCTTTGAGCTTAGCCTGGATTCCATTCCCAACCTCGTGATAAACTATCCGATTGGCATTTTGCTCACAGTGTGTGCAATCCTTCGGATGGACATGAAGCTGTAGGTTCATCTGCGAGCATTAGTTGTAAGTGGATTCTAAAGACACCACAATGTCTTTCGTTGAAGAGTTAGGTGAGTTATCATTGGTACACTGGACATCCACAGCCCTTGGAGAATGCCTGAGGGTCGAATGGATAACCTACCGTCCGGTCCAATACGTGTACAAACGAACTCGGACAACTGATGACTCGATAGACTCTTGCCGATGGATCGATGAATGTTTAGCCGAGTGAAAGGATGGAGAGGATTAACTTTTATAAATTCTATCAAGTTAATATGGAAATCAGAAATGAAATCCTGGCATTGCAGTCCCACCACATTGGGGCCCGTTTCATCCGCTGCAGCTAGTAAATGGCACATTGTCACCATTCCCACCTGTTTTGCGTTTTTAAGGTGTGTATGCTGCCAACATTCCACAATATTGCCGCTCATCCCTCCCAAATATTTGGCTTGTCTAACTCATCCTGAGGCCCACAGCTGTTGTTGGGTCATGCTGAGTGTGCAGGATGGAAACCAGATAGGAAAACACCCTCCTCCCTACCATGTCAGCTTTCATGGTGAAGACTTGGCTACTCTTCCCAAATTCCTTCCGAAGAATAGCTGGAAGGGCCGACACCAAAGCTCTGGAACGGCAAACATGTTATTGAAATGCTTGTGCTCTTTTCGCCTATGGTGATGAGCAATGAACATTCGTATTTGCCAAGGCGGAGGTTCAGAGGTATTTGGGAGTTATATTGTAGTTGTCACCGTGTCAGGACAAGACAATTTAACATAATTTGTGTTGATGGTCATTTATTTATTCGGAATGCATGGGGGTAAATCGAGGAGGATGAAATGAAGGGAAAAGGGAAGAGATTGGGGGGTGGGCGAGGGGGGGGTAGTGGGGGAGGTTGTGTGGAGGAGTTTGAAAAATCCTGACGTATTTGGATGTATTAAAGTAGAAGGGCACTCAGTAGAGCGCATACCTCCACCAGGCTGATTAGTTTAAGTTTTATATCCCACTGGTAGGCCGGATCTGGATTCGGACCTGAACTAAATTGAAGCGGCTTGTTCTTGTCGCCTTACCAACTCATCCACCTAGTTTCGTCCGAATTTGTCCGTATATCCGACAATATATCATTTTTGATCTGAAAATGTAAAAATTCTCGTATGCAGATCCAGATCTTCACCAAAATCAAATCGATTCGTCCTTGTCACACACCCAAGCTGTCCGCCAAGTTTCATGCGAATCTATCTGCAACTTTTTGAGATATCGTGTTCACAGACAAACAGACGGAGGGGGGGGGGGAACGTAACCTCCCCCACCTTTGTTGGTGGAGGTCATGAATTGTAAAAAGTTTTTATGATGCGTTATTATGGTAAAAAATGATAATAGTGACCACTGTAAATGGGGGTTAGTGGAACACTGATTGCGATTTCAATAATCGCAGTGTATCACAGCAGCTTGTGGATTTAAACATGAACCTCCTTCCCTCCCTCATACACTCAATCAGAAGAAATGATGTGGTAGACCATTAAGTGCATGATCAATTATGTTATGTTATGTGAAAGACAATTCACACTCGGTGGTTGGGGATCCACTGTGTGGCAGGACTTGCCATCTGCGCTGAAAGCGGCTCTTTCAGGCAAGATGGAGACTGCAATGTTGGGCCTGCTGAAGACTCCTGCGGAATTTGATGCTGATGAGCTCAAGTGGTCTGTCAAGGTAGGTGTGATCCGTCGGAGCAGCCATTTTTTTAAATTCCACATCTGGTCACCATCGTCCCTGGTGCCATAATGATGAAGTCCAATACATTCACACATTGACCCTGAATTTGGCTGTTTATAGTAACCTCAATTTGGTCCTGTGTATTTGGAAAATCAAGGTTTTTGGCTTCACATTGTTTGAGGTGGGGTTTAGTGCCGCACTGGCAGGTACCTTAACAGATAATTGAAGACAAAACGTGCTTAAGGTGGTGAGTGGCATGTCCACCCGGCTTCCTGTACCGCAGACAACACGGTACTTTGTAAGCAAGCATGGTGGCAGTGCCATTCAAAAGTTCCATTGCACCGGGAAGGATGTATAACCAGCAATAAGGGATGACCTCCCTGATTTTTTTTTTTTTAGGCAGGATGGTCCAAACTCTCTCCATGGGAGGGCTGCTGCTCCAAAAAAAGAAGGGATTGCCAAGTCCAAGCATACGTAAGCTTCACCACAAATCCCCAAGTGATGCGGTGAAAGGGAAAAATCGCCATCGCCGGTGCAACATGGAAAAGGCGTGGTTGGCCTGAAATGGCCACCAGAATGTTCGTCTGTCTATTACTTCGGTGCAGAAGCTTCTCAAGTAGAGTCAAGTGCAGATCGTAAAAACCGTTGCTGATGGTTGGCAGTGAGCCACCATCAAAGCTGCGCTGCGGTCGGTTTCCAAAAGCTCTTTTTAAACGCTGATGAGGCATTGCTGAAGAGTTTAAGGGAAAAGTAGCCATTGAGGTGAGAACGAGGTGGTTGGGTGATCCACAGGGAGTCACTGATAAAGCAGTCACCCACGATGTATCGACAAAGACCCGTCAAAAGGAGAGAAAAATGTTGCAAGGCAATAACGAGTGCTTGTTCCAACGGCAGCCTGAATGATGATCATAGTTGGTGGTCTACACTCATGAAGAACAGCCTTTGGTTATACAATATGAACTCTGACCCAAGGTTTGAATCCTATCCACCATGTTGATTGGATTGATCCGTTATTTGTTTAACCCCTCCGACGAAGTTGGTGTACAAGTCCAATAGTGTCGTCGTACAAATTACCATCGATGTAACGGTTGATCCAAGGGGTTCACCCGGTGTCTGTGAATGTCTCGTTCCATTCTTTCATAATGTATCCATTGTTTCCAAATGACAATTACTCATTGGGTGTGTCTGTAAGTGGCGTCGTCAGTCTCGACGTCACCGGCAGTAACGTCCATCAGATGGAATATCATTCCATTATTGGGAGCTGCTGTGACATCAGCATCTGGGATCCAAAGGAAACAAATTTTGTTCAGATTGGGGAACATCAGTAGTTGTAGTAGTTGTAGTAGTAGTTGTTGTAGTAGTAGTAGTTGAGGTAGCCCCATCTATTACCAGTATAGTACACGTATCCTTTTGGGTGAGTGGAGCCTGATTTGTGCACAAGTTTAACCATTTATTAACCTCCGCCATCTTCGAAGATCGGAGGTTACTGTTTTCTCCCCTTTCTGTTTGTTTGTTTGTTTGTTTGTGAACAGTATTACGTAAAAACTCCTCGACGGATTTCGACGAAACTTGGTGGGGGGGGGGGGGTTAGGTATGGTCCAAGGATCATGCCATTAAATTTTGGACTTGGTAATCCCCCCCAAAAAGAAAAATTTAGAGAAAAAAATTTTTTTTTTCATTTCTACATGTTTTAAGTGATTTCCACCCCCCCCCCCAAATTTTTTTTACCCCCCCCCAAAAAAGAGAATTTTTTTTTTTGCATTTCTACATGTTTTAAGTGATTTCCAACCCCCGCCCCAAAAAAATTGTTACCCCCCCCAAAAAAAATTTAGAGAATTTTTTTTTTTGCATTTCTACATGTTTTCAGTGATTTCCAACCCCCCCTCCCAAAAAAAATTGTTAGAGAAAAAAAAATGTTTGCAATTTTTTTCAACAAAATTTCGAATTTTTTTTTTTTGCACATTTACATGTTTTAAGTGATTTCCAACCCCCCCACCCCCCCCAAAAAAAATTGTTACCCCCCCCAAAAAAAGATTTTTTGTATTTCTACATGTTTTAATTGATTTCCAACCACCCCAAAAAAAATTGTTACTCTCACCAAAAAAAAAATTTTTTTTTTTTGCATTTCTACATGTTTTAAGTGATTTCCAACCCCCCTCCCCCCCCAAAAAAAAATTGTTAGAGAAAAAAAAATTTGCAACTTTTTTTTTCAACAAAATTTCGATTTTTTTTTTTTGCATTTTTACATGTTTTAAGTGATTTCCAACCCCCCCCCTCCCCAAATGTTGGAGAAAAGAACTATAACTCTGTCAGCACTGTTGACATCATATTTAATGAATAAGATATAAGGTTCACTTGAGTGACCCAGCAGTATTTGCGGCGGAGGTTTTGCACTCTCCCGAGTGCTCCCCCTCTAGTTTGTCTTGATGTCGTTTTCTGATAAACAGACGATGGTCGTTTGAACTTGTACAATGGCACAGAAACAATGAACCTTTGTAAATGTAGCTAAAACGTTTTTTTACGAAACTTCATTGTTTGTTTCTTTGTCTCTCATGTAGAATGGTTAAAAAAAACCCTGCAAATTATCAACAGTTAAAGTTTGGGGAAACCTCATGACAACTTATGTAAACTATAGCCATAGATAAAAATGTTGGATTCATCTTCTTCAAGGAAAGGGACACCTGCCCATCCACACCTCTGTGTACCTGTATTATAAAACCCTGAATACAGTACTCTGGTGAGCCATGATGTGTATTGAGCTATGTTCGGAGGTCATCGTTGCCGTGGGTAAAATACATTGCGGTTGATGCTCGGAGTGACTTGGTGCTCTCCCAGCTGGGTGTGGTTCTGGCAACACTCGAAGGAGAGGGAGAGAAGTCGGAAAATGGTGTGTGCAAAAGGCAAGAATACTGGGACCTGGGATCCATATTTTATGCGTTTCCAGGAAAATGTCGATGAGTCACCACTGAGCCTGTGTGTGTGTGTGTGTGAGTGAGTGTGTGTCTTGGCTTGGGCTGTTCAACGTTTTCTGGCTTAATAGGGATGAGCTTGGACCGGGGCCTCAATTTGGCCCTTGAGTTGTGATGTCAGAAGCGAGCCCGGACCTGTTATTTTGTGGAATCCAAGTGGAGGTATAAATGATGATTGTTGGAGAATGAGCAGAGGTCGGGCTCAGATTTGCAAATGATTGGTTGGATTTATCAGATGAGCAAGAAAGGCCGGATGTTTGGGTGTGGTTGAGGGTTCACTGAATTATGGAGATGGATTCAAACGTTGTAGGGACATTGTTAAATCCTTAATCAGAACTTTTCTGGATTTTAAAGAATTATTTTGTTTACGAGGATATACATGGAATTTGGACACATCAGAAGGCCATTTGGACCATGGTTACTGTACCCTACCAACACGTTAGTTCATTCGATGGGTTTATAGAACTTCCCTGGGGAGGCATGTAGAGGAGAATTGTGAGCATGGACATTACCATGTTGTTTTTTTTATACTTGATTATCATTTTTTGGGGTGCTGGGGATTGTATAGGGTGAGTGAGGAATGAAAAACACCGACAATACATTCACTGTTTGATGAGAAACTCTCAGACGTCACAATTTCACATTCACTACACATGTATTGTGTACAACCACCCATCCAAACATAACCTATACAGTCGTGCCAATATCTGTGTACCCCCTCGCTTGACAGCAAATGCCCGTGCAGGTACATATCATCATCATCATCATCATCATCATCATAATCATCATCAAATATAGAATTGGGATTGTTTGTGTGTTTGTTGACATGTATGCGCTCCTATAGCACTGGACAGAATGAGTGGAACATTGGTGGTGGTACTTTGGGTGTGCACGTGGAGGTTTTAGGCATTAACAAAAATTTGTGCGGGTACATGGGGGGGGGGATGTGGAAGTGGGTGGGGATGAAGCAAATTTTCTACGTGTATACCTGATAGCGCCTCCCAGTGGTGGTGGGACATAATGGTTGGTGGTGAGCCACAATCAAAGCTGCTTGGTGATTGGTGGCCAAAAGCTCTTTAAAATGCTGATGAGGCATTGCTGAAGAGTTCGAGGGAAATGATTGCAGATGAGAAGAATGGTCATCATGCGTCAAGTCAGCTGTGGAGATGACTCGCATTTTTCCACTGTACATGTGACATGGTGCAAGTGCTTCACTGACTCCTGCCAAATGGAGAGGTGGTGGATGTTCCTGTTGGGAGCGGGTGTTTCTCATAAGTTAAATTTTATAACTGGACACTCATTTTATTTCACTATTCCAACCATATTTTATTATATTTCTTTATGTTAAACTGTATCTGCAAATACTTGCAAAATCCATCAAAGAATCTCTCTCTCTCTCTCTCTCTCTCTCTCTCTCTCTCTCTCTCTCTCTCTCTCTCTCTCTCTCTCTCTCTCTCTCTCTCTCTCTCTCTCTCTCTCTCTCTCTCTCTCTCTCTCTCTCTCTCTCTCTCTCTCTCTCTCTCTTTCTCTTTCTCTTTCTCTTTCTCTTTCTCTTTATCTTTATCTTTATCTTTATCTTTATCTTTATCTTTATCTTTATCTTTATCTTTATCTTTATCTTTATCTTTATCTTTCTCTTTATCTTTATCTTTATCTTTATCTTTATCTTTATCTTTATCTTTATCTTTATCTTTATCTTTATCTTTATCTTTATCTTTATCTTTATCTTTATCTTTATCTCTATCTTTATCTATCTATCTTTATCTTTATCTATCTATCTTTATCTATATCTATCTATCTTTATCTATCTATCTTTATCTATCTATCTTTATCTATCTATCTCTCTCTTTATCTATCTATCTCTCTCTTTATCTATCTATCTCTCTCTTTATCTATCTATCTCTCTCTTTATCTATCTATCTCTCTTTATCTATCTATCTCTCTCTTTATCTATCTATCTCTCTTTATCTATCTATCTCTCTCTTTTTCTATCTATCTCTCTCTTTTTCTATCTATCTCTCTCTTTTTCTATCTATCTCTATCTCTTTCTATCTATCTCTATCTCTTTCTCTCTTTATCTATCTCTTTCTCTCTTTATCTATCTCTTTCTTTCTTTATCTATCTCTTTCTCTCTTTATCTATCTCTTTCTCTCTTTATCTATCTCTCTCTTTCTCTCTTTATCTATCTCTCTCTTTCTCTCTTTATCTATCTCTCTCTTTCTCTCTTTATCTATCTCTCTCTTTCTCTCTTTATCTATCTCTCTCTTTCTCTCTTTATCTATCTCTCTCTTTCTCTCTTTATCTATCTCTCTCTTTCTCTCTTTATCTATCTCTCTCTTTCTCTCTTTATCTATCTCTCTCTTTCTCTCTTTATCTATCTCTCTCTTTCTCTCTTTATCTATCTCTCTCTTTCTCTCTTTATCTATCTCTCTCTTTCTCTCTTTATCTATCTCTCTCTCTCTTTCTCTCTTTATCTATCTCTCTCTCTCTTTCTCTCTTTATCTATCTCTCTCTCTTTCTCTCTTTATCTATCTCTCTCTTTCTCTCTTTATCTATCTCTCTCTTTCTCTCTTTATCTATCTCTCTCTTTCTCTCTTTATCTATCTCTCTCTATCTCTCTTTATCTATCTATCTCTCTCTATCTCTCTCTTTCTCTCTTTATCTATCACTCTCTATCTCTCTCTTTCTCTCTCTTTCTCTCTTTATCTATCTTTCTCTATCTCTCTCTTTTTCTCTTTATCTATCTCTCTTTCTCTCTTTATCTATCTCTCTTTATCTATCTCTCTTTATCTATCTCTCTCTATCTCTCTCTCTTTCTCTCTTTATCTATCTCTCTTTATCTATCTCTCTTTATCTATCTCTCTCTCTCTCTCTCTCTCTCTCTCTCTCTCTCTCTCTCTATCTCTCTCTTTCTCTCTTTATCTATCTCTCTCTATCTCTCTCTTTCTCTCTTTATCTATCTCTCTCTATCTCTCTCTTTCTCTCTTTATCTATCTCTAACTCACTCCCTTTCTCTGCCTCTCACTATCTATCTCTCTCTTTCTCTGTTTATCTATCTCTCTGTGTCTGTCTCTCTCTTTCTCTATCTCTCTCTATCTGTCTCTCTCTTTCTCTCTTTATCTATCTCTCTATCTCTCTCTCTCTTTCTCTCTTTATCTATCTCTCTCTATCTCTCTCTCTTTCTCTCTTTATCTATCTCTCTCTATCTCTCTCTCTTTCTCTCTTTATCTATCTCTCTTTATCTATCTCTCTCTTTCTCTCTTTATCTATCTCTCTCTCTCTCTCTTTATCTATCTCTCTTTATCTATCTCTCTCTTTCTCTCTTTATCTATCTCTCTTTATCTATCTCTCTCTTTCTCTATCTCTCTTTATCTATCTCTCTCTTTCTCTCTTTATCTATCTCTCTTTATCTATCTCTCTTTCTCTCTTTATCTATCTCTCTCTATCTCTCTCTCTCTTTCTCTCTTTATCTATCTCTCTCTATCTCTCTCTCTTTCTCTCTTTATCTATCTCTCTCTATCTCTCTCTCTCTTTCTCTCTTTATCTATCTCTCTTTATCTATCTCTCTCTTTCTCTCTTTATCTATCTCTCTCTTTCTCTCTTTATCTATCTCTCTTTATCTATCTCTCTCTTTCTCTCTTTATCTATCTCTCTTTATCTATCTCTCTCTTTCTCTATCTCTCTTTATCTATCTCTCTCTCTCTCTCTCTCTCTCTCTCTCTTTATCTCTCTCTCTTTATCTTTCTCTCTCTATCTCTCTCTTTCTCTCTTTATCTATCTCTCTCTATCTCTCTCTTTCTCTCTTTATCTATCTCTCTCTATCTCTCTCTTTCTCTCTTTATCTATCTCTCTCTATCTCTCTCTCTCTCTCTTTATCTATCTCTCTCTATCTCTCTCTTTCTCTCTTTATCTATCTCTCTATCTCTCTCTTTCTCTCTTTATCTATCTCTCTCTATCTCTCTCTTTCTCTCTTTATCTATCTCTCTCTATCTCTCTCTTTCTCTCTTTATCTATCTCTCTCTATCTCTCTCTTTCTCTCTTTATCTATCTCTCTCTATCTCTCTCTTTCTCTCTTTATCTATCTCTCTCTATCTCTCTCTTTCTCTCTTATCTATCTCTCTCTATCTCTCTCTTTCTCTCTTTATCTATCTCTATCTCTCTCTTTCTCTCTTTATCTATCTCTCTCTATCTCTCTCTTTCTCTCTTTATCTATCTCTCTCTATCTCTCTCTTTCTCTCTTTATCTATCTCTCTCTATCTCTCTCTTTCTCTCTTTATCTATCTCTCTCTATCTCTCTTTCTCTCTTTATCTATCTCTCTCTATCTCTCTCTTTCTCTCTTTATCTATCTCTCTTTATCTATCTCTCTCTTTCTCTCTTTATCTATCTCTCTTTATCTATCTCTCTCTTTCTCTCTTTATCTATCTCTTGCCTTTATCTATCTCTTGCCTTTATCTATCTCTTGCCTTTATCATCTGTGAACTTGGAAAGCCTACTCTTCACCCCACTATCTAAATTGTTTATGTAAATAATGAATAATAATGGTCCGAGTACTGATCCCTGAGGTACCCATGATTAATCGTGCCTATACAAAGACTACACACCCTTTCAAAATTTTCACTTTTTTTTGCCTTATAGCTTGGAATCAAAAAACAAATTCTACAAATTTCAGAAAATTAATAAAAAATACAAAACTACAATATCTTGGTTGGATAAGTGACTTCCCCCTCATAATAGTAATTGTAAATTCGCTCAGGTGTAACCAATCACCTACCAAGTTATTTGGCCTCCACCTGTATTAAATTATAGTGATTCTGTTTAGTTCAGAATAAAATGAGCTGTTCCTGGAGGTTTCCTCTGTTGGGAAGTGTATTTCACAGCAAAGACTCAACCATGAGCACCAAGGAGCTAACAAAAGACCTCTGGGATAAAGTTGTGGAAAGGCACAGGTGAAGGGATGGGTATAAAAATATTTCAAAGGCCTTGAATATCCCTTGGAGTACAGTCAAGACAATGATTAAGAAGTGGAAGGTGTGTGGTACCACCAAGACCCTGCCTAGATAAGGCCGTCCCTCCAAACTGGATGATTAAGCAAGGAGGTGACTGATCATAGAGGCCACAAAGAGGTAAATGGTAACTTTGAAAGAGCTACAGGCAAAGACTGGTCACTGGGTGCATGTGACAACAATATCCCAAGCACTCCACAGGTTTGGCCTGTATGGGAGGGCAGCAAGAAGGAAGCCAGGACTCAAAAAAGCCCACCTTCAGTCCCATTTGTCGAATGCAAAAACCCACTCCAGAGATTCTGAACCCATGTGACAAATGTTTTGTGTTCTGACGAAACCAAGATGGAACTTTTGGCCGAAATGCAAAGCGTTCAGTTTGGTGCAAACCCAACACAGCACATTACCCAAAGAACACCATCCCGACTGTGAAGCATGGTGGTGGCAGCATCATGTTATAGGGATGTTTCTCATCAGCAGGGACTGGGGCACTTGTCAGGATAGAAGGGAAAATGGATGGAGCAAAATACAGAAAACTCCTGGAGGAAAACCTGCTGCCCTCTGCAGGAAAGCTGAAATTGGGACAGAAGTTCACCTTTCAGCATGACAATGACCTGAAACACAGCCAAAGCTACACTGGAGTGACTAAAGAACAAAAAGATAAATGTCCTTTAGTGTTCAAGTCAGAGCCCCGACCTAAATCCAATCAAAAAAATCCGTGGCTTGACCTGAAGATTGCAGTCCATCAACACTCCCCACACAATCTGATTGAGCTTGAGCAGTTTTATGCAGAAGAATGAGCAAATATTTCCCAATCAAGGTGTGCAAAGTTGGTGGAGACCTATCCTACCGGACTCGCACCTGTAATTGCTGTCAAAGGCGCTTCCACCAAGTATTAACTCAGGGGGTGGACACTTATCCAACGAAGATATTCCAGTTTTGTATTTTTAATTAATTTTATGAAATTTGTAGAATTTGTTTTTCACTTGAGAGTTGAAGGTTACGATGTGGAAAAAGTCTGATTTAATTCCCTTTAATTCCAGGCTACAAGGCAACAAAAGGTGAAAATTTTGGAAGGGGGTTGGGTGTAGACCTTCTTTTGGCGTTGGACATCCTCCCACTCACAGCCCCTCTTTGCCTCCTACCACTAAGCCAGTTTGCAATCCAATTAGCTACCTGAGCAACCACTCCACAAACCCTCACCTTGATTAACAACCTCCGATGTGGTACCTTATCAAATGCCTTCTTAAACTCCAGATACACTATGTCCACTGCCTTTCCCTCATCCACCCAATCGGACACTGATTCATAGAACTCTAAAACATTTGCTAAACAGGAACTACCTTTGGTAAACCCATGCTGACTACCTTTAATTAGTTTGTATTTATTTAAATGGTTCCTCATCCGGTCCTTAATTAATGTCTCCAACACCTTCCCCACAACTGAAGTCAAACTAACAGGTCTATAGTTTCCCAATTGCCCTCTGGATCCTTTTTTAAATAATGGTGTTACATTCGCTCCTCTCCAATCCTCCGGTACCTGTCCTGACTCCATTATTGGGGCGATTTTCTTTTGAAGAAGAAATATTGTTTTCACATGGTGTACTTGGTGTGTAGAACAGTGTGACAGCAATGGTTGTGTAACTGAAGAAAGCAGATTATTTTAAGCCTGGATCGGACAAATATGTCCAGGTGGAGAGAATACAGGGATCCAGACGGTTCGGTGAGTTTTTGGATAAAATGATCAGGGTTTTCATCGTTTTTGGACGATGTTGTTCATTCTACTCGAGTTGGGTTGTCTCATCTTTCCAAGCTTGTGGAACACTCACTTTGGTTGAGTCACAAGTGGAACTGTGTGATGGTGGCTTAGTCATTGAGGGATAACTCTGAATATGCGGTGATTGTTATTTGAAAGCATTTCTACTAATCCTTCACTCGGCCACACTGATGGTAGTGTTTAACTTGCTTGATAACAGACTAGCATGACCGAGCTTCCAAAGCTGGTTGGGCTTTCCCCTGGCATGCACGGCCGGATGTCCTCGCTCACTTTGCCTTAAAAAAAATCTCCTTGTGAATGCTGGAACCATCATAGCCACATCATTAAAATGGCCACGGATGTCACCATGTCCCTTCATCTGTGGCCACAAGCTCAACAAATGTGCACCAGGTACAGCCAAGTGTGGCAGATACAATAGAGCAAGACGGCTCCATTGATCTTACAATTGCAATAATTATCAGGAAAATATGATTACAACCTTCATTTCTTTTAGAACAAACAACAAATCCGTTCACGAGCTGCGCAGACGTGTTTAAGTTGTTCATCTCTTTGCTTTTCGGATTGAAAACGCAAAAGACAACAGAAAAGGAAACGGCGGGCCAAAGGGATATTCGCCTTAGACATAGCTCTGGTTACTTTCAGCAGCTTACCCATTAACGCAGTTGATAACCCAACAACTAGCAACTGAGCAACGGGTGCAGCACTCACGAGGTCTGCAGAATGCACAAACGCAACGAACCGGAGCCTTTATCCCAGGTCTGAGGTTTTGACCACGGTTTGGCCTTCACCTGGACTTTTAAAATTGCATGTGTATCGTTATGTAAAGAACATTGCTACTTTGGAAAGGCGTCTCTCAAAGTGCTTTGTGCGCAGGGCGCAGGGACATGCGAGGACACGCTGAATGAGATCCTGGTCTCGCGCTCCAACGACGAGCTCAAAGAGATCATGAAAGTGTACAAGTCGGGTAAGCACAATATGTTGTCTCAAGTCTTTGTGATAAATTGCATGAAACGTTTATGAAAAAATATATATTAAATTAAAAATGAAGGAAGGACCTTAACAAGGAACATTATAGAATGTACAATTTGGCTAGCAGTATGGCTTGGAGGTAAGCATGCTTGCAAACAAGCTGTCTGGCCGAGGTTCGAATCCTGACCAGCTATAAACTGTCATCTTGGTGTTTGACAGGTAGAGTGCTTCATCCATGTGTGTGCTGTCACTTGGATGGATGTTAAACTGGTGTCCCATCTGCTGGCATTAGTTGATGGATGTTAAAGACTCCCACGGTTTAACTTTGTGAAGAGTCGGCGAGTTATTGCTGGCAACCTGAACAAAATTCCAAGTTCCTGCCCGAACTACTGCTGTGAAGGCAAGTCAAAGCAATGGCAAACCATGCAGTTTTGCCCTTGCTCAGAAAGCTTCGTTGGTGCTACCGATGGTCCGTGAAGAGTATGGCACATCAGATTGAGGGAATTTGCAATAAAAGAGAAATTTTGTTATTTATATGATTATTATAGGTGATATCTATTTCAGGAGACTGAAGGTGAGGCTGATCGGTTCATAAGAAAATGAAAATATTTTGGAATGTCTTGGGGTGTGGGGGGGGAGGGGTTCGATAATCACAGTACTCTAGTTCAAAACATCAATCGATTTCTTACACTGCTTTCAGTACATTGAATAACTGAGCACGAGCCAGTATGTGCGATTGATTGTGCCATTACCTGTTGTAATGGAACACACGAACGATGATCGTGAATGCACTGTCTCCCGTCTCAAACGACTTGCGGTGTTTTCACAATGGATGGTAAAATCTGTCCATTCTTTTATATACTAATTCTCTAAAATTACAACAATAAAGGTAAGAAGTCAGTTTTATGACATTCTTTACAAGATATAAAATGCATCGGTGTCCCTCGAGAGACCACTGATGACATGATGAGGTGCAACGTGGACAATGAGGCCCGTCCGAGGTTTCCTCTCGTCTCTCCGACACGATGGGTAACTCAAGCGGCACGAGGCCCTTAATGATAGGGGAGTAGTGTTTGCTCATTAGTTTTCTCATTGTGCAGGTGGTTTGATCGAGGTGACGTGTTTGGTCAATTCCAGCCCAGATTATTGTTTAACATTGCCACGTCTGTAGTCTTTGATCACGCTTCCAGGATGGTAGTTGTAACAGGTTTTTAACCTAAAAAAAAATTGTTACATTTTTATACTTTATTGCAAGAGAAGAAAAAACAGATGTCAGGTCAGAATGTTTCCTTGAACTGTCCAGTGTGTAGAGATGGACATCCGCCCAGTTGTGTGCACAGAGACTACTGGGTCAGCATCCAATGATGACCTGTCGGTTTATCCAGAGGGTGAGGGTCGAGGGAAGAGGCCAAAGTATCTCTCACTTTCGGACCGAGACTGACAGCTCGCCATGCTTCGATGTATCGGATGCAGTTTGTTTTGGAACACACAGAATTTGCACTTGATTATTGTGTCTCGACTGTAAATGTTAGAGGTAGGCCTTATTACCCCAACCGTGCAGGTACTAAGTCATTCTGAACAGGTGGAAAGGTCTAAATACTCTCTAAGTTTGCCCGTTGGAAGCTGATGTTTGATAGTTCTGTGCAGTTTAACTTTTTTGCAACAACAACACAAAACCTTAAAAAAAAGGCTTTGTTGAAGAACAGAGATTACCAATGGTTTTATCTTCTGGAATTCAATGTAGGAAAGTGTAAGATAAATAATTTAATCAATCATACATTTGCCAAGTGAGCATCCAGTGCTGGCTGTGCCCCCACATAGTGTACAAGACCGACCTGCAGAAAGACATCGAGTCGGACACCTCTGGACAATACCGTAACATGCTTGTAGCATTGATCCAGGTAAGCGCTTTTGTAGCATGTCGTAACAATGTCCTCCACTTGATGTAATGCTCAATTTGAATTCAGCACAACAGACATGCGTTGTCAATATAACTGTTTGCATGTCTAATGGGTTTTGTAGGACGGTGTCGTTTAGTTCATACCAGCCGTGCTTACCCGTCGCTTCGCTGACTGGTGTAATCAAAAGACAGCATGTTGCATTTCGCAAACATATTGCATGTCTATCTGTGAATCTCATCGAGGATGTAGAATGATGTGAAACGTGCGAATAAGGATCGTTTATAACACGGACTAGTAGTTGTTACTCCACGCACACGAAGCGAACGGCGTTGTTAAGCAACTGGTTCATGTCTGTCCGTCTGTCTTATCAATTTATGATCGAGGACCAAATTATTTAAATCGAATGTTATATTTTGAACATGAATAGGAAGACAGTTTACCGCACTTTGGCCCTGAATTTGTCCCGATGGCATTTGCGCATAGAGGAGCGAGATAATATTTAACTCCGCCTACCTGCCTGGAAATCAAGC